>NC_050457.1:22109803-22409803 GCF_903995425.1 Onychomys torridus | reverse complement strand
CAGCAGTAAGATTATGTGATTCAAGGGAAGATGTGTTTTGAATTAGCACAATCTTAACAAGCTTCTTCACGGAGTGTGTCTTTTCCAAGTTTGAGAGGAAAGCTTGCCTCATCTGCTTCCTTTTTCTCCTCACTTCCTTCTGATTCTATCACACTTTACCCCAGGAAAGTGCTTCCTATGGTGGTATCAACTGATTACTATCTTTACCCAAACTCACCTTCTTACATGATTTTAGTTTGTCTAGATGGTCTTGGCCGTGAACTCTTTCATGTGAGACCATGAATGTGAACAGCAAATTATGTTTTAAAGGTTTTTTAAAATTATTTATTTTTATTTCATGTGCATTGTGTTTTTGCCTACATGCATGTCTGTATGAGGATGTCAGATTCCCTAGAACTGGAGCTACAGACAGTTGTGAGCTGACATGTGGGTACTGGGAATGGAACCTGGGTCCTCTGGAAGAGCAGCCAGTGCTCTTAACCACTGAGCCATCTCCCCAGCCCCCCATTTTGAAGTTCTCTCTATTTGGATTGTGTTTGTGAGTGGCACAGTTAAGGGCCCATACTCCCATTCACCCAAGTGAAACAAGATCATTGGTTCAAAACCAATGCTGTGCGAACCAGCATACCCTTTAACCACTGCTTGGCAAAGTCAGTATATAATACTCTCTTGTTTTTGTTTTGAGACAGGGCCTCTCTATTATGTAGCTCTCTCTGGCTGTCTGGGAACTCACTCTGTAGACCAGGCTGACCTCGAACTCAGAGAGATCTGCCTACTGCCTCCCAAGTGCTGAGATCAAAGGCGTGGGCCACATGTCCAGCAAGTATGAGTATAAAATAGTCTTGAAGTACCGGCCTTTAGTGCCCTGGAACCACTTGCTTTTCTACATGTCTAAGCCTCTGTGGAAGTGGGCGGCACTGTGGAGGAGGCTGAGTGTTAGCCACCCGTACCTTGGTCTGCTCGCCTACCCGAGGGTGCTGTCTACTTCTGCCATGGGGCTGGACTTTACCTGTTGTGCCAGACTTTCTCAGGTGATGCCAGGGTCCAGACACTGAGCTGCCAGTCAAGGTGGAGTGTCTGGGCAGCCCTAGGGTTTGCTTCTTGAGAATCCTAGAATCACATTTTGATAGAGTTAACTTAAAAGTCCACAAACCCACTGTCTTTCTGAACTACCTTTCTGACCTGTTGGAACTGCGGGCGTTGGGTCGTGTGTTGATGCAGCCTTAGAATAAAGCGAGAAGTGAAAAGCTGGGCAAGTCTAAACAAGAAGTGGGAAGTTAGTTATTGGACAAATATTTACCCAAATTCTCAGAGCAGTTCTGATATGATACCAGACAGCTGTATATCTGAAATTATCTCCATGGCTCTTCCCTTACCTGCCACTATTATTATTATTATTATTATTATTGTTATTGTTATTAATATTATTATAATATTGGCCTGGAGAAATGAGTTTGTAAGACTCAGAACAGGAAAAGCCACACCCAGTCATCTTATTTATTTTTAAAAAGATTTCCTTATCTCAAAAGCCTGGTAATTGAATTTCCTCTTTTTTGATATATTCATGAAATTACACATTTGGGAGTCTTTGGATGCCTGTTCTCCTGACTCATAGGCCAAGTCATTGTTCTACAGCAGACCAATTGCATAACATTCTACCTCTTAATAGGTCACCCTTCTGTGATTTCTGCAATGGCCAGCAAGAGATCAGAGCTGGTCGTAGATAGCTGTATCCGTTGTAATTTTGCATTTATTGTTGTTTGTAGAGCCTGAAACTTCAGGAGAGAAGGAAACACATTTCCGTTTCAAGTCAGGGAGCAACGAGGAAGCCTTTTCTTTTCTGGCCATCATGTCTTCGGTAGGAACGGCTGAGCCAGATGGGGACCAGAGGGACAGGCATGTCAGCAAGCTCATTTTCTTCCTCTTCCTCTTCGGTGCAGTCCTGTTGTGTGTGGGGGTCCTGCTCTCCATCTTTGGCTACCAGGCATGCCAATATAAACCTCTCTCACATTGCAACATGGTGCTAAAGATTGCTGGTCCATCGTGCGCAGTGATAGGGCTGGGGGCTGTGATTCTGGCCCGCTCCCGGGCACGCCTGCATCTGCGGGAGGGGCAGCGGCGAGGCCTCCAGGACCCTGACCAATCCTTCATCTGTGGAGAGAGCCGCCAGTTTGCCCAATGCCTCATCTTTGGGTTCTTGTTCCTGACCAGTGGCATGCTCATCAGCATCCTGGGCATTTGGGTGCCAGGATGCAGCGCAGACTGGGAACGGGAGCCACTGAATGAGACGGACACCGGAGAAACAGAACCCCAGATCTGCGGCTTCCTGTCTCTGCAGATCATGGGGCCCTTGATTGTGCTTGTGGGATTGTGTTTCTTTGTGGTGGCCCATGTTAAGAAGAAAAACAACTTGAGTTCGAGCCGAGATACCTCTGAAATTGAAGGGGGACACACCCACAGTATAGAGCCCGTCCACATCACTGTAGGTGAGTGTTGGTCATTTGTGCACTTGCTCAAGTCTCAGTAGGCGTTGCTTTAAGGCCTCCCCAGGCTTCCCTAGGTCTGGTCTAGATTCCTTTTCTCTACTCAACTCCTTTCTGTCCCATATATGTGCACACACCTGAGCACACAGATAACCCACTACCAAACACCCCCCCACACACACACACAGCAGGCTATAAGATGGTCTGCCCTGCAAGCTTGCTTCACATGTTCTTTATACTACAGTATATAGTTAAAGTGAGCATTTGATTTCAGCTCCTGGACCTACTAAGAGATTCCTTGTTTTTTTTTTTGTTTTTGTTTTTTAAGATTTATCCATTTATTTATATTTGAGACACAGTCTCACTCTGCAGCTCTGGCTGTCCTGGAACTCACAGAGATCCACCTGCCTCTGCCTTCCTAGTGCTGGAATTAAAGGCATGTGCTACTACTCCCAACTAAGTATTATTATTATTATTATTATTATTATTATTATTATTATTATTATTATTATTAGTAGTGTGTGTGTGTGTTGGGGGGGGGTGTTTATAGGGATATATCCACATGAGTGGAGGTGCCCGAGGAGGTGAGAAGAGGGTGTTGAATCCCCTGGAACTGGAGTTACAAGCAGTTGTGAGCTGCCTCATGCTGGTGCTGAGACCTTGGAGCCGCTGAAAGAGCAGTCCATGCCCTTAACTGCCGAGCCATCTCCACAGCCCCATCACCAATGTGCTCTAAAACTCAGATGAATCCAAAGGGAACCTTTCCAGTTTGTCAAGTTTCAGCGGGTCAGGGGTCCACCCGCCATCTCCTCTCAGGACAGCAGGACTTCATCCATGTTCTGGGCATCTCTATGACTTCTGGGAAATGTCTGCGGCAGTGGCGGTGGGGGGGGGGGGGGGGGGAGGGCAGAGACTGCCAGTTGGAAGTGTTTCTTCATCAGACAAACAAATGCCCTGAGCTGGCGACAGATGAAGGTGCCATCGCCAGGTGTCACAGGCCCAAGGTTTGCTCTGTGCAAGGTGCCACTTTAACACTGGACACAAGTGGCCACATCCTGTCCTTTTTGTCCTCTAAGACAGGCGCTGTTCAGTACAGCTGGCAGCTGCGGCAGCCGAGGCCAGGGAGTTCTGAGTTTGCTCAGGGCTACGCTGGCTTGGTCCCCGGCAAACGGTTTTTAGAAGTGCAGCCACTAGTGTGAACTGGTCTCTTCCCTACAAGGAAGTGGAGTTCTCTTTCCTACCTCTTCCTGGAACTGTCACCTCGTGGTGCCGGCCTAGCAGAGCCCATCCTTCCTCAGTCCTCTGACAGCAGAGCTACGACCTGTCTAGAATGTTCTAGACAACGGTCATGGTGCCATGCATGGGAATCGTAAAGGATTGGAATTGGGAGACAACTTAGTTCTGGTCCCTCATTCCTCCTCCTCAGAACACAGGGGTGTGTTCTAGAGTGAACAGGGATACTAAACCAAACTTTTAAAAGTTTGACTGCACCCATTTGGCTAGGGTGAAGGTGAGGCACAGTGTGGCCTGTTGCCATGTGTGCAGAGTGCTGTGTTGGAGCAACTCTGCGCTTTATCCAGCAGCTGGATTTTGATGAATTAAGATTATCACTAGAAAGCAGAAAAACCTTTCTTAACAGAAGACATCCCTGGGAAGTTGAGGGAGCCTGCTATTGACTCTCACAGATGCGTTAGCTCAGGTATGCTTGATAGAGGCCGACTCTATATTGCCACCAGAGAACTCAGGACTCTGAATTATAGGCCAACTTAAAAAAAAATGTGGTAACCTGTACGTACCCCAAAAACTTACTATTTCAGGACCAGGCATAGTGACACATGTTTTTGATCCCAGTACTCAAGAGGCAGAGGTAGACGGATCTCTGTGAGTCAGAGGCCAGCCTGGTCGACACATTAAGCTCTAGGCCAGCCAGGGCTACACAGGGAGACCCTGTATCAAATAAAACAAAATAAAAAGAAAACCACCACCACCACCAACAACAAAAATATAGAACAACAAAAACTTCCATTTTTAATTTTCATTTACCTTTGTGTTATGTGAGTACATGTGTGCTTTCATATGTGTGTGTGCACACGTGTGTGCAGATGAGGGCTAGATGTTGATGTTGGGTGTCTCCCTCAGTCACGTGGCATCTTATGTTTGGTAACGTAGATTACAACTGCCAGAAAAGGTTTGCTGGTTTGGCTAGGCTGGCTAGCCAATGAACGCCAAGGACCCTCCTGTTTCCTCCTCCCTGAGCATACAGGCACATGCCACTCTGCCCAGGGTCTAACCTGGGTGTGGGGATTTGAACACAGGTCCTCCTCCTTGTGAGGCTAGTGCTGTACTGACTGAGTTATCCCCCCCAGCCCTACTTTAACTGTTTTAAATATATAGTATATACAGTTTATATATACACTATATACAATGTAATGTTATATACATATGGATATGGATATCTACGTTTATATACTACACACATATATACAATGTAATGTTATTAAATATAGTCAAGACATTGTAATACTGTCCTCACCGTCAGCTTCCAGAACCTTCCCTTCCTCCCAAACAGAAACACCTGTTAGCAGCTCAACCCCTTCCCTCCCAACCGAACCCTAGCCTACTCCACATGGAAGTGTCACAGGCCTACTTTTACATTCCAGGGTGCACAGGGCTGTTTTGACCTTTTATGGTGTGTGTGTGGGGGGCAGGGGGCAAGAGAGAAGCCATTAATTCTGTTTTTTTTCCTAACTTGTTGCTCTGTGTTTTCCCAGGTGACTCGGTGATAATATTCCCGCCCCCTCCACCACCTTACTTTCCAGAGTCTTCCTCGGGCACTCGACCTCCTGGGGCTAACAGCTTGCACCGGCCTGAAAACCCACCTTCCTATTGCAGTCTTTTTAACCACAGGTAAGAGTTTCCCTTCCCTACCAGTGGGCAGGTGTAGCCATTCCAGAACTAGGCCTGAATTTAGGCCAGTCTAGCTTTAAGGCTGTGTTGACATTAGAGTGCCCAGTGTCTGGTGGTATGTCAGAGTTCCTGCCCTGATGCTCACACTCAGCCAGGAAACCTCAGGTAGCTCGTAGGCTGAGTGATGAAGGATTGCTAGGAAACCTCTGAGCATCTTTATTGGTCCAATAACTACACATCTATCACAGTGACAGCTGCCATGGGGGCTGGAGGCCTCTGCTCGATTAGTTTTGCTGCTTCAGATGGCAGAGAGGCTCAAGGCTCCCGGGGGCATGCTCAGAAGGATTTCAGTATTCTAATGCAGGAGGCCCTGACCTGGCCCAGCTGGCCTCTCTCTCTGTTTTTGGTTGCCTCTGGGCCTCAGAGCTTTGAAAAATGAAGAGAGATAGATGGTCCACGTCCCACACTACATCAAAAGCAGGGAGATTCTCATGGGACAGGCCTGAGGAAGCAAGAACCCAAGACACAGAGAGAAGGTAAGAGGAAGGCTGGTCTCAAGGAAGTGGGGAGACACTGATCTCCAGAGTAAGTGTCGGGCATAGTAGTGAAGGAGATCACACAGGCTAGGAGAGGTTCAGGGCTCCCCGCTGGTAGAGGGAACATGAGAGCAGACATTTGAGGTAGACTTTCTGGGTGTACCGAGAAGAGGTGGTACTGATATGGACCTCCTAAGATTTGGTAGAAGGTGTCCATGTAGAAGGAGTTCTGGGGGATTGGGGATTTAGCTCAGTGGTAGAGCACTTGCCTAGCAAGCGCAAGGCCCTGGGTTTGATCCCCAGCTTAAAAAAAAAAAAGAAGAAGTTCCGGGCATTGCCAGATAGGGGACAGTGTGTGTAGCCCCCAGATGCCAACTCTTATGGAGTTGGGGACCCAGGTTATGGTGAGGGAAGGAAATGTTGCTGAAAAACATCCCATGGCAAAATGGGAAAGTAGATGGACTATCTTACCAGATGGCGAATGTGTACATTTTTCAGAGAAGGAGAAGTTAGGCTCTAGGGACCTGGTGCCCATAGCTTCCATATGTGTTCACTCAGTGGTTGCCCTGGGAGCTAGAACCTCAGCGTTCAGATAGAGTAGGTTGGGCCCGTGTGCAGCCTGCTGAAGGGGCCAGAGGACACAATGCCCTTGTCAAGGTTTAGAGAAGCATGAAGTTGTCTGAGGATCCTGTTGGCCGAAAAGATAAGGGGAGGAGTTATCTAATGAGAGAGAGAAGGAGATGGCCAAGGGATGGAGTGGGCTCATGAGTGTCACATGGAGAGCTGGGACCAGGGTGCTGAATGCAGGCAGATGTTGCTCAGTGGAGAAAGACCAGGCAACTGGAGACAGACATCTAACAATGAATGCTGTATTTTTTCCTCCAATGATAAACTTCCCCAAACCTAAGACCATGTCTAGGGTCTTCACATAAGTCCCCATTGAGGTTGCAGTATTGATGTCAGGACCTCCTTGTCTGGTTTTGCTTGAATTATTTTCTGAGTTTCATGGTCACGCTAGATGGGAGGTTACTGCTACCATCAGACTATTGTAGAGAAGGTAACAGAGGCTCCTGAAGGGTGAATTGTGTGTCTAAGATCACCCACTGGGAAAGCAGCAGAGTGGAACTGAAATTCTAGTCCCCTGCCTTTGGGGCCTCTCCAGTGACTTGTATCCCTTCCTGCCTCCCATCAAGCGTTTGGTTTGGTTTTTAATGTTCTATTTGCGTATATTCACATACCTTATTGTATCCTCCTCAGAAGACAGTGACTGTGCCAGCCAGTTGTTGCTAGATGTCTGAACCTTTGGGTTTAGAGCCTTTCACTGACAAAGACCGTGACAAGAGAAGCCAGGCTGTCTTAATGTTACAGCAAATTCTAAGAGAAGAAGAGATAAGGGACTGGCAAGGTGGCTCATTGGGTCAAAGCATTTGCTGCCAAGCCAACAACCTGAGTTCAATCCTGGGGACCCACATGGTGGAAGGGGAGAACCAACTCTTGAAAGTTGTTCTCTGACCTCCACACGTGCACTGTGGCACATGTACCAAACACACACACACACACACACACACACACACACACACACACACACACACCTTTGTAAAAAGAAAATGAAAGGGTAAGGAATGAAAGCAGATCTATAAAACACAGTAGGCAAGCATGGTAGCATAGGCCTTTAATCCTGGCACTCAGGAAGCAGAGGCAAGCAGATCTCTGTGAGTTCAAGGTCAGCCAGGACTACATCATGAGACTCTGTCTCAACCACAGCAGCAATGTAGAATATAGGAGAAACAGCTCCTAGATTGGGCCAAGGCTCCTGGAAGCATGATATCCAGAGAAGCCTCGTACCTGAGGGCTGTCACGGTTTTCATTGTGTCCTCTCATAATCTTCTCTTTCTTTCCAGAAGGACCCCAACTCCTGAGAGCCAGGGCGCAGCCTCTGAGAGAGAACGGGAACTCATATACACCATTTCTGGGCCAGGTTCACCCTCTGAGAGCTCACACCCTGGGCATCTTCCACTGGATCTGCCCCCTAGATATGAAGAGAAAGAAACTGCCCCAGCCACGCCCATGGATGCACCTTCTGAACAGTCCCCACCGTGAATTATGGACTCCACGTTTATATATTTCATGGATTGTTATTTTTATTTAATTTTTTAATAAAAAACACAATAACGTTGGCTGTGTTCGCATCTTTCTTCTGTAACATCAAAAGAAGTAGGTAACATTTCAGGCTAGGCTCTGTGGCCGGTGTTTCAGACCACAGGGGTGGCGCAGCACCTTCCTGACAGGCAGGATTTGCCCGTCGAGACCTCAATGCCAGGGGCTGGTGGCCTTGTTTGTACTGGTGGATAAGGAACCAGAGCCTCAGGGAGACTAATGGAGTTCTTCAAGGCCACAGGACTTCTAACGAAGAAGCTCTGTGTGTGTGTGTGTGTGTGTGTGTGAGAGAGAGAGAGAGAGAGAGAGAGAGACAGAGACAGAGACAGAGAGACAGAGACAGAGAGACAGAGACAGAGACAGAGAGAGACAGAGACAGAGACAGAGACAGAGATCAACTTTGGATGTTGCTCCTCAGAAGCTCTCTGTCTCCCTTGTTTTCTTGAGACAAGTTCTCTCATTGGCCTGGAACTCATCGTATAGGGTAGGCCGGCTGGCCAGTGAGCCTCAGGGAGCTCTTCTCTGTCTGCACCTCCTCAGAGCTGGGGTTCCAACTATGCCACCGTGGCCAGCTTTTGCACGGGGGTCATGGGGACTGAATTCAGGTCCTCACGTTTGCAGAACAAACACCTTACTGACTGAACCATTTGCCCCACCCGCCCTCAGCTGGTCTCAGGAAGCCAGGCCCTATCTATCAGCGCCTGGTGCTGCCAGAGGCCAGCCTGAGAGGGTTAATGTTTGGTTGTCTCCATTCTGTCTCCGGGGTTATTCACTTCTGGAACTGAGGACTTAGACTGCTGTCCTAAGTTCTCTACCACGTTTCCTCCTCATCCCTTTCCTCTCTCCTCCTTTCCCTTTCTGTCTTCCTTCTTCAGGAGCCCTGAGGCTTCATAGCATGTGGACAGCCTCTGAATAAACTGGGGTGCGATTTCCTTGGAGACTCTGTTCTGCTCTGTTTTTTTTTGAGACAGGATTTTGCTATGCTGCCCAGGCTAGCTTCGAACTTGTGCTCTTCATTTCTCAGACTTCAGAGTTCTGGGATTATTTAGGCATAAACCACCATGCTTGTGTTCTCAATCTCTCTCTCTCTCTCTCTCTCTCTCTCTCTCTCTCTCTCCCTCTCTCTCTCTGTTATCTAGCATTCAGGTGCCTGACCACAGAGTACAGGCAGGCACTGGGCAGGGCGGTTCATCCATGGCACTAACTGGTCACATGTGAATTGCCACTGTGATAAATCAGGGTGGCTATTTGGGCCAGCAGTTCTAATCTGTTTTTAAACTGGACATTTATTAGATTGAACCGCTCTTAAAGGTCTGTGTTATTCTTCCTCCTGGAAAGTTAATTATTCACATTTTAAAATTAGAACAAAGGGTAGATTATCGTCACTTCCTTCTGCGGCTGTTTGTTTAGAATGGCCAAGCTGAAACTTCTAGGTAGAATTACTTCAGTTCCGAGTTTTCGTTTGTAATCCAGAGCCTATTTAGTGGCTCAGAGTTGGATTTGTGACTGAGTGCTTTGCTTTTATGTGGTCGCAAAGCTAAGCAAATGGTTAGGAAGGGTCAGGAGTAAGTCTGCCCTTGTGGTTGTGGAAGTCTATTTCTCCTTGCCAGTCCCTGTGGTCTTCACTGGCTGGGGGAATGAAGCCAGAGACTACGGCCTCTCAGCAGAGACTGGGCTGTGTGTGTGAGCATGTTACTGCAGAACCACAGTGATGGGGGTGGGAGTGTGTGGGAGGGTGAAGGGGTGGGGGGGGGGGGTGGGGGGTGGAGGTGGGGTGGGGGGGCTGGGGGAAGCTGGGCCAGATAATGTCACAGATCTTAGTTCTCTAACCTGGGACAAGTGGGCTGAGGTGACTATTTTTAACTATCAAAGTGGACCTGGCCATCAGGTTCTCCCAGAATTCCTCAGTCCCTATCTGTTACAGGGTATGGCTGGCACACCCCTCTCTGCCCTTCCCTGTATAACCCAGCCATTTTGGTTACCTGCCTTTTGCCTACCCTGTATTCTCCTGGCTCTCCCCTCTCTTCTCCTACCCTTCTATTCACATGGCCCAGAAATATGTAAACACATTTTTTAGGTACTGAGGACTGACCCCTGGACCTTATGATGTTATGCAAGTGTTCTAGCAATGAACCATATCCCCAGCCCAAATTAACCACTGTTAAAGTGAAAATTCATTAGCATTTAGTTCATGCCCTACATTATCCTAACCACCACTTCCTTCCAGTTCCCTAAAACAAAGGCCCACTGGGCGTTGGTGGCACACGCCTTTAATCCCAGCACTCGGGAGGCAGACGCAGGCGGATCTCTGTGAGTTCAAGGCCAGCCTGGTCTACAGAGTGAGTCCTAGGAAAGGCGCAAAGCTACACAGAGAAACCCTGTCTCGAAAACAAACAAACCAACCAACCAACAACAAAGGCCCAGGCTCACTAAGCCGTCATTCCCCATTATTCCCTTCCACATCCTCGCTTTCAGTTCCCTGCAACTCCCAATCTGCTTCCAGTTATTCTGGATTTACCTGCTTTGGATATGTCATATAAGCAGGATCATACAACACAACCTCTTATGTTTGACATTTTTGTTTAGTATATTTTGAGGTTTACCCATGTTGTAGCATATATCACTACTTCATTCCTTTTTTATGGTCAAGTAATATTCCATGGTATGGATATACCACAGTATGTTTATCCATTTATCCATTGAAATACCACTTCACCTTACTGCTAGCAAGGTATAAGAATTTGAACTTTTCTATCTCCTCACCAACACTTGTTTTCCTTTTTTTTTTTTTTTTTTAATAAGTAATTACAACTTTCCCACATGACATACAGTAGTATTTCATCGTGGGTTTGGTTTGAATTTTCCCTAATGACTAATGATGTTGAATATTGTGATGGCTGATTTCAGCTGTCAACTTGGCAGGATCTGGAGTCATCTCGGCAGGGAGTCTCAATGAGGGATTGTTTAGATTAGCTTGGTCTGTGGGCATGTCTGTGAGGGATTGTCTTAATTGGGTCAACTGAGGTAAGAAAACTCACCCAGAATATGGATGGCATCAGTTCTGGGGCTGGGCTCTGAATGGAATGAAAAGGAGAGAGTGAGCTGAACATGGACACACATCAAGATTTGCTTCCTGGCTGTGGAGGAAATGACCAGCAGCGGCTTCTTCTGCTGCAGGGAGTGGAACTGTCAGCCGGGTACACCTTTTCTCCTTTCAGGTGATTTCATGAAACTATTTTACCCCAGGAAAAGAAACTAAGTCAGAAGTCGATATTCAGCCATGGGGCTGCTGCGGCAAGGAACCTGAACGCGTGATTCTTCGGCCTCTCAAACTGTTTTGTGCCTGGAAAGTGGAAGAGCTTGCTTGATAGGAAGAGCCAGAGAAGTCCCAGTGTGCTGGAGCAGAGCTTGAAGGAGGTGCGGAGAGAAACGCAGACTGTCACCTGGCTGATGACATTTCGGAGGGAACGAGGATTTTCCCAGCAACTGGGCGAGGGTCCATTTGTGCAATGTTGGTCAAGAATATGGCTTCACTGTATTCCCATCTTGAGAACCTGAGCAAAGATGAATTTAGAGATGATGGATTGATTTGCCGGGACCTTTAAGGCAGGGGTGGTTTTCAGGCTGGGGTAACTGAGAAATCGATCTGCACTGTCACAGAGGAGTCCCCTGTGCGTCATCAGAGAATGGAAACAGTGTCTTGAGGGCAAAACTGCACATGTTAGAGGCTCCTTCTCAAGTTAGCAGCAGAACTTGGCTGCATGGTCCATGGGCAGCTGTTTCTGGAGATGTAGAAGATACAGAATCAAAGAGGTGGCGTGCTGTAGGTCACAGAGCTGGAAGAGAGGGAGGGGTGCTTTCTGGGACATTTTAGAGCTAGGATTTTCCCGTCAGAAGGGACACATACTTTCCCACTCAGACTTGATTTTGGACACCAATCATCACCAGCTGCACAAGCTTACAGGGTTCCATGGTTTGCTTTCCATACTCAGGCAGGCACTTACTCCAGTAAGCCTTGGGTTAATGCTGCTGGGGGATAGGAACTGGGGCTGACAGGATGGCTCAGTGGGTAAAGGGGCTTGTGGCTGAGGTTAGGACCTGAATTTAGCCCCCTGGATCTACGTGGTAGAAGTAGAAAGCCGGCTCTCTGACTTCCACCCACATACATGAGAGTACGTGTGCATCTCCATCAATAAATACATTATATATACATATATAATTAAACATATAAATAAATAAATTATGAATGCACACATATATTTTAAGGGTAAGAACTTATTCTGGCTTCAAAATGTGTGGAGGCCAGGCCTTAGGAATATATTAGATAAAATAATAATAATAATATTAGATAAATATAAATAATAACTAATATAAGTATTAGTTATTATTTAATCAGGCTATCAGAGTGGACCCACATGACTAGATTTTGGTGGTTTTCTAAGAGGAGAGGTGGAGACCAGACGCAGACACACAGAGAAAAACATAGATAACACTCCCCAACCCCTCCATGAAGAAACCAACAGGGGCTGTCACAGCCTGACATGCTTAGTCTCCCAGACTGTGAGCTAAATACCCCCCCCCCCCCAGCTGAGGACCGAACCCAGGGCCTCACCTTGCTAGGCAAGCGCTCTGCCACTGAGCTAAATCCCCAACCCCACTCTTTTCTTTTTAAAGTATTTGGCCTCAGGTACTTTGTTATATAATGAAAAGGGACTAATAGACAGATCTTACTCCAGACTCTGTGCTTATGATTCTGGGAGGGAACATTACAAAACAATTAGAATGAGGTCTGAAAATTCAGGCGGGGTGACCCACTCATGGTGGGAGGTGAAATGTAAAAATCCCCTGGTAGTGAGTAACTCCACTCAAGTAGTAAGTCAGATCAGGCCAAATTATTAAGGCCAGGTTTAATCTGAGCAGAGCATTCCTGGGTGGTCCCAGGGGAAGGGGAGAAGCCACCAGGGGGAAGTCTGTGGGCGACCTTAAATACCCTCCCAGAGTGGAGCCGCTGCTTGGTGGGGCAGGGTCTAGGGAGAGAGGGGGGGCTAAGGTGGGGCTTCCACTTAAACATCCCAGACTCCTTGGGTATATGGCGCGTTGCCTCTGTAAAAACCTTTTGTGAGTCCGTTGCCTTTTCCTGGGACTGCTGAAGTGGATCCCAGCCAACCAATTCTGCTAAAGTTAAAGCAAGTTTTAGCTGGTAGTTCCCTTTGGTATTTCAACAGCTTAGTGAGGGAGAACAGGAGAAGCCAAGGGAAGCGGGTGCTCCCTTGGGGAAGAGTCACGGGGCAAGGCAAGTAAGTGGGATGGTGAGCAGGGCAGGAAGAGAGATCTGGTGGCCCCTTGATGTCCTCCTGTGGGTGTGACCACTAGTTTGCTGAGGGGGTGTTGCACAGGAGCTCAGGCTGTCTCTTCTGAGGGGATCATCATTCGAGAGCAGACCTCAGGAAGGGACTGGACAGGAGACAGAACACTCTCTAGTCTGCACGGTGTGTCCCCAACTTCCAGGAGGGCAAGAACTACTTCAAACAGCTGCTTGGTGTGTAGTTCCTACATCTGCTGCATCCAAACCTCTAGGCAAGCCGTGTTTATCGCCTAGGAAATGCTGGAGACAGAGTTCCACAGAGAAACAGCAGAGACAACGTCTGCCTCCTCCTGCCGTCTCTGACTTCTGGGGGGCCCTGCAGACATTTCTCAGCTGGTGCTGAGGGACCCTGAGGGGAGGTCTGTGGGGTCAGAGCTGGCCCCCAGGGTTCCCTACTATCTCCTGCTTCAGCCTCCCAGGTAGGAAATCCTGGGCTCATCTCCTAAGGAAGGTGTGGTTTCGTCTTTGCTTAGGTGTCTCTTATGAGGCCAAGAGCTGGTGCTGTGGGTACCCATGATGTTTGTCAAGTGAAAACAGCTTGAGGTTGCCCAAGTGGGACACAGCAATGGAAAGACTCCAGCCAGGGTTTCTTCCTGCCTGTCCCCACCAGCCCCTGGTGAATCAGACGGAGGAGTTTTCCTGATGAGCTAGGCTGGGTTTTGCTGGCTGCACCCCGATCCTGAGCCTCCTGTACAGTGACAGCGAGCAGGGCGAAGTCATGAAGTGCACTGCGGAGGTGGTGGGCCAGGGGAGGCGAGCTGACTTGAGGGGAACCATGCATGGTTGACCAGAAGCCCTCCTGGGATTGATCTTGCATACCTGGCATTCCTGGAGTATCAAGCATGCTGCCACCAGCTCCAGTTCCCTGGGAGGGGCAAAGCAGAGGAAGAGGATGGATGAAGCTTTTCCTAGTTAGGAATGCTGAGAGAGAGAGAGAGAGAGAGAGAGAGAGAGAGAGAGAGAGAGAGAGAGAGGTGTTGTTTCTGGCTAGAGGCAGCTTGTGTCTGTAAATGGTTTGGCTCTGTACTGGGATCTCCAGTCCGCATTGGAACACCACCCTGGCTCAGCTATAATATGGTGTGGGAGTGCAGCATGGCTTCATCTCCAAGGATGGACTTAGCAGACAGAAAACTGGACTGGGCAGTAAGTACTGCGCTCTGTGAGACCTAGAAACCCACCATGGGCGGATGAGCCACCTCGGCTGCCCTGTGCCATGCCAAAGTACTCACAGGATGGGTCCTTAAAGGCCTTTGGACTATCACTGAGTCTTGCCCACTGGCACTGGCTGAGCCAAATAGCATTTATTAGGGGTTTTCACCAAGAAGGAGGGTACCTCTTCTCCTGAGAAACAGCTGAGGGGCCGGAGCGGTGTCTAGGGGCTTCCCAGGCCAGGCTGTGCATGGTTGATGCTTTCTCAAACTTGGCATCTCTCTGCGGCCGGCCCCAGACCCTGCCCCGGAAGTAGTGCTTTCCCTCAGAAGCAGCTAACTATAGCTTTCCAGAAAGATTTTCCTTCTCATACAGGCCTTCAGTGCAGTGCGAGCCTTCAGTCGGGTCCAAGGGTGCTAGGTCACCCTGCAGAGTCTGTTCCTTAGGCCTGAGGTCTCCTTTCCTCCTTTGGGAGCTGAGGACAATAGAGTTGCTGGCCACCCTGCTGCTGTGTGGTCCTGGCCTCTGCTGTCCGGGGATTCTGACCCCAGCAGCCAGCTCCCATGGCATGGACACGCTGCTCTGGGTGCTGCGAAGCCTCCATGTGAGCTCCATGCTTTGCTGAGATGGTGTAGGCATGTAGACTCACAACACTGCCTCCTGACTGACTTTGGAGGCTGTGCTGTCACTACTACGCAAATTGTTTTGTGTGAGACAGCTGCGCCTCTCCCAGTGGGCCCACATCTGCAGTGCTGTTTGCCTCTGGAAAGGGACTAGATTTGTAAGAGACTCCCCATCTCTTTCCATAGTAAGCTATTGACTTTAGGAAACAGTCTCTCTGGAATTCCATTAGGCTAGAGGGGGCTAGAACAGGGATGGGTGACATGGACATCATGGGTTCAAAGGCTTTAAGTGAGAGGCCTTAAGACCAGCGGAGGACACCTTTGCTACTGAGAAGACACTTGGAGTCCCTGGTGTGGGAAGAGAGCTCACTATCTAGTAACTCCCTCTGGAAATGTCTTGAGCTTGTAGGAGAAGGCAAGAGCCAGAGTCTACTATGACCCCCGAATGAGGCCCCCTCTCATCAGAGCAGGTGAAATGGCCTGTGTCTGTGGAGGCCTGTATAAGAAGGAAAAACCACCGGGCGGTGGTGGCGCTCGCCTTTAATCCCAGCACTCGGGAGGCAGAGGCAGGTGGATCTCTGTGAGTTCGAGGCCAGCCTGGTCTCCAAAGCGAGTTCTAGGAAAGGCACAAAGCTACACAGAGAAACCCTGTCTTGAAAAACCAAAAAAAGAAGAAGAAGAAGAAGAAGAAGAAGAAGAAGAAGAAGAAGAAGAAGAAGAAGAAGAAGAAGAAGAAGAAGAAGGAAAAAACTTCTGGAAAGCTGTGGCCACTGGGAGATGTTCAATGACAGATGGTCAGGGACAAGGGATTCATGGAATCACAGTCAGGCTGCCCACAGAGCCTGACTATAGCAGGGAAGCTTGATGGGTGGAACCCTAGTCAAGAGTCCATCTCTCCCTGGGGGTCACTCTGTGCTTTGTGGGGACTGGCTAGCAGCTAGGATCAGAAGGAGGAAAGGTTATTTAAATGACACTCAGTTTTAAATATTTTCCCTAAAATAATTCTGAGGTTTTTGTTTGTTTGGTTGTTTGGTTGGTTTTTAGCTTTTTTTTTTTTTTTTCAACACACACACACACACACACACACACACACATTTTTGATATTTCAGCTTTCAATAACATTTATCCATTCTCTTATTCTGGAACACTTAGGTTGTTCTCTATAAATAAACAGTAGGAAACAAGGGGAGAGGCTGTGAGTGCTCACTGCTCCTGGCCATCCTGCCTAACTCATTCTTATCACATAGCCGGTCAAGCTGCTTGTCTTTCCAGTCTGACCTTCTCACACATAGCTGCTCCTGATGCAGCATGGTGGCAAACACATATGCATTGAAGGGAGACCAGGAAAGCTCCCTGAGTTGCCAGATTTCTCCCACCAAACACCAAGACTCATGAAGCCACAGAAGGAACAGGATCAAGGACAATGGCCACCACGTTCTATCCACAAGGATCCTTGACAAGTGATTATGCTGTTCCCCTCTGAGTTCTCTACAGGAAGACCCCAGCAACCATGGGCTGAGGCTAGAAGCCAAATATGAACCTTTTCACTTATCAGGTTGATTGGCTCTGGTGTTTTGTCATAGGCACTACAAGCTAACGAACAGTCTCTCTTCCCTACCCCAATATCGCCTAATGTTTCTGTTTCTCAGAAGAACTGAGAATTTTTTTAATGTTAAATCATTTGAGAATAACCAGTGGCATGGTTCTTCATTCCCCAATACGTATATCTCCTAATAGCAAGGCTATTCTTTTAAAAAGTCAGTGACACAACCCTCATATTTAGGGAACTGAATATTGATTCAATATTGCTATCTAGTATGTAGTCTACACTAAAACCATTTCTATTTTTTAAGTTTTAAAATTGCATTTTAGTTTGTGTGTGTGTGTGTGTGTGTGTGTGTGTGTGTGTGTGTGTGTATGTGTCTGAGCATCCAGGTGTGCGGATGGGTGTGGGTGGGTGTGCCTATCATGGCCCAGGTGAAGGTCAGAGGACAGCTCGCTCTAATTGCTTCTTTGCTCCTACCATGTGGACCTGGGGACAGTCCCCGTGATGACTTGGGGATCAAACGCAGAGGGTCAGACTTGGTGGTAAGTCTTGTATATGTGCGTGCGTGCGTGCGTGCGTGCGTGTGCGTGTGTGTGTGTGTGTGTGTGTGTGTGTGTGTGTGTGTGTATGTGTATGTGTGTATGCACAGACGTTTTTTGTGCTGCCACGTGTATGTGGAAGTCACAGGCTAACACATAGTAGTTGGTTCTCTCCTTCCATCATGGCCCTGGGGGGTGAGGGGGTGGGGGTGGGGGTGGACCTCTGGTTATCAGCTTGGAAGCAGGTGTCTTTACCCACTGAACCTTCCCACTGATCCTAAAATCACTCTTAAAAAAAAAAAAGTCCGCTTGGTTTGTTTTGTTTTGTTTTTTAATTAGTGCTGACTCAGGTCAGTTTTCCATTTTGTCTCATGGGCCGGCCAGTGGTCTACAGTCTTGTGTTCTCATCTGTTTGTAGTGTTAATGAATACTGTTGTTAGAACTAGAAGCTCGAAAAGATTACAGTTAAACAAACAGGATCACTTCAGAGGGAGTTGCTATGGCCACATCATCACCTCTGAAGGCACCCATGGAGGGGCCACCATAGGCATCCGAAGTTTGAATCTAGGGTGGTGGTGGCTACAGCTTGGAGGCATGTGTTGGGGAAAGGCAAACCCTGTGGCCCCCACCCCAGCAAACCTCTACCTAATGGCTCCATGGTCCTTACTGGCCCCTTTTGGTAGTTTCATGACAAATATTCAGCCAGAGACGGGTCTCAGCTGCTCCCCCAAAGGCAAGATAATGTATCTGTTTCTTATATGTGATGATTGATTTGGGCTGTATTGGGGTGTGAGGATTACCAAAGCAGGATATCACACGCAGACTTGCTTAAACAACAGAGATTCATTTTCTCATGATTCTGGAGGCTCTGAGTCCCAGGTCCAGGGCTGGCCGGGCTGGTGTCCTGGGAAAATTCCTCAGGGCTTCAGTAGCTGCCATCACACGGTGTCCTCACATGGCCTTTTCTCCAGGCTCACACTCCTGATAGTTGCATCCTCTTCTTGGAAGTTCCCACATCCTGTAGCGTTAGAACATCACCCTCAGGACCCCATTTCACCTCCATTGTCTCTTCCAGGGCCCCACCATGCCTCAGGGTTGGGGTTAAGGTCCCAGCCTGTGAATTCTACCCGGGCACAACTGACCCCATTGTACAAATGAAAGAGTTTGTATGTACATTTCTTCAATAAGAGCAAAGGAGACCTTTATCACCTCTCTCTGTCTCCCATCAACTTCTAGATTTCCATTTTAATCGACCCAAGCTTCATTTTATGTTCAAAGAGTTCCAAATTGGGCCAATCCTTCGAGCTGGCACTTCTTCCCTTTGGATTTGTCCACAGCATCTTTGCAAGCTCCCTGGCTTTCTGGCACTGGCTACCCCAGGTGTGCCCTGTGGCACTCCCTGCCACCCCAGCCAGAATCTAGCATCTCTTCAGCACTGGCCTAACAGCTGGAGACAGAAAGACTCCTCCTTTGCCCAGTGGGTCAACGGAACCAGGGGCTTTCTATAAACACAGCTCGTGTTAACATTCCCAACTCAGCTTTAACAGAGCTCCCCTCTCCTCCTCCTCCTCCTCCTCCTCCTCCTCCTCCTCCTCCTCCTCCTTCTTCATGTTGATTTTGTATTTGTAGCTTTTCTCTTACCCCAAAATTCTTGTTTTGCTTTCAGGTTTGCTTATTTTCACTTATGTGCAGGAATTTTTTTAAATTTTTTTTATTTTTCCTGCATGTGGGTGCCTAGTATCCGTAGAGGTCAGAAGAGGGCATCACATTCCCTGGAGCTGGAGTTGTGAATGATTGTGAGTCACCTTGTGGGTGCTGGGAATTGAACATGGGTCCTCTGCAAGAGCAACAAGTTCTCCTGAACACTGAACCATATTTCCAGCCCAACTCTTATTTTTTTTTTAAAAAGCTATCATATAAGATGCCTATTTCCTTTACCTATTGATTTAATATTCAACATACAAAAGAGTTTCACTATTACCATTTAATATTATTAACACCAATTAAACTTTTGGATTAAACAAGTTTATCTTTCTGAATTAAAAAAAAAATCTTTAAAATTTCTCATACGGTAAAAGTAGTATGACCAAAAGCATTTCAACTATTATTTCTTCTTTGCTTTTTAAAATGTAAACATTCTATTTCTTTTGAGCACTCACGCGCACACACATAGTCTATGTGTGGGTGTGTGGATGGGTGTGGGTGGGTGTGCCTATCACAGTACACAGGTGGAGGTCAGAGGACACCTTGCTCTAATTGCTTCCCTCTTCCTACCACGTGGACCTGGGGACAGTCCCTATGATGACTTGGGGATCAAACGCAGATGGTCGGACTTGGTAGCAAGCTCCTGTGGAACCATTTTACTAATATGACATACAATTAGAGCCATTTGGTCCTATTTATATTGAAATTTAAGGTTAACTTGGGGGTTTGGGTTCATTTGAATTTGAACATACAAAACATCGACTACAGACGGGGAGGACACATAGTCTTTGGCCCACTCCTTTCTCTGTTCTTCACCTGCCCTCCAACAGGGCATCATTATTTTATTACTTTCACATGGATTTTTCCCCCTGTATTTCTTTTGGAAACACACATGTATACATACACATTGCTCCAAACTTTCTCTAATCTAGTCATACCTCCTGACCACCATTCCCTGTACATTCCTGTCTCTTTTGCATGATAGTGTAGTCACCCACTGTGTGACCATGCCATGACCTTTCCCACGGTACCCTAACGTAGGCATTGAAGTTGTCTCTGATCTTTAACATTACAGACAGCGTCAGCACAAACAGCCTCACATGTGTGTTGTTTTGTGAAGTGTGAACTCAGTGTAAATCTCGAGAAACACCATTGTTATCTTACAGGGTCAATGCACACGTCATCATGTTAGAGATCCACAACTTCTCCTTGAGGCAGCCATTTAAAAACATATTTCCTTATTTAAGGTGTCTGTGTACTGGGTGTGTTTGGGTTCTTTGGAGGTCAGAAGAGGGTGTTGAATCCCTTGGAACTAGAGTTACAGTTTAGGAGCCACCATGGGGTGCTGGGAACCAAACTCAGGTCCTCTTCAAGAACAGCCACACTCTTAGCGGTTGAGCATCTCTCCAACCCTGAGGGAGTTAAAAAAAATTAAAAATCATTTATCCAAAAATTTATTTATATTTTACATATGAGTGCTCTGCATATATACCTGCATACCAGAAGCAGGCATCATATTCTATTATAGATGGTTTTGAGCCACCATGTGATTGCTGGGAATTGAACTCAGGTCTTCGGAAAGAGCAGTCAGTGCTCTTAACAGCTGAGCCATCTCTCCAGCCCTGGAAGGGCCATTTTTGATCTCTACTAGAAACATGTACCAGTGCCTGCTTTCTCATAGCTTCAAGTTTCTGCCAATTTTACCACCAAGAGGCCAGAATTCAGGAGGGTTTTAATTTATAGTTCTTTAACTACCATGAGACTGAGCATCTTTTTTCAGTGTCGAAAGCTGTTTGACTCAGCTCTTCTGTGAACTATTTGTTGATGGTCTACCTCTGTTTAGTCAACTATAGTACAATTTTTAAAAGAATAGAATCCAAATCTTTCCTGATGCAAACAAAGCCACTCTGATGTATGTCTGATAGCCATATAGAAATCAAATGAAAATCAAACCATAGGGAAATATAGGACTCCCCCCTCTTAAATTTTGTCTAGCAAAAAGTACCAGTGAGCTCCTAATATTTAACTTTTCTCTGTAGGTCCCATTGAATCAATTGGAGTATTTTGGCAGCAACCCACCAATTTAGTGCATTTAGAATCTTGGCCAGTCCTCAGTTTTCAATGGAACATGGTGTTAATGAAAAGAAGATTGCAGTTTGCCCAGCCACATGTGCTGTTGGCTGCACGGGGGAAGGCTGTTTTCCCAGCAAGCAGTGGGGCCGCCCAGCTGCCTCACATGCAGACAGAAGTCTCAAAAGGATACTCGGTGGAGAGGGATGGGCAGTGACGTCATCGCCAAATGTAGTTTGCCCAGGGGGGGGGGTGGGGGGGGGGTCCCAGCTTGTGGTTCTCTGGGGGCCCAGTGCTAAATTTTGCATGGGAATTTCTCTGTGAGGTCAGCAGCCATCAGAAAGACACATGTGCCAAGCAGGAAGTGGGCAGAGCCTTGCCTGGTGCTTGTCTCAAGCCAGATGCAGCAAATGGATCCCTGTGGGATCCCAGCCAGAACTCTAACAGGGTGCAAAGTCCCCCGTTAGCTATCTATTGTTGTGAGGTAATTGCTCCCCAAAGAAGGACTTAAGGAAGTAGACTCTGTTACCTCTCGCATTTCAGGAATTCGGGGGCTGCTTGGCTGGGTAGTCAGTTGATGAGGGTGTGTGAGACGTCAGCCATGCCGGTGGTTGTCTGAAGGTGTGAGTGGGGCCAGAGACCGGCTTCCAAGATACTCACTGCTTTGACCCAGTGTGTTCCTCCACAATTTCACTTGTTGGGTTCTAATCTACAATGTGATGATGTTTGGATTGAAATATCACATTTGAAAACGATCAGGTCACGAGGGTGGAAATCCTTCACCTCTTCTATTATGTGAAGACATGAAGTCTTCCATCTGTGATCCAGAAGGAAGCCCTGACCAGATATTGAAGTGTCTAGCACCTTTGATTGTGGTCTTCCTAGACTTCATAACCGGAAGAAAGCCACCAGTCTGGGTGTGTTTGTCACAGCAGCCTGAAGATACGCACACAGCTGGCAGGTTGATGCTGGCTGGTGGCAGGAGTCTCCTCTGCTCTATTCCAGGTAGACCTTCATTGGGTATCTTCACATGATACCCTGCAGAGGGAGAGACTTTAGAGAGAGAAAGGAGGGTGCTGCATTGTATTTAGAATCCAGTCTTCCTCTATGGCCTGTTAGAAGCAAGTGAAATGCAGTTTGTATGTAGAGGGGAGTTAGCCTTATCTTTAGAAGCTAGATGGTACAAGTAAGTTGAGGGCCCATTTTTGTTGTTGTTGTTGTTGTTTTTTTCGAGACAGGGTTTCTCTGTGTAGCTTTGCACCTTCCCTGGAACTCACTCTGTAGCCCAGGCTGGCCTTGAACTCACTGAGCTCCACTTGGCTTTGCCTCCTGAGTACTGGGATTAAAGGCATGTGCCACCACCTGCCCGGCTAAGGACACATTCTTAAGTTACCACAGTCCCTGAAGCCAGTATGCTTTTCTTCTTGAAAGCAAAGAGTTTCCTGACCCTTGGCCTCGAAGGCAGGTCCACCTCTCTGAGGATGTGATTTTTATCATACCTGTTTGCAATGTCCTTTCTAGCCTACAGAACTAGAAAACCTGTACCTTGAAAAATGGGCCAGCTACAGTGAGCATCATGATTTTGTGCTACCAGACCTACCCTGCCTCAAAGTACTGAAGATAGAAGAGGCCCCAGATCTTAGCACAGCTGGTGCCATGTTGGAGGTACTGTTCTGACCTTAAAATCTAGCACAAGCTGGGTGGTGGTGGTGCATACCTTTAATCCCAGCGCTCGGGAGGCAGAGCCAGGAGGCGGATCTCTATGAGTTCGAGGCCAGCCTGGGCTACCAAGTGAGTTCCAGGAAAGGCGCAAAACTACACAGAGAAACCCTGTCTCGAAAAACCAAAAACCAACCAACCAAACAACAACAACAACAACAACAACAACAAAAAACCCACCACCAACAACAAAAGCCTAGTACATAGGCCCTAACATTTGTCAAAACAAGAGCAAAGTCCGAATCCACCAAAGACGTGGCCCATAGTTCCAGGAAGTCCTTAAAAATAATAACCTTGCTCTGTAGCTTCTGTAGATCCATTTCTTGGTAACTGAAGCGTGCCAACCAGGATGTGGTTTTGCATTGTAAGACAAAGGGCTGTAAGGCTTTGGGTAGCGTGATTTGGGCAGGTTCCCTGTGGAGTCGCTGGTCAGCAATAAAACCTTGCTTTTTAAGACTATCTGGGTGGTGGTCTCTGATGGGCTTGCCTCACCATGAGAGCAAGTTGGATCCTATGACATGTCTCTTAGAATGTCCACCAACATGTGTAGTAGAGGGTGCAGCAATACATTCAGTGAACAGATGATGAGCTATGGCTGGTAGGTAGGTCAGTTGCTTGTC
Organism: Onychomys torridus; assembly: GCF_903995425.1. Lineage (NCBI taxonomy): Eukaryota > Metazoa > Chordata > Mammalia > Rodentia > Cricetidae > Onychomys > Onychomys torridus. Next base: position 22,386,385 of record NC_050457.1, on the reverse strand, counting down.
TGTACAAATAGAGTTTTGATCCAAAAGAGTCCTGTTCCCACACTTGCTGTTGTCTGTGGCAGCATCTGAGCATCTGAGCTGTAAGGACTTAGGTGTGTGATGACAGAACAGAGTTAATGAGTCTGAATGGACTAGTCAGGGCTCTCTAGAGCAGCTGTTCCCAACCTTCCTGATGCTGCGACCCTTTAATACAGCCCCTCAGGCTGTGGTGACCCCCAACCATAAAATTATTTCACTGCTACTTCATAACTGCAATTCTGCTACTGCTATGAATCGTAATATAGATATCTGATATATGACCCCTGTCAAGGGTCATTTGACCCCCAAAGCCTTTGGGCCAAAGGAGTAGAGACCCACAGGATGAGAACCACTGCTCTAAAGGGACAGAAAAGAGACTTACTAGAGTGGTTTCCGGAATGTGGTCTTGGGAGGTCGACAGTGGCTGTCTCACACTGGAAAGGCTGAGCCTCTCATAGCTGTAGTTCATGAGGTCGGATGTCTCAGCAGTCCCCTCTGGCACTGGGGTGGAGGATTCCTGCAGAGCTGCTGGTCTTCAGTCTACACTGGAATCCTGAAGAAGTTGGTTCTGCTATCAGTGAAGGAATGCTGTGGCAGCAACAGGGTAGATGAACTTTCGAGAGAGAGAGAGAGAGAGAGAGAGAGAGAGAGAGAGAGAGAGAGAAAGCAAAAAGCAGCTTCCTTCTCCATCCTTTTATCTTGAGCTGCCACCAGAGAGTACTGCCCACATTTAGGGACAGTCTTCCTGCTTCAAATAACTTGACCAAGAAAATCCTTCACAGGAATGGCCAGACTTGAGTGTTAGATGAATCCCAATGCAGTCAGTTGACAACCAAGATTAGCCATCATGCTGGAGGAACAGTATTTGCTATCTACCCTTTAAGAAAAAGCTTGATGCTAGGCATAGTGGTGCATGCCTTTGATCCCAGCAGTCGGGAGGCAGAGCCTGGCAGATCTCTGTGAGTTTGAGGCCAGCTTGTTCTACTTAGTGAGTTCTAGGACAGCTAAGGCTAGAGAGAGAGATCCAGTCTCAAAAAAACTGGAAAAAAAGAAGTTTGTTGTCCTTGTTGTAGGTAAAAGAACTTCAAGAGTCCCTTGCTTCCTTCTATGATATACTGAGTAATATCGGCTACATTATGCTGTACATAACTAGAACGCTAATATGTATTAGATAACTATTTTCAGACATGAGCTACTCAGCAGCACAGGGCCAAGGCTACAACTAAGGTGAGCCTTTCAATCATCTACATTTTCTACCAGAGGCACGAGCCTATCCCACCACAAGGAGGAGACACAATTGCCAGCTCTTGGAACCTTCTCCTCCTACTGGGTTGCCTCATCCAGCCTTTATATGAATGTTTGTGCCTAGTCTTATTGCATCTTGTTATACCATGTTTGGTTGATGTCTCTGGGAGGGCTGCTCTTTTCTCAAGGGAAATGCAGGAGGAGTGCATCTCTGTGTGTAGGAGGAAGTGGGGGGGACTTGGAGGAGTGGATGGAGGGAAGGCTGCAGTTGGGATGTATAGTATAAGAGAGAAATAAATATATAAAAACAAAAATATGTAAATGGGGGGAGAGAGAATGGGAGAAAGAGAGAGAGAGAGAGAGACTCTCATCTGTACCAGCTGTCATGATTCCCTGCCAAGATAGACTCTTATCCCTCTGGAACCATAAGCCCAAATAAATTCCCTCTTCTATAAGTTGCCTTGGGTCATGATGTTTTAGCACAGCAACAGACAAGTACTTAATACAGTCACATGCTCTTATCATCGGCCCATGCTTATTACTCCCACCACCAATCTCTACCAATCCCTTCCCATGATTCACAGCTCTTGGTTTTGTTTTGTGACCTGTTTAATCAGGGCTGTCTGTGTGACCACATGATTGGAACTATCCATTGGATCCAGGTGGAGTCACCAGTGGGCACATACCTGAAGGCACCCTTTACCCAGCATTTGTCAGCAGGAAATAGTTCACAGTGAGAGATGGGACCCCCCAAACCTTTAGCATTACACTCTTGAATGAGAGATTGAATGTTTCTGCCCCAGGTCAAGGCAGGGAAAGGACATCTTCTTTCATCCACCCAGTTCAATATTGTGCTAGGGTCTTAAGGGCCAATAAAAAGGAAGCAAAAATACTCACATTAGAAAGCTGTAGAACATGGATTCCAACATATAAAAATCCCAGGAATTCCATTAAAATCCTATTAAATCCAGGATATGAATGATTCAGTTTGGTCCTGTTACTCACTTAGTCTCCAGCTAATTAGCACTGTTTTGGAAGGCTGAGGAAACAGGGGAGTCGAGTCTTGCTTAAGGAAGTGAGATTCTGCACATAGCACAGGGTTTGTGGGTTGGCTTGGACTCCTACCCAGGTCACTAACTGCTTCTGGGTTGGCCCTCCAAGACGTGAGCAGACTGTTCTGTAAGCTCTTACCAACAGAACCACAGGCCACTTCCTAATGCCAGGGCACTCTTCCCTTCCCCTCACAGACTGTATCTCAACAAACTGTGAGCCACAATAGATCCTTCCCACCTGACATTGCTACTCAGGACAAGCATTTGGTCACAGCAAGAAACAAAGTGACAATGCTCCCCAAGGACTCTTGTGCTGGGGGCTTGGTCTTCAGTGTAACAGTAGTGGGTGAGTGGTAGGTGATTAGGTTATTGAGCTATCACTATTGGAAGAGATTAGGGACTATTTGCTGGAGTGGGTTCAGGAGCCTTTGGAACTGAACTGGTCACTGTCAGAGCAGACTGTTCTCAGGTTGCTTTTCATTATCATGTGACCTCCCGGTCTTTCTCATGTGCTCACACCGTGTGACTTCATCTACCACAAAACCCTAATCAGAAACCAGAGAAGTCCCTCCAGGATTAGGAGCTTTAAGGTGTATTTAACAGGCTGGAGAGATGGCTCAGAGGTTAAGAGCACTGGCTGCTCTTCCAGAGGTCCTGAATTCAATTCCCAGCAACCACACGGTGGCTCACAACCATCTGTAATGAGATCCGGTGTCCTCTTCTGGCCTGCAGGCATACTGTATACATAATAAATAAATCTTTTAAAAAAATTAAAAAAAAAAAAGAAAGTATTTAACTCAGGTGTTTTATTACAGTATTAGGGAAAAAAAGGTATAAGTGAACTTGAAGGAGATAAAGCTGACATACATATATCAAGTATCTATTGTCTATCTATGAGTATAGATGATTGTAAAATGAAATAAATAAAAATATTGTTTGTAATAATTAGGAGTGAGTACAGGTACTTAAGAGGCCAAGGCATCTTATGTTCCTGGAGCTGGAGTTACACACAGTTGTGAGCCACCCCACATGGGTGCTATGAACCAAATTTGGGTCATCTGCAAGAGCAGTACATGCTTTTAACTGCTGAGCCATCTCTCCAGCCCTCCCCTTTGAAAAATTAATTTTCAAATAGTGTATATAGTAATGGATTTCACTGTGACATTTATATACATGTATATCCTTATAGATAAATACATATTTCTTGAGCACAGGCTAGAACTTGCTACACAGATCAGGCTGATGTTGAACCCAGAGAGCTCCATCTGTTCCTGTCGGTCCTGAGATTAAAGACATGTACCACATCATGTTTTATCTTTCACACCTCTACCTTGCTCCTACTTTTGCTGGTCCCCTTTCCCAAATAGACTTTCCTCTTGCTTTCATGTGTGTGTGTGTGTGTGTGTGTGTGTGCACGCGCACGCGTGCATTTTAACAAACATACACTTATATATAATCCAGAAATCTTGCAAATTTTTACTCAAGAGAAATGGAAAGATAAGTTTACAGGAAGGATTGTAAAGAGTTTTCCTAGCAGCTTTAGTCATAGTAGCCTAAAGTAGAAAACAATCCCAATCTCCATTGCAGTGACAGAGAAGCAAATCATGGTATCTATGTACCACGGAATACTAAACTAACGCACACAGTAACATTGATGAGTCACCCAAGGATGCCGAGGGACAAAAGCAAGGCCCCAAAGAGAATAAATGTGGCCAGGGGTACAGCTTAGTTGGTAGAGCACTTGCCCAACATCTAGTAAACCACGGTAATCCCAGCGTCTGAAGGTGGAGGCAGGAGGACCAGAAATTCAAGGTCATCCTTGATGACTAGCAAATTGGAGACCAGCCTGGGTTACAATAGATCCTTTTCTTCTTATTTAGTAACACCTGTACTCTGGTACCAATGACAATTCGGAGCTGCAAAGCTACCTAAGGTGGGCAAAATCAGTCAGTGCTTGCCGAAGCTAGGAGTTGGGGAAAGAGAGGAGTGGTAGCTCATAAAAGGGAAATGAATGGCTCTTCCTATATTTTGGTGAAGGCGGTAGTAATAAAAGTGATTAAAAAGTTAATTACTACATGGCAATGAACATTGATTTTACTTAATTAGGAAAAAAGAAACACTAATAGACCAAGGGAAAATAACCAAATAACCCAATTACACGTTGATTTGGTACAAACAAATCTCTAATAGATATTTTTTAAGATTCATTTTATTATTTTTTTTAACTATGCATCTGAGAGTATTTGAACTCAGTACCATGCTTTCAGAGGGCAGAGGAGAGAGATGTTTTGAATCTGGAATCTGGAGTTATAGGTAGTTGTGAGCTGCCCAAAATGGGTGCTGAGAATGAGACTCAGGTCTCTCTGTAAGAGCAGTATGTGCTCTGTCTTAGTTACCTGTGAAGAGACACCATGACCAAGGAAACTTATAAAATAAAGCATTTAATATGGGGCTCAGGGTTCCCGAGGGTGAGTCCATGAGCATCATGTCAGGAACACAGCAAAAGACAGGCACGCAGGCAGGCAGGCATGGTGCCTGAGTAGTAGCTAAGAGCTTACATTCTATCCACAGGCCTGAGGTAAAGAGGGAGAGATACTAGCTTGCCATGGCATGAGCTTTTGAAACCTCAAACCCCACCTCCAGTGACACACCTCCTCCAACAAGGCCATACCTCCTAATCCTTCCCAAACAGTTCCAACAACTTCTGAACAAGCATTCAAACATATGAACCTAATGGGATCATTCTCATCCAAAGCACACATGCTTTCATCACATGCTCTTAACTACTGGGAATGTTTTAATATGACATAGTTACTAAATACTATTAGAGAATGATTATTAACCTTTGTGAATATGATAATGGTCCTGGGTCTGAAACACAAGTGCTGAGGCAGGGGTGGGCAGTGGATAGAGCTTCTTATTTCTGTCCTTCACGGAGGGAGGTTAACTAGTTACCCACCCCTTCAGCCCTCATCAACTCGTCTCTGCTCCCCTTGGCTGAATTCGGCCAGCCAACCTGAAAGGTTCACAGCAAAGACATGGGACCAGCAAGGCCCCGTGACTCCATTAGACAATGCAAACTAGGTTCAGGTAGGTGCTTTATAAAAGGCTGCATGAAGAAAAACGTGTTTCCTCAAACACTTCAGATGCACTGCTACTCAGATTCTGCCCAGGTCTGATCAGAGGATCAGAAGATCAGAGCCATTGATGGGAGCAAAGAGGCTAAAAATCGCTTCCTTAAGCAATTCACTTTCAGCAGAGGAGGGGAAAAGGATGTGGAAGCTCACACAGTAAGGGGAACAAATTTCCCTTTACAGACATTTATGGACCTCCTGTGTGCCGGGCAGAGCATTGTGGGTACCAAGATGGAGGAGTGTCTGCTCTTGGCAAAAGGGCACCCTGGAACACGGGCTGTGAAGGTTTCAGTGGTGGCTCCGCTTAAGGTACTGCGTCTAACGGGCTCAAACGCATCCTATGGTTTCGATTTAAACATCATCCAAAGGCCATGTGTTGAAGACATGGATGTAAGCCTGTGGCATGTAGCAGGAATCTTAAAGGGTCTTATTAATAAAAACAAACCTGAAGCCAGGTATTGGGGTGAATGCTGGAAGATCAGAGAAGCAGAACAAGCCACAGCCACCTCACCTCACTAATTCCTCAGCTGATTCTGTTTCCTCAGACTGGAAGCCTCTGAGTCCTCATCCGAATGGATCTCAGCTGAACTGCTGCTCAAAAGCCTAAAAGCTTAGCCAGACTCTAGTTCCTTGTCTTCACACCTTAAATACCTTTCTGCTTTCCGCCATCACTTCCTGGGATTAAAGGCTCACTTTCTGGGATTAAAGTCATGAGTCACCATGCCTGGCTGTTTCCAATGTGGCCTTGAAGTCACAGAGATCCAGATGGATCTCTGCCTCTGGAATCCTAGGATTAAAGGCGTGAGTGCCACCATTTTCTGGCCTCTATATCTAGTGGCTGTTCTGTTCTCTGACTCCAGATAAGTTTATTAGGGTGCACAATATTTTGGGGAACACAACATCACCACAGTGGCACTTTTGCGTGTGTGTGTGTGTGTGGGGTGTTGATGGAAACTTTAGAAGGTGAGAGTCGGTGGAAGGAAGCTATTGGGGGGTTTCTTGGAAGCTGTGGTTAGGTACCTGGTTCCTCTCTTTTTCTTTCCTTCTCGTCTACCTATGTGAGCACGTCAGTTCCTCCACGCTCTACAGTCACAAACTTCTGCCTCGCTGTCTCAGGACCAAAAGCAATACAAGCAAGCCACTGTGGGCTAAAACAGCACACAGCAACTCAATCTTTCACCGGAAGTGCCTTCTCTCATGTATGTTGTCATGGCGATGGGAAGCTGACAGCACCATCATACCCCTCCCTGGTGGCTGTGCTCTAGCCCTTATGACAGGATGCTCTAATACCCTGGACCCCGGCTTTTCTGTCAGGAGACAGTGCGGACTGAAGGCTGAAGGGACCCATTGTAACACAAATATTAAAATTGTCTTTTAATAATAATAAAAAAAAACCTGGAGCCAGATATTGGGGTAGAAGCTGAACGATCAGAGAGACAAAGGAACAAGCCGCTGCCACATCTTACCTTTAGGACTCCTGTAGATGTAATTCTGCACAAATAAAATATTAACCATAGACTCCTCAGCCTGAAAAACCTTCAGTTCCTGTCTCCTCACGCCTTATATATCTTTCTCTGCCCAGCCATCACTTCCACCCTAGTGCTGGGGTTAATGGTATGTGTGTTTCTCAAATACTGGGATTAAAGTCATGTGACTCCCAAGTACTGGGATTAAAGGTCTGTGCCACTACTACTTGGCTCTGTTTCTCTCCTAGACTAAGTCAATCTCATGTATTCCAGGGTGGCTTTGAACTCATGGAGATCCAGATGGATCTCTGCTTTTCGAGTGCTAGAATTAAAGGTGTATGCCACCACTGCCTGGCCTCTACGTTTAATCTAGTGGCTTGTTCTGTCCTCTGATCTTCAGTCAAATTTTATTAGGATACACAATATATCACCACAACCCATTATAACTTCAGCCATGAGCCAGTAGCATATTGGTGGCTGCTGTAATTGACACTTAATGGTTTTGTTAACAATATCTGGAGCTGTCACAATACTCTCTTCAAGAGCAAAACCTTGAAAAGATGCACACACATAATGGATGGACTAGAGTTGACCGTTTTACTATGATGTAACGGGGTCGTCACCAGGTGTGCCAGAGATATGTGCTTCTCTGTGGTACCCCCATGAGGGACAGACGGTCTTCCTCACAGCATGGCTTCCAGAAGGCAGTTACTTCACATGACCATCAAAGACTTACAGAGCGATACTCTGAGGTCACGTTCGGAGCTTCCAGTTTAAAATCCCCAAGGAAGCTGGACTTTGTTCCTTGCCTTTTAGCTTGGAAAATAAGAAGCATCAGAGAGCTCACTTGATTCCAGAAGAGAAGCGCCTTCTGCTGTGACCTTTCCCTTGGCAACGACAGCCAGATGGTGGCAATGAATGGGCGCATCTGGAAAGTGTCTGCGAGGATCCGAAATTGGCCACGGTGGTTTGAAAGGAAGAAGCTACCGAAAGTCAGCTTTCCTAAAATATAATCACACTGCTCAGCCTTGTTTGGGCCAAAAGAATAAAAAAAAATCAACGACAGCATCTCTGGGGATGCGCACGTTGTGAGAGGTGATGTGCAGGCCACAGAGGAGAGCCGCGGCCACAGGGTAGGGACAAAGACTGGAGAGACATAGCTGGAGAGGCGTAGCCTGTCAGCTGCATGCACATTCATGGAGGAACACTGATCATCGCTGAACGAAGATATGCTTGTGGTCATCAGTGTCCTCTCATTAAAGTGCCTGCCCTTGGATTTAAAAAAAATTTATTAGCACATATTAATTATATATATATATATATAATATATATATAATGGTTTTCGTTATGATACTTCACACATGTATATAATGTTTTAATCATATTACTTCTCATTACTCTTTCTTATCCCCTCCCATCAACTGACCCTTCCCTCTTCCCAAGTAGCGCTTGCGTTGTGTGTGTGTATGTGTGTGTGTGTGTGTGTGTGTGTGTGTGTGTGTGTGTGTGTGTGTGTGTGTGTGTGTGTGTGTGTGTGTGTGTGTGTGTGTGTTACCCAATGGGTTCAATTAGGGTTGTTTGCAGAAGCATGGGTGACCAGTTGTTTACAGAAGCGAGGGCCCATTACCCACGGCTACACCAGCTTCTGCTTTTGTAGATCTAGTGCAGCTACTCCCCAGCAGCCCTGGCTTCTTTTCACACCCTGGCACTTCAGCTGCAGCCAACAGCTTCCGTCTGCTGCTCTTGTTTCTGAACACGGAGCTGACTCCCAGTTCTGTAGTTTGGAGCCTGGGCACACAGGCTCTCAGCCTTCTTCACTAGGGTGCCTGACTCGTGTCTGCTGGGCCAGCATCCTGGCATCCCCTCTAGTCCTCAGGACCCCTGCCGATGGAAGGATAGCCCTTGTACTGGACACACACCTCAGGCCAGGCACCTGGGAGCACTGGAGGAGAAACTAGGACAAGGCCTTGCTGTCCATTCTTGTTTCCATCCTAGAACTTGGGGTCCAGAGAGCAGGATGCCTAATTTCTCCAAGCCATGTCTTCTATGAACATCATTGGCTTCTCCCTCTCTCCTTCTTTTCCTCCCTGACTCCCATCCTTCCTTCTCTACTCCTAACATCCCTTTTTCCCAATTATCACCACACACACACACACACACACACACACACACACACACACACACACACAGTGTTTTATAAAATATGAGCACTATTTTGTGTATTCATTTTAATTTACACACCTTATGTTACACTTTTGCCCTCTTGTCTGCTGTCTGTACATTCTCCCTCATCCTGACTACGTATTATATATACACAGTGCTGGCTGTTGGTCTTCAAGACTTCTTCTGCAGTGGCATTTGGAGAACGCTGTTTAGTATTGCAGAGCTCTTGGACATTCAGGGTTCTTGTTGATCTGAATCTAATTATTAGTGGGCTTTCTGGAACTCCCAAAGGGACAGAAGGGCACTACCCTTATAGTTGTCCAACTCTTGTCTGCTTAAAAGGAACCAACTGGATTTATATGTCAGGCACTACCGGGAACAGAGTATTGGGTTGCAGATCGCAGGGGCACATGTGAGTGCATCCTTGGGCCTTTGCCTCTGGACTAGGAAGGTTTCCAAAACTCCGAGCGTCACAGTCTTGTGTGCTCCATCCTTTCCAGGGGGACTTCACTTGCTTGACACTGGTAATATTCTCCGTGGAAGAAGAATTCCTTGGCTTGCCCTCATATTTCATCAGGCACAGAAATGTCTGGCAGCTGTTTAAGACCCAGCCGGAGACTGACCTCAAATCATGCACATGTCTGCAAGGCCTTGCTTGCTCTCCCCAGGGCGGCCAGGATATGTGCCTCAGAGCAGCCAAGAAGAGCAGCCGGCATCCGCCCCAAGAGTTCCTGCGGTTGTTAGCTGAGCAGCATTGTGGCGGCATGGAGGCTTACAGAACCATGTGGAGCCTGGGAACTGGTGCGGGTGGAGAGCAGCTGTGGGGCTCAGGCCCTCCGTCAATGCCAACAGCCAGGAGAGTGGATTCCATTTCAGGCAGCAGCAGCTCACACTGGGTGGCCTGAGTCTTGCCTCCCACATCAGTACCACAGGCCCAGCCTGGGAGGAGAGTCCAGCTCCCTTTGGGAGAGATGGCCCTTCTCAGGAAGGCCTTTCTCCTCTCCTCCAGGCTTCTGGATCCATCCAGGCCTAACAGAAGTTGTTGGCCACGTCTCTTCCAATTTGAGGTCAGGGTAGGAAGGGGACAGTTGGTGCCCCTCAAGTGGTGTGCTTCCTCATTCATACACCACAGAAGCACACCTTTGCTCTGTTCTAGGCCATAAGTAATTCTATTTTTTATTTTTAAAGATACAATCAGTCAAAGCAACAATCACAGGGCTGAAAGATGGCTCCGTGGTTAAGAGCACTTGCTGCTCTTGCAGGACCCTGAGCTGGTTTCTCAGCACCAATCTTGTCTGTCACTCATTTTCTCTGCTAAGTGTTCTCTCTGCCCTGTCACTTGAGCCTCATTTCCTTACGATGTAGGTACTGTTCTCTCTAAATGAGGGAACTGAGGTTCAGACACCCTAAGCGGCTGACACAGTCCCATATCTAGAAGATGATGGAGCTGGGGTTTCACTGTAGACGTTCTAGAGTCTGCACTCTTAACCATCCCACGTGTGGCATGTGTGTAAATTCACACACACACACACACACACACACACACACACACACATGCATACACATGCACACATACACACTGTTGTGTGTGTGTTCCCTCACTTAAACAGTACAATCTCTTGTGACACTCACAGAGTCTAAAGTTATTTTCCAGGTTGTTTATCTGGCTCCACCCCTACTTTAGACTTTCACACATAAGGGATGAAAGCCAGGATCTACTTTAGACATCATTCTCAACTTGGGAGAGCACCACCACCATCTCAGTCCTGGCTGAAGCACAGCTCTCCAAGCCCTGCTTGTTAATTCAGTGTGTCTCAGAGAGGCCTGAAAATGTGCATTTCTGCTTCTTTCCCTGATGAGGCTGGCACTACTGGTTCTGGGTCCCTACCTCAGAAATTGTCTTAGCCCATCTTTAGAAGCTATAACCATATACCCAAGGCTAGGTTCTTTTAGTAATAAAATGTTTATTTGGCTCAGAGGATTGGATCCTGGAAGTCCAAGATGAGGCAACCAGAACCTTCTTGGCTTCTGTGAGGGCAGAGAGCCCTACAGTGGTCAAACATACTCAGCAGAGAATCTGGTAGAGAGATAGGAAGCCAAAGGGGCTTGCTTTTGTGAGAATTAATTTACTCTAAGAAATCATTATTCATCTCTTCTGTAGGGATGCTGTCGATGACTTAAACACTTCCCATGGGCCCCACCTCTTCAGCATTCCACCACCTTTCAATGTTGCCTCCTGAGGGACAAGCCTGGCACATACATTTGGGGGGGTGCACATTGAAACTGTACCTAAGCCATAGCAGAGACCCACTGCAGGAGAGTCAGTTGGACAGGGCAGGACCCAGGAGACTTATTGCAGTGTTTTTCTTTAAATGGCCTAGTAGCATCGATGAAGCCTTGGCAGGCTTGCCTAGAGGCATCACCTTTAACAGAATCATTATTTTTTTTTGCAGTAACTCATTGGAACTCAGCAACAGAGCCAAAATGTGGTGGCTAGAATTTTTTTTTAAATGCCCTCCTCTAGGTGGGGGGGGGGATCATTCTTATGGCAGTGGTTTGAAAGAAAATGGCCTCCAAAGGAAGTGGCACTATTAGGAGGTGTGGCTTTCTTGGAGTAGGTGTGGTCTTGTTGAGGGAAGTGTGTCACTGTGGGGGCGGGCTTTGAGGTCTCATATATGCTTAAGCCACACCTAGTGAGACAGAACACTTCCTGTTGCCTGTGAGTCAAGATGTGAGAACTCTTAACTCCTTCTCTAGCACCATGTCTGCCTGCATGTGGCCTTGCTTCCTGCAATGATGATAACTCTGAACTGAAATCCAGCCCCAAGTAAATGTTTTCCTATTGCCATGGTCATGGTGTCTCTTCATAGCAATAGAAACCCTAACTAAGGTTACCCCATAACCCCCGTGTGTGTGTGTGTGTGTGTGTGTGTGTGTGTGTGTGTGTGTGTGTGAGAGAGAGAGAGAGAGAGAGAGAGAGAGAGAGAGAGAGAGAGAGAGAGATTTAATCACATAGAAGCCAGAGAACTTTCTATGGGCTTGAGGCAGAAGGATAGGCCGAAAGGGAAGGTAGGGAAGTGTGTACTGGTCACCAGCTGCGGAGGGTTGTGTGAGGAAGGCTGGGTGCTGCTAGAATTATAAAGGGGTCCCAGTCCAACATCTGTTGGGGAGTGAAGTCTGCCAACAGTCTGAAGATGCTCAGACAGATTCTTCCCTGACCCTCCAGAAAATTCAGCCAGGTCTGACTCAAGAGCTGAGAGCTAATGGCATAGCTGTGAGTCCTTCCATGTGTTATTGTCCTGCTGTGGACAGCTGCTGTACACGGAATCCTTGAGGACCAAAGAGAGCTGCTGCTCACTGCAGACCCATCCCTTCCAGAAGGTCCTCAGATCGAAAGCTGTGCCCATCCAGGTGTCTAGGGTCTATATTCCAGTTCTATAAAGCTATCTTGGAGGTCAATAAGGGGAAAAGACTAACGATTGTCAGAACATGCTGGAAATCACCTGACCATGCCCTGTGGACAAGCACATCCCCTTCATGGAAGAGTGGTTCAAAAACACGTGGTGGGGACAGATCACTGTCCTGTATCTGCTCTTCGGTCAAATGTTTCCCTTCCTGCTTTTGAGATTAATCACCTAGAACGTGGAGGTCCCCTCCCCTTGTCAGGATCCTGGAAAGCTTGAGTCAGAGGAAAGTCTAAATAGTCAGGATTCACCCAGAGGTGTCCCCACCTGGATGATTCACACCATTCTTGAAACAAGACAGTGTCTAAATGCGGTGGGAAGTTTTCATTTTCAATAACACTGGGATAGCCATGAGCCAACTGGCCTGTCTTTTTATCATGAGGCTAATATTAATCATCTTCTGCCATAGTCAGAGATACTAAATAAAACAGGTTACTTCATAATTCCTGCTATTGTGACTCCCCTCAAGTGCCCCCCAAATGCCTTGTACCAGGCATTCACAGAAGCAGAGACTCTTCTTAGGGTTCAGGCACCAGTGCAGTATTCCGAAGCACTTTTTAATGCGCTATTCCTTTTGTTGAAAGTCCTTGCGAAGATGTTGGTTAGTAGTGCACGTTGCTTCATCTCTTCTTAGGCTCTTTGAAGCCTTCATCCTGGGCCCCCTGAAAGCACAGGGCTAAGCATGCAGGGTTTTCAGACTCCACTCATGTCTCTCCTTGGCATCTGCTTGCTTCTGCCCTAGCCCTACCGACCAGGCATGTCATGATGCCTGGCTTGGGTGGGATATCAGCCTGTCTAGTCCCTGAATATCTGAGCTCTGAACTTGGACTCTATGTAGCTCTCTAATTTGAGGGCATAGCTGAGCCCACAGGTCAATTTGCTTGAGACCCTAGACAGGCCATCTACATCTTTTTGTTGTTTCCCACTTCTAGGGATGACGGCCATGGATTCGGTTCTGCCACACAGAGAAGTGGCCATAGATGCTGTTCTACCATACAGAGCAGTGGCCATGGATGTGGTTCTACCACACAGAGCAGTGGCCATGGATGTGGTTCTACCACACAGAGCAGTGGCCATGGATGTGGTTCTACCACACAGAGCAGTGGCCATGGATGTGGTTCTACCACACAGAGCAGTGGCCACAGATCTGGTTCTACCACAAAGAACAGGGGGCACAGATCTGGTTCTACCACACAGAGCAATGGCCATGGATGTGGTTCTACCACACAGAGCAGTGGCCACAGATCTGGCTCCACCACACAGAGCAGTGTCTACCTCTGCTGCTTTTCTGTCTCCCCTCTCCATATCACATGCTTCAGAGAAAGGAAGCCACTATTTTATGTTGGGGAAAGGTTCTTTGCAAGTTTGGGCATTTCTGTTTTTCCATGTCCTCAAAGCTCATGATTTTATTTTATTTTAATGAGCAATAAGTGATTTAAATATTGGACATTTAAAAATATTTTTTTTAGGGTTCAGGAAACTATTGCAGGAGAGGAAGCAGAAGGATTGTAAGAGTCAGTGGGGATGGAAGATACCAAAGAAACAGTGCCTTCCATCACCAACATGACTGCATATATATGAACCCACAGAGACCATGGCAACATTCACAGGTCCAAGCCATATGGGGTTCCAATACTGAGATGGGACATGGACATGAGCTCCCATCTTTGACCCAGAAGTGATCTCCAATTGACAACTGCTCACAAAGGAAAAAAAAAAATCAGTTTTCTCCAACGGAGTCTTACTGGTTCTATAAATTTCACTTAAGGGCAGGCTCCAAGCCCAACAGTAGATGGCCAATATAAAAGGAATTGAATAGATTTTTGGAGATGTTTTGTCTCATAATGTTTTGTTTGGGCATCTTTTTAACTTCCTTGTCTTTTGCTTGTATATTGTGGTTTTCAATTTTGTGTTTTTGTGGGTTGTGTGTATGTATGTGTATCTTTGTGTGAATGTGTTTCTTGTGGTTTTCCTTTTTTATTTGTCATGTTTTCTTTTCTCTTGTCTGTTTTGTTTTATTCTGGTTTACTTTTTTATTGGCTTGTTTGTTTTCTAAATAGAGAGAAAAAGAAGTCATGGGGTTGGATGGATGGGGAGTTGGGAAAGATCTGGGAGGAGACGGGGTGTGATCAGAATATACTGTATGGAAAAAAAATATTTTCACTAAATAAAAATGATCAGAAAGCTTGGTAGTTCTTCACTGGTAGTCAGACCAGAGTGAATATGACCCATGTTGCTGAGAAAACCCCACAAATCAAGCCCTAAGCATCTAAATTTTGAAACACAAATTTGTCACATTACTAAACTCTTTGTTGTTGTTGTTGTTGTTATTGTACTGCTATGTAACCTTGGCTAGCCTCTAATCCACTGTGTAGACCAGGCTAGCTTCGAACACATAGATTTCCACTTGCATCTGCCTCTGGAGTTCTGAGACTAAAGGTGTTTGCCAACACACCCCGCTAACCTCATTTTAAAAGCATTCAATAACACATATGCACACACACGCACACGCACACTCGCTTTCACCCCCACATGTCTCTGATAGCCTCTGAAAATCCTCTTTTTTATTCTAATGCCATGCCTCATTTATCTCATTGACCCAGCATCTCAGTGTTGCACTTTTTAGCCAGGTGCTGATGAACAGGAAATCTGATGTGTAAGTCTGCAAAGCAGTGAACATAAACGGAAATCTCCAGAGTGTGGCACTGTTGATGAGTGGGCCGCTTGCTCCTAGGGACACATTGGGAACTTGAGCCAGCGAAGGAAGAGGAGATTAGTAACAACCAGTGTACAACAGCCAGTCTGAATCTTGGTGTGTTCTCTGGTGTTTATGTGGCCAGAAGTCCGAGAAGAAATCCTCAGTGGAAGGCATTTTGCAAAAAGGACAGCCATATTAATCCCTTGTCCAACAGGTTTGTCGGCAATGTGACCTTCACATTCTTCTCATAGCCAAGAAGAATCACCTTCCATTCCCTTCAGTCAGAGTTGGCTTAGTCACTGAGCAATGGAATGACATGGAAATGTTTTTCCTGGGATTTGAAAAGCTAGGCAGCCTGCTCTAAGACACTGTACAAGGGGAACGTCTTCCTGGGTCTCTTTCCCAGTTGTGTATCCCAGTGTCCCCCTTGCAAACAACAGCACAGTAGGTTCACTTCAATTCTGCTCCCTCTGGAGATTATGCAGACCTGTTTACACAGAACTGATTTATTTTTCAATGCAGATCCCTGTGATGGCTAGTTTGGGCTGTAAACTTTGCTGGGTTGAGGTACGATTAAGTATGGATAAAGCATCCTCTGGGGACTGTCTGTGAGTGCTTCCAGAGCGGATTGTTGTGTGGGTCCCTGAACCGAGTGGGAAGGTGGGTGGCACCACCCAGTCGATGGGGGGGGGGATGACAGGGCAAGAAAGATAAAGAAAGGGAAGTCTGTACACCCACTTCCCATCTTGAATAGGTACATTTTTACTGCTGCTGTTGCCCACGGACATGATTGCAGGCACTTCAGCCTTTGAGAATGGACTTAGAGCGGGTTTCTCCTGGGGACCTTCAGGCCTTCAGCCTTGAATTGTCATTGGTCACCCTTGAGCTTCCAGCTTCCTGAAATGAGTCAATTTCTTTGGCTCTCCCATCTACAGATTACTGTTGTGAGACCACTCAGCATTTGACTGTGTAAGCCAATCTAATATTAATAAATATACTCTTACAAGTTATATATATATATATATAATAGGATACACACACACACACCCCACATAGTCTATTGAAGAATCCTAATATAGTACCCTATTATCACTATAACTCGACCAGTCCACTGTTGATGGGCATTTTTAGATTATTAAAAGACAGCTGTAGAGACAGAAGGCTTGGTTTGACCTTAGGCCAGGCCCTCTTTATTCACAGCGAGAGGTCACTTTTGTCACCCACATCTGTGGATGGCCAAAATGCCTACAAAGGATGGGATGGGCCCCTTATAGGGGAAGAAAGGATTTCGGAATTGCGCAAGGGAAGCTGGGAAGTGTAGTCTTTTAGCAGGAGACTATCATTCCTAATTCTGAGAGGATATAAAATAATAAATATGCAGGGCAGGGGTATTATACCTGTTTTCTGCTGAGGAAGGTCTTTGTTGGAGGGGATAGTTCTGAGTCCATTGAAGAGGAGGTCCTCTGGTCTTGTGGGGAGAGGGGTGGGGTGGAGTCCTAACTTGATCTGCTGTCCTGCATCAGGCGATTGCTGTCCGTTATTCCTGAGGATACCTGAGAAATAATTACTAGAGGGCCGTAAGCGGGTGATTTGGTTACAGCACAGAACTGACAGATTTCCTGGGAAGGCTGAGGGAGGGGAAGGAGCAGAGGCGGGAGACACAGAGTGGGCAGGTGAGGGGCAGTGAGCAGAGAGTTGATTCAGGGCGCCACTGACCGGTCCCATTGCACCTAATCAAGCTAGCCGAAGTAGCAGGGAGCCACGGAGCATCTACGAAAGGGAAGAGAAGAAAATAGAGGCAAATGTAGAGAGCTGTGTCTGCCTGGGGTGAGAGAGAGATGAAGGTTCCTTTGAGCTGGTTTCTTCACAATGTCTAAAAGGTCTGTGTGACTATGTATCAGGAACAAGCTGTTGTAGGGTGGGAGCTATTGGGAGACCTCTCATGGAAGATTTTGTTTGGGTATCGAGTAATGTTCAGTAAGGCAAAATATT
The DNA here is from genome assembly GCF_903995425.1 of Onychomys torridus. NCBI lineage: Eukaryota > Metazoa > Chordata > Mammalia > Rodentia > Cricetidae > Onychomys > Onychomys torridus. The sequence continues at coordinate 22,369,153 of NC_050457.1, read as the reverse complement.
TAAAAGACAGGGTGAAAACTATCGAGGACTATGGGGATCCAGCCCCTCGATAGTCCCCTTCCAGGGTCCGGGAAGAATCTTCAGCCAGCTGATAATTAATCTTTGATGAAAGGAAATGAATCTCTGTACACGGAACTCCTTAGTACAAACACTTTATTATTCTGTGTCAGTTACAAGCTTCTATTCTGCTCTCATGCCTAGCTCCTTTCTTGCCTGATTTCTCTCTACATTTATCTGCTGTCCCCTCTAGGTTCTATCTTCATTCCTTCATCTAGTTCTGCCCCTTCGAGGTTCTCATCCATCTAGTTCTTTCCCGTGTCAGCTCCTCTCCCATCTCCTTCTCTCTCATCTTGTTCTTCCCCATCTGGCTCTTCCTCATCTTCCATCTCGTTCCTCTAGTACTCTCTTCTAGCCCTTCAATCTAGTTCTTCCCCATCTTAGTTTGTTCCTCTCAAGTTCTTACCCATCTAGTTCTTCCATTCTCTTTTCTCTTCTCCGTCCCCTCATGCCCCAGGAGTCCTGGTATGTATACACTTACAGGCAGCAATCCATTGGCAATGCAAAACCATGCTTCCAAGGTCAAACGGAGGGGTGATAAGAATCACATAGAGGGGCAATAACCGTTAATTATCATTTGCAGCCGCAAAAGGAAGTGACCAATGGGGAAATGAATTAACTAAAGGCTAAATTTGGGTGATATCTAAGAAGAGGGGTCTTATGTGCTCAACTATAGTCTTAAACGTGATTGGGAAAAATGTTAAGAATCTATAAGTTGCTAGGTCAATGGGAGAAAATAAAACTGCCTTCTTTTTTCCCGTGGCTCCTGTCTGCCCAGGTTTATCTGCAGGGTGGGAGAAAGTGTGCTCGGTCGCTAGGCAACCTGTGTACGGTTAAATGCCTCTGGTGATAGATAGTTAAAGGGAGATCTGGAACTAGAGGTAAGGTTTGGGAAAGGAAGAAGTAAAGCTTAGTTGGTACATCTGCCAGGCCTTCTCAAACAGGTAGCCTGGATGGTTAAGTCTGTTCTTAGAGTACAGAAGTATCTCTGATAAGGTACTTTCCTCCATCTGGGGATGGACCTGGCCGGATGCTGCCAATGACGAATTACAGGGAGGCTTAAACTGGGGTTCTGGCTGAGCATAGCTGTCAGTGTAGAAGGTTATCTAAATATTCCTAGAAGTGGTTAGGTAAGGAGTTAGAGGTCTACAAAGTTAGTAAGGCTGTAAGAAAGGAGGGCCCGAGCTAAATTGTGTAAAGCTATTACTTAACGTCCACCTGACCTAGGCGGTATCTCCTTTCGGAATTTACCTTAAATCAGGAGACTTTCATGTGGACTGTTATTACTGCTAGTCCTTGAAAGTGGCCAAGGGAGATATCTGATTCCAGAGAAAGCCTTTCCTGAGGCTGTTCTCCGAATACCTTGAATGTGTATGTCCAGAGAGTGATCAGTCCACACTCTTAGCCCTTCCTAGGGAAAAGTCAATTGGGAAAACTATGAAGGCACACAGGATTTTCATAACAGAATATAGCTGATATATAACAAGCCAAGTAACACCAAAAGCTCCTTGGAATTTGGCTTCTTCTGAAGGAATTCCTTGATCCCTCCAGGTAGTGGCTTTGCCATAACCAGCTGAGTTCTTATGATGTATTCCTGTGGCCCGCAGCAGAAAACATAGGTATAACAGGGAGGAAAGAGTCATCAGGGGAGGAGCCAGAGTGGAAGGAACCGGAAGGAGTTTTTGTCTTGTCCTTGAGTCTTTAGGCCCCATCTGAAACCAGTTAGGATTTGCTGCCACAGAAGTGGTATCATTTTCAGAGCAGGGCACAGATCCTGTCCTCAGCAGCAGTCAGAGCTAATCCTTTTGAACTGTGGAGTACTGCAGCAGTCAAGAAATCGAGCTGGTCCTGCAGGGTAAGCTGATCAGAGCTGGTGAGGCAGATAGGTTCATATAAGCAAATAAGGCTTCAGTCCAGCTGTTTTGGTTCTGAGTGCCAGGATCAATGTCCAGAGTGGCAAGAAGAGAGATGAGGTGGATGGTCCCTGAACCAATAGCCTCCTTTCAGAGGTTTTGGGGTGTTGATCTCTCTAAGCACTTTAAAGGTTGACAGAGGGTGATGAGGTGAGCAGCAACAGAGTGCCTCAGATGAGGATTTATGGTAAAACTTAACAGTCAGCTAAGATCCAGAACATAAGTCAGGAGGTAATAACTTTGTGGGGAACTGGAATGGCTACCCACTACATCGCCAGGCAGGAAGTATTAGGTGGGACAAACAGAGAGGAGAAGTCTGGGAAGTGGAAGGCAGAGGTGGAGAGAGCTGCCAGCCGCCGCCATGACAAGCGAGATGTAAGATACAGGTAAGCCACGAGCCACGTGGCAAGTTATAGATTAATAGAAATGGGTTAATTTAAGTTAGAAGAAGTAGATAACAAGAAGCCTGCCATGGCCATACAGTTTATAAGTAATATAAGCATCTCAGTGATTATTTTATATGTGGGTTGTGGGACCGAGGGGGCTTGGTGGCACCTGGAGAGATCTCCAACTACAGGGAACATTAAGACAAAGTTACAGCTGGACACGACTTTAGTCCCATCACTTGGGAGGCAAAGGTAGGTGGATCTCTATAAGTTTGAGGCAAGCTGTACAACAGGCTGGACCATGACTAGAGTTCTGTAGAAGGCTGAGGTCATTTACATCAGACTCCTGTATAAGGAACAAGCACCTGCAAGCTTTGTAAAAGAAGTCAGTTAAAGTCAGCATCCAAGGAATGAATCTGAAGAGCAAGCGTCTAAGTGATAGTCCTTGTTTCCAAGTAGGATGGACTTTGTATATTGGTACTATTACCTTAAACGACCATGTCTAGTGTTTGAAAACATGACAATACATATTTTTGTTAACACCAAATTGTTACAGTAAGTATATTTTATATTGTCAGGCTATGTAAAGAGACAATTTCATTCTAAGTTGTATTCCCCCCGAAGAAATACTTTTCAATTTCCAATTTAAAAAATATATTCCCAATTTATAATATATGTAAGTAAGGAGTTAGAGGTCTATAAAGTTAGTAAGGCTGTAAGAAAGGAGGTTCTGAGCTAAATTGTGTCTTGTCAAAAAGTAAATGATTGATTTTGCAAAGCTTTTAAAAATTAACCCTATTAACAGAACCTTTAAAAATTTCTCAATAACATTTTCATTCTCTACACTCAGTCAACAGATTAAAGATGACAGACAGCATCCAGTTATGTCATATCTGTAAAAAAATAATTTGCAAGTAACAGATGGAATTAACAAAGGCTAAAGCCAACTCTTTACTCCTGTCAATGAATGGACAGATCTCTAGGTCACCACATACTGACAGCAGTTAGCGTATTTCTTAACATCATGAAATTTAAAAATAGACTGGTTGTCTAGAGGCATAATTTGTAAAAAAAATAAAAAAAAAGAAACAAGCCAGTTAAATGAGCTTTAATAAATACTGGCCTTTGGAATTTCTTGGAAAACATACATCAGTATCACCCAGCTCCTGGCGAACAACGATGTGTCTATGCCACTCAGGCACTTTACTCACTGCCAAAGCCCTTATACTCCTTGTAGGCTTCAAGGTGAGAGTGGACCAGTTGGCCCTGAAGATTTCTGTCTGGATAGAGACTGGATTATATTCCCAAAGCACCACAGGTGAGAGCAGGTTGGAGAGAATCTCTTTTATCTGTATCGTCTCCTCCCGACGAAGAATCTGAGGGCTTAGGACGTCACTCCATAGACTCAGACTCATTTGATGACTTTACAGATACAAAGCAAAGTGCCAAAGAGACTACATGGATATTCCCAGGTCTCCGGCAACATACGCTAGATGATGAAGAGGCGGCTGTGGAAAGACAGAAGCGTGGGGGAGAGAGAGATGTGGTTTGACCTTAGGCCTGACAGTGCTTATTCACATTGAGGGGCCACTTTTGTCTTCCACATCCATGTGTGAGGATGGTCAAAATGCCTACAGAAGATGGGATGTGGCCTCTCATAGGGGTGGGAATGACTTCCACAGTTCACAGGGAAGCTGGGAAGTGTAGTCTTTTAGCACGAAGATAACAGGCTTTTAGGATTCCTCTCTCCAACTCATACTTAGTGACTACAACGATTTGTTCTTTATTATGATAAAATATTTCTATGAAGCTGTCTAAAGAATACATGTTATAAGGGCTGGAGAGACAGCTCGTTGTGAAAAGCATCCCTGCTTTTCCAGAAGATGTAGGTTTGGCTGCCAACACCCAAACTGCAGGTCACAACTATCTGTAACTCCAGTTCCAAGGGGTTCCATGCCCTCTTCTGGCTTCCTCAGTCACCAAGCATGTAAGTGGTGCACACACATACATGCATGCAAAGTACCCATGCACATAAAAATAAAGTTTAAAAAAGAGTACATGTTATATACATAGTATATTTATATATACATTAAATTATGCTTTTAAAAAATCCAACAACAAAAACTCCAAATTGTGTGATGGCCACTGTGTGAAGGTCAAACTGTTATGGCCACTAAATGAAGGCTACAGTGTGATGATGTCTGTGTGATGGCCACAGTGTAATGGCCATGGTTTGGTGGTCACAGTTTGATGGTTAATATATGATGGCCGCCCTGAGATATTCATTCTGTGATTACCACGGTGTGATGATTACTGGGTGACATCCACTGTATGATGACCACCATGTGATGATCACTATGTGATGGTACTGTGTGAGGACCACCATACAATTACCACAGAATGAGGTCATTGTGTGATGGCCACTGTTGGTAACTGTTTGATGGCCATATTATGGTGGTCAAAGTGAGATGGTCACTGTGTGATAGCCAATGAATGATGCACACTGTATGGTGGTCACCATGTGATGGTCAGTGTGTGATGATCATAGTGTGAAATGGCCACTGTTGGTGGTCTCTGTGTGATGGTCCCTGTATGATGGTGTCTTAGTTAAGATTTGTGTTGCTGTGAAGAGACATCATGGCCACGGCAACTCTTATAAAGGAAAACATTTAATTGGGATGGTTTACAGTTCACAGGTTTTTCATTATCATCATGGCAGTACATGGTGGCATGCAGGCAGACACAGTGCTGGAGAAGGAGCTAAGAGTCCTACATCTTGATCCATAGGCAACAGGAAGTTAAGTGAGATAATGGGCATAGCTTGAGCATATATGAGACCTCAAAGCCTCCCACACCACCCCCACAGTGACACACTTCTTCCAACAAGGCCACACCTCCTCCAACAAAGCTACCCCTCCTAACAGTGCCATTCCCTATGAGCTTATGGGGGTCAATTATACTCAAACTACCAGATGGCAACCATGTGACAGTCACTGTGTGATGGTCACAGTGTAATGGCTACTCTTTGGTCATCACTGTATGATGGCCAGCATGTGGTGGTCACAGTGAGATGGCCACTGGGCGATGGTCACTGTGTGTTCTCCCCTGTGTGACCACTGAGTGATGTCCACTGTGTATGGTCACAGTGTGATGGCCACTGTTTTTTGGCCACCAAATGATGGTCATTGTGACATAGCTACTGTGTGATGGCCACAATATACTGGCCACTGAGTGGTGGTCAGTGTGATAGCAGTTGTGTGATGACAATGGCCAATATGTGATGACTACTGAGTGATGGCCACTGAGTAATGGCCACTATTTGAGGTCACTGTGTAATAGCCACATTGTGGTGGCCACTGCATGATGGCCACTGAGTGATGGCCACTTTTGTTTTTTTTAATGTGGAGCTGAGGATCGAACCCAGGGCCTTGCACTTGCTAGGCAAGCGCTCTACCACTGAGCTAAATCCCCAGCCCCGATGGTCACTTTTTGATAGTCCCAGTGTGATGACTACTGAGTGATGGCCACCATGTAATCGTCACTGTGTGATGGCCATTGTGTGATCATCACTCTGTGATGGCCACTATGTAATGGCCACAGTGTGGTGGCCACTGTTTTATGGCCATGGTGTAATGGCCACTGTTTGGTGATGCCTGTGTGATGGTCATTGTAAGATGCCCACCACGTGACAGGGCTTGGGATAATGTTCTGTGTCAGAGCACTTGTCTAGTACACAAGAAGCCTTAGGTTCAATCCCCAGCTCTGTTATATTCTCCCAGCCATATTAAAGGGTATCTGTTTTCCCTCTCTTGCCAAAATAGTCCATTACCACACTATAAATAACTGATTGCCCTGAATTCTCATTCAAATTATATGTTTTATTACTGTGAAATGAAGGTACTAAGTCTTCGGTAGCCTGTTGCTATCTTCTTAGCTTTTATCTGAGAAACTCCCAGATGTAATTGCATCATTTATTCTTATCAAAATATTGAGTTAAATTGTATGAATTTGAGAAGGATGACATGAAGAAAAAAGAAAGTTGGAGAACAATAAGTTAATGTGATCTATTAATGTGAAAAAGCAGAAGGTAGGTCCATCCTAATGGTAAACCATAGTCAACCCAACAAATAGAACACCATCTGGCAGGTGCCACCATGCCTGCCTTGAATCCCAGCCCTTGGGAGGCAGAGGCAGGTGGATCTTTGTGAGTTTGAGGCCAACCTGCTCTACAGAGTAAGTTCCAAGACTGCCAGGGCTGTTATACAGAGAAACCCTGTCTCTTAAAACCAACCAACCAAACAAACAAACAAACAAATAAGCAAAACAAAGCCGCCATCTGGAACTACTTCTGTGGGAAGAGCCTCTGTTCTCTACATGTGTCTGAAGAAAGATTTAGGTTAAAGGCAGACAAAATAAAAAGGTAGTTCTCATCAACATGTGCGTTTTTGTTTGTTTGAGACAGGGTCTTCTTTAGTCCAGGCTGGCCTCAAAATCTTCATGTAGCCAAGGATGACTTTGAACTACTAACCTTTCTGCCTCTACCTCATCAGTGCTGAGATTAAGGGCATGTGCCAACCTTGCTCATTGTCTCAAAAGGTGCATTTTAATGTGCGTGATCAGTCATTTTTGAAAATTTGCAAAAGACTATGGAAACTTTTTATGTTTCCAGAAATGCACAGACGTCAATAATGTAGCCATTCTACAGGTTTCCTTTTTAAGTTTATGTGAAACAGATCCAGGTCATCTTGCCAAAGGATTAACTTGCTAAGTAGCCTCCATCAACCTCTTAAGTATTCCTTTTTAGTTCACTGGTTTTCATTTGTCATTGCAACTGAAGACGGAGGGGGACCACGTCCCCTTAAGAGGGCAGTTTCCACACATGTTTTCTCTGTAGATGGGGGGGAGGGATACATGCTTGGTCAGACAATCATGGGCGTAGACATTTTCACTATGATAGGGTTCTTAAATATCTTTAGTAGCTACCGTATTCATGGAGAACAGCACCCCAAAGTTTGCCTCTGTGTTTTACTTTTTCCTCTTCTCCTCATCTCTCATTCCTTTCTCCTCCCTTACTTCCTTTTTGGTCTTCCTGGGTCCTTTTGAAATAGATCTCACTGTGCAGCCCGGTCTGGCCTCAAACTTGCCATCTTCTCCTTCCTCCCCCACATGCACAGCACCGTACAGACGTGGCTTTTCCTATTTAAGGGAGTTCAAGAGTAGTGAATTTTATTTGAAAGGAAATAGTGTATCAGATGTAGATGCTTTCCACCTATATGAAATAGAAAACGAGTGACTTGGGAAACATAGGCAGCCTTTGTACACCCATGATGAATTACTGTCTCTGTGTTGACGCTCTATCCCTCCAGACACAGGGTCAAGTTGTAGATAAAGTGAGTAGAATTACTCTTCTTAATTACAATGGATGCTCATGAAACAGGGTTAGCTAAAAAATGATTTTCAGGTTTTAACACTTAATAGTCTCAAATAATAACTGTAAGGGAAAGTTCTATTAAAATTATATGTGATTTATATGTAATTATGTATCATATTATCTATACAATAGAAATGAGGTTTGGAAATTGAAACAGGAGACTGACTTGGCCACCACTGTCAGTCACTTGAGACAGTGACATAAAAATCCCAGCATTAGTGGTATGTTGGTGTTCCTATGCTCAAAATACAGGAGAGAGAGTTCTGGAGCAGCAGACTTCTTTTGGCTCCTGGTTTCAGAGGGTCCAGTCCATGATTGCTTGGTGTCCTGCACTTGGCCAGGACATCATGATGGTGGCAGTGGGTGGCAGGTTGGAGCTGCTCTCTGCTTGGCTAAACAAGAAACCGGGAGAGACAGGAAGAGGCCAGAATGCCACACTCCAAGGACCTGCTCCCAGTGTCCTACCTTCTTTAGTGAAGCTCCAATTTCCAGAGTTTCTAGACCCTTCAAAAGAGCTCTACCTGGGGATTAGACAAGGAGGTGGGGGGGAGAGATGTGTTTGTACATGTTTATATATTTCTGATGTGTGTTACGTGTTTGGGTGTGTGAATGTGGGCACACATGTGGTACTGAACATGTGTGGAGATCAGAGGACAACCTTAATGTTGGTCTTTGCCCTCTGCTTTTTTCCAGACAGGGTCTCTTGTTTGCTTCTTTGTATGCCAGGCTCCCTGGGCCTACAGGCTCCTAGTGACTCTGTCTTCAGTTTTCCTGTATGTTACAGACATACACTATCATGGCTGGTCTTACCCACTTAGCCATCTCCCTATTCCTTTAAACAAACAAACAACAACAACAACAACAACACAAACTTTTTATGAGCAGTCAGTCTTTCACAACACAATTTAAGTTGTGGGCTGTGACTGTGTCTGAGGCCACGTAACTGCATGTGGGGCTGTGAAAAACCTGGCCAAGTTTTCTGAATGCACATTGCCCAAACATCAATTCAAAATTAAATGCAAAATGGATCTGATGTGTGTCCTACAGCACTCACCCAAGTTGGTTTTATCACTCAACTTCACTGAAGCTTGGGTTCTGAGAGTCACAGAATAGTCACCTCCCAAGGTCACCTGTGCCATGGCCTCCTGCACTGCAGGCTCTAGACTGTCATGTGGTATCAACTGCCATAGTTGGACTGTGCATGCACAAAGTTGTCTGCTGTTGTAGAAACATCACAGTTTGGTTGTGGAACATAACGACTTTCAGTGCTTTGCTTCCATTACTTCTGAGTGTATCTTTAGATTGGACTGTGTTAGAATCACTGACTTGAGCTTGTTTAAAAAAAAAATTTGGATCAGTTTTGGCTTGGAATTAGGACAGAATTTTCAAAAAATTTTGAAATTGTCCTAAACATACTTATTGGCATTTTGTCCTACATATTTAAGTGAATCATTGTAAATGTAAGAGATGATTGTAAAATCATTGTTCTCAGCATTAATGCTTCTAAAATCAAAGTGTCAATCAATGTAGACAAACACCGAACATACTGTCATACTGCAGAATCAAATATTCAGTCAAAATTTAATTCTTTATATAAAAATAAACACATCCATTTCACGTGTATGCGAAATTGCTTTTACCTTTAGCAAATGGTAAAATTATACAAAAGAATTGTTTTAAAATAAGGTTATTTATGATTTATTATCAGTAACTGTCTGACACCTAACCAAAAGTCAAAGCTGGGAATGTCTATGAGAGTGTTTTCAGAGAAGTTTAACTGAGGCAGCAAGGTGGACATGATTCCCTGCCCTAAGGTCTTGGATTGGATCAAGAGGTGGGGTTGGGGAGTGAGGGAGCACTCCATCTGAGGACCTGCATCTCTGCTTTCTGCTTCGTCCAGATGTGAGGTGCTGAGGAATCATAGAGGAAAGTGCTACTTGTCCCATAATGGACTGTATCTTCAAACAGTGAGGCAAAGAACTCCCCCCCCTTCTGGTTTATGATTGCTGGGGATTTGGGCATCACTGGGATGAGTAACTCATGACAGCACTCTGTAAATCTACAATGTCTATGATCACTGAAGACAAGGGGCAAACATAAATGCTTTGGAAGAACAGTTTCAGAGCCTGGTTGTTTCTCAGTGTCAGAGACTGTGTCAACTCAAGACTTAAGAGCCTGGAAAGCATGTCAGGCTAGCCAAGCAGAGACGTTTTGACCAAAGAGAGAAGGTAGTTGGTGTTAGGAACCTTCATCTGTCCATGTTTGTGGATGCTGGGAAGGACGTTCTCTCCTACAGCATGATGGCCCAACCTTAGCTGTTTGGAGGCCCCTTGAGAGACTCTGAGGTCACCATACTGCTTTTCCATGAGCTTGACAGTGACACAAGAGGTTCTAGGTCATGTATTTTAGCAAAGAGAGGCATTTGGATGGGGAGAAATAAGTCTGTAGGCCTTGAGAAGCATTTGGCTTCCATTTTTTTAAGATTCCCAATTGTGATGCCCATGAGACACTGTATTGGTTATTTTTCTCATTGCTATAACAAACACCTGATGAAAACAACCAAAAGGAAGGAAGGGTTTTGTTTTGGTTTTTTTGGCTTACAGTTTGAGGGTACAGTCATCAAAGCAGGGACAGATGTTGTGAGGGGACCCTGAGCCATCCAGTCATATTGCATTCACAGTCAGAGAGCAGAGAAATGAATACTGGTGTTCGGTTCACTTTCTTCTATTAAAAAAAAAAAAAAGCCAAAACTGTACAATGGAAAAAAGAAAGCATCTTCAACAAATGGTGCTGGCATAACTTGATGTCAACACGTAGAAGATTGCAAATAGATCCGTATCTGTCACCATGCACAAAACTTAAGTCCAAGTGGATCAAAGACCTCAACATAAGTCCAGTTACTCTGAACCTGATAGAAAAGAAAGTAGGAAGTACTTGAATGCATTGACACAGGAGACCACTTCCTAAATATAACACCAGTAGTACAGACATTGAGAGCAACAATTAATAAATGGGACCTCTTAAAACTGAGAAGCTTTTGTAGGGCAAAGAACATGGTCAATAAGACAAATGACAGCCTACAGAATGGGAAAAAATCTTCACCAATCCCACATCTGACAGAGGACTGATCTCCAAAGTAGATAAAGAACTTAAGAAACTAGACATCAAAATACTAAATAATCCAATTTAAAAAATGGGCTAGGAGCTAAACAGAGAATTCTCAACAGAAGAAGCTCAAATGGCTGAAAGACATTTAAGGAATTGCTCAACATCCTTAGTCATCAGGGAAATGCAAATCAAAATGACTCTGAGATACCATCTTACACCTGTCAGAATGGCTAAGATAAAAAACACTGAAGACAGCTTATGTTGTAGAGAATGTAGAGCAAGGGGAATACTTCTACACTGTTGGTGGGAATGCAAACTTGTACAGCCACTTTGGAAATCAGTATGGCAGTTTCTCTTGGGCATATACCCAAGGAATACTCAATCATACCACAAGGACACATGCTCAACTATGTTTATAGCAGCATTATTTGTAATAGCCAGAACCTGGAAACAACCTAGATGCCCTTCAACTGAAGAATGGATTAAGAAAATGTGGTACATATACACAATGGAGTACTAATCAGCAGAGAAAAACAGTGACATCATGATGCTTGCAAGCAAATGGATGGAACTAGAAAAAATCATCCTGAGTGAGGTAACCCAGACTCAGAAAGACAAACATGGTATGTACTCACTCATAAGTGGATACTAGATGTAAAGCAAAGGATAACCAGACTGCAACTCACAGCTCCAGGGAGGCTAGCTAGTAAAGAGGACCCTAGGAAAGACACAGGAATTGCCCAGCAATGGAGAAATGGATGATATCTACATGAGCAACCTGGGAGTGGGTGGGGGGTAATGGAGGGCAAGGGTCAGGGGAAAGAGAGCTTAGGGGAGCAGGAGGTCCTAGCTGGATCAGGAACAGAGTGGGAGTACAAGGAAAGAGATACCATGATAAATGAAGGCACCATGGGAATAGGAAGAAGCAGAGTGCTAGAGAGGTCTCCAGGAATCCACAAAGATGACTCCACTGTAGACTACTGGCAATGGTCGAGAGATGCCTGAGCTGACCTATTCTGGTGATCGGATGGCCGAACACCCTAACTGTCATGATAGAACCCTCATCCAGTGACTGATTGAAGCAGATGCAGAGATCTACAGCCAAGTCTTGGGTGGACCTCCAGGAGTCCAACGAGGAGAGAGTGAGGAGGGATTGTATGAGCAAGAGATATCAAGACCATGATTGGAAAAAGTACAGAGACAACTAGTCAAACTAGTAGAAACACATGAACTGTGAGCCAATAGCTGAGGAGTCCCCATGGTACTGGACCAGGCCCTCTGGATAAGTGAGACAGTTGTTTAGCTTGAACTGTCTAGGGGGCCCCCAGGCAGTGAGACTGGGACCTGTCTTTAGTGCATGAGCTGGCTTTTTGGAACCTAGAGCCTATGCTGAGACACTTTGCTCCGCCTTGGTGCAGGGAGGAGGGGACTGAACCTGCCTCAACTGAATCTACCAGGCTCTGCTGACTCCTCAGGGGAGACCTTGCCTTGGAAGAGGTGGGAATAGGGGGTGGGTTGGGGCAGGAAGGCTGGGGGTGGGAGGAGGGAGGACAGGGGAATCCGTGGTTGACATGTAAAATGAATAGAAAATCTCTTAACTAAAAAAAAAAGATCTATTTTATTGTTATTTTTTTAAGCATGTGAGTGTTTTGCTTTCATAATGTATGTATACAACATGTATGCCTGGTGCCCCTAAAAAAGGAAGTTACAGATAGTTGTGAATCACCTTGTAGGTACAGGGAACCAAACTTCCATCCTCTGCAAGAGCAACACTTGCCCTTAACTGCTGAGACATTCCTCCAGCCCTTTTTCTTTCTTTTCTGTTAAGCTCTTGAGACTATGCCACCCACATTCTGGGTGGATTTCCCCTCCTTAGTTAAATCTTTCTGGACACACCCAGAGGTGTGTCTCCATGGTGACTTCTAAGTCTGGTTAAGTTGAGGGTGAAGATTAACTATTGTAGGCACTTCGTGACCTCCTCCTTTGGATATTTTGGGTGTGTTGGTTTAAGAGCTGGGGACATCGCTCAGCAGCGAAGCCCTTACCTAACCATGTGGCAGCCTGGCCTCCATGCCCAGAACCTGTGGAAAAGAAAATAGTGGTCTGCGTGACTTTTATCATCAGAGGAAGTTTAGGAAGGCTGCCTTGAACAAAAGAGCAGCTCTCTCACTTCTGTGAAAGGAAGCTGATGTAATATTTAACCATTGGAAAGAGGCAGCTGCTTGGACAAAGTCTGTCTAGGAAAAAAGAACAAGACCAGAGTTACCGTTCAGTGGAGGAAGATGTCCATGGGTCTCTTTGGAAACTCTATAGTCAGTCAAAAAAGACAGATAATGTCACTGAAGATCAGGCTGTCTTCTTTACATCAGCTTGGGTTTTGGTTGCAAAACAAGGGCAGGTTCAAAAAGGCAGCTGTGGGTCTCACCTTGGAGACCTGGAACTGTGCAGTCACCAGAACACAGGGCCTGAAGCCTGGGTCCAGGCAACATCTCACCATGTTTGATGCTCACACAAAACCTCTGCCAGCCATGCGGCACACAGAAAGGGCTCCTGAGTTGTCTTTCCTCTCCCACCGCTAGAGTGATCCCCAAATGCCAAGAGTTAGAAAAGCGTGAACCCAGGACACAAGGGTCTCAGAGCCTTGTTGAGAGCTGGCATTGAGGACCAAGTATTGTTGTGGTTTGACTGTGATTCCAAGGCTTATATGTAACTCATCTCTTGAACTCATGTATTGATGGTATTTGGGTGTCAAGCCTTTGGGACATAATCAGGGATAGACAAGGTAGTCAGGGTGGGGCCCCGTGATGGTATTATTAGCTTTCTGAGAGGAAGAGAGACATGGGCTTATGTACTATAATGTTCTCATCAAGTAGGAGTATTGGTGGAATTATTAAGGCCACTCCACGTAGTTAAAAGGGAGGTTTATTTTGTGGCGTAACTTACAAATGAAGGGATAGGTAGGTTGTAGGGTCTGGTAAAGGTATGGCACAGTCCGGCGGTGTTCTCTAGAGAACTCTGCTGGGTCTACCTCCAGCATTCAGGGTCTGGGCACCAAGAGAGAGACCTCTCATTTGGATCCTCTCTCAGCCCTGCCTTGTATGCCTGACCATTACCGAAGCCTCAATGGGGGTTGGAGCTTCCAGGCCAAGGCTGAGATGGCTACCCACTACATTTCCCCATTTTGTCTAAATAAGAAGGTTCTAACCTAATACAAGACTATATACAAAGAAATGGTTATCAAATATTGTCCAGGAGTAATGAGGGATAATGACCTAGATAAGATGGAATTATAATAAATGCAAACAGTATCAAGCAAAAAACACATACTGAAATCCAGGGAAGTCTAGAGCGTGGGTAGGTGGCATGTTACAAAGATCATTCCAAAAGGTGCCTATCCTAAGGAACCTGAGTCTAATACTTAATATGTTTTATCTAAGATATTATATATATATATATATACTAAGTAGTAACTATAACTGCTAGTCTTCAACCTCATCAAAGACCTGAGAAGGAATATAATAATACCTGAGAAATGGGAGAAGGACGCAAGCAACTTTCGGGAGTCTTGCAAGAGTAGACAGAGACAGCTGGCAGCCTGGACAGTCACCTAATGTTTCTTCTCAGCATCGTTGGTGCATTCAAATTGGCTACAGGCCTAGAGTATCTGACAGACCATTTTCAGAAGCAGGAATTCTGAAAGACCACCTTACCCTGTCTTGGCAGAGTACAGTGGTTGCTTTCCTTGTGTCCCGCTTGTCCAGAAAGGACAGCATTTGTACTGTCAGCAGTTGAGGCAAGGGCAGTTCTTTGCCCAGTAGGCCATTTTGTGCCAAGAAGACAAACTTCCAAATGGAAATGTCATAGAAGCCCAACATTCTCTCGATACCCACTACATAGGGGAGGAGGCAGAAAGAAGACTTTCCATAGATGCCAGCATGTTGACATTGCCCCAGAAAGGTAGAACTGTGAAAAATAACTGTCTTTTCTGTATAAACGACTCAGCCTGGGCTTGTCTATTAAAAAATGGCCTAAGAGGGGCTGGAGAGATGGCTCAGAGGTGAAGAGCACTGGCTGCTCTTCCAGAGGTCCTTAGTTCAATTCCCAGCAACCACATAGTGGCTCACAACCATCTGCAATGAGGTCTGGTGCCCTCTTCTGGTCATACATGCTGTATACATAATAAAATAAAATAGATCTTAAAAAAAAAAAGAAAAAGAAATATAAATGAAAAGAAAATGGCCTAAGAGAATCATCTTCAGAAGTGGAGACTCCTTACAGGGGTAAAGGCTAGAAATACTGTGTATAGCCGGGCGGCTGTGGCGCACACCTTTAATCCCAGCACTCAGGAGGCAGAGGCAGGTGGATCTCAGTGAGTTTGAGGCCAGCCTGGGCTACAGAGCTACTTCGAGGACAGCCAAGGCTATACAGAGAAACTCTCTCAAAAAATCAAAAACCAAAACCAAAAAAAAAAAAAAAAAGTTCAGTTAGGCTTCAAGCAGGTGGCAGATGGTACACCAAGGACACCCTCCAGGGTGGTGCTGCCGTTTGCCCAAACCTGGCTTTGGGAGGACAGAAACAGAAGCATAGGGCAGTGCCACGTGTGACTCCAGAGCAGCATCTCCCGACACAACAGCGGCTTAAGGAGTGATGATGATTATTGTTATTGTTGTTATTATTTTAAATGAGTAGATAACTGCATGAATGGGTGTAAAGTAGAAAGACAGCTTGGCATTCCTTTATAAAACAGAAACCTCCGCTTTCTGGAACCCACAACAAAACGTAGGGCTTCACTTCTTGGACCTTTACTCTTCTAAACAAAGTTCAGCCTGTGTATGTTATACTCTGTTAACCACGGACACCCAGAGGTCCTTCTCTAACTAACCCGCCGCTGCGCTCCCTGCTCTCACAATCTCTGTCTCCTCTCACGTTGGAGCTATGGAGCACGGCAGCGATCGCCCAGAGGACTTCCCGCTGAACGTGTTTTCGGTCACTCCTTACACACCCAGCACTGCGGACATCCAGGTGTCTGACGACGACAAGGCGGGGGCCACTTTGCTTTTCTCGGGGATCTTTCTAGGGCTGGTGGGGATCACGTTCACTGTCATGGGCTGGATCAAGTACCAGGGCGTCTCCCACTTTGAATGGACCCAGCTCCTCGGGCCCATCCTCCTCTCAGTCGGCGTGACCTTCATCCTGATCGCTGTGTGCAAGTTCAAAATGCTTTCCTGCCAGTGGTGCACAGAAGGCGAGGAGAGGGTCCTGGACTCGAACCAGACTTCGGGAGCACAGTCGTTCTTTTTCAACGGCATCAGCCAGCCCATCACCTTCCACGGGGCCACCGTGGTGCAGTACATCCCTCCTCCTTACGGTTCTCAGGAGCCTCTGGGCATGAATGCCGCCTACCTGCAGCCCATGATGAGCCCTTGCGGTCTCGGCCTCGTACCTTCCAGCGGAGCCGTGGCTGCCACCCCAAACCCCCCTCAGTACTACACCATCTACCCTCAAGACAACGCTGCGTTTGTGGAGAACGAGGGCTACTCTCCTTTCGTGGGTGTTGGAAATGACAGGTATGCTGGGGTCCTGGGATCATTCCTCTCCCGTTCTGCATCACTGTTAGTATCTATGGCTATGTCTGGACCTCCAGGCAGGTGGTGGGGACTGTCAGTGTAGCCTGCCACCCAGGGTGGTTGCAAGGGAGCTCTGTAAGTGTTTTGTGCTGTTTCAGGCCCAGCTCTGATGCTGACCAGCCAGAAGGGATGCAGACGGAAGAAGAGGCCTCGGTCCGCGTCTCGCCTCCCCCCTATGAGGAGATTTACGCCCTCCCTCGCTAGAGACTGTAACGTTTAGGGAATGGGCATTTAAGTCATTGTGATGTGATACTTGGAGAGACGGATGTCGTGACCTTCAGAAGTTAGATTCCAAACCAGCTCAGGTGGCCTTACAGATGTCATTCAAGGTGGGAAAGAAGTGGAGGGGAAGGGTGTGAAATGTACCCCTTAAATTAAGCTGCCCTGGGTAAATTCTCAGGTGCTACAGGTTTGAATTCTCTCAGCTAAGAAATTCTCTGCAGCTGGAGGCACCACTTAGTGGAAGAATGAAATGTAGCATGCTCAGTGCCCAGGGTTTGATCTCTAGTGCCAAGAAAACGAAAACAAAACCAAGTAAGATCCCTCTACTTAAGGTCCAGGAGGAAAACAGCACCTGTTTCTCCATCCCCTACCCTGTCTCTATTTCAAGGCATTAGTGCCTTGGGAGTTTTAACTCCAGTGACCATGGCAGCTTTTGGAGTGATAAAGTGGGACTGGAGAGGAAGTTAGGCCCCACAGGGATTTACCCACAACCATGCTGGACCTCCCCAAGTGGACTTACTTACCCCAAACAACCTGGTTGCTATGTGATCTCCCTTGAAGCCTTTGGATCTTGAAAAGTCTGTAAAAGAAGTAAAGAGGGAAAACCCACTAACAAATAAATAAATAAATAAATAGAATGGAATCAAATAATGCCTCGTGTTAGAATAGTACTGGATGGCGGATGAGACTAGAAGAGGTCAGTAGGCTAATGAATCAATCCATCAACTGTCACTAAGTCACAGTGATACCTGCTGCTGCTGCTGCTGCTGCTGCTGCTGCTGCTGCTGCAAGGTTGAAGTTCAAGGTGTAATGCACCGGAGTGAGTTCCTTGTCCCCCCTCACCCCCAGGGTATCATCTGCTGGCTTGAACTGGCTCAGCCAGGTGGCTTACAGAACACAGGTACTTCTCTGTTACAGTTCCACAGAGTCTGAGCTGCCCCGTCACTGGACAGTGGTGAGTCACGGAGCCCATCTCCCCAGGGGAGAAGAGTTCACATTCCTCCAAACAAAGGCAGCTGATCTCCTTCATCTTTCTAAATCCGAGTTGTGTCAGCAACCAGAACAAAGTGGCAGACTTTAGGAGGTATCTCAAGGTTTTTCAAAGAGAAAGGGCTATTCAAGGTGAAGGTGTTTTTTCCCAGGAAAGACACAAAAATTAGCAGGTCTTTAAGGTTTCAGTACTGTGCTTATACATGGAGTTATTTTTACTTTCTATCAGATCTAGTTTTTCAATGATAGTAAAATAACCTGGCTTATTATTGTGATTCATATTACGCCTGAGGGATAAAAGCTTTTATAACAAGTAGTAGAAAACTAGACGTCTCTGTACTCTGCATAGTGATTCTCCATCCAACATGCTCATGAAATCCCAGACACCCACTATTTAGACTGTCTTCAAATTCACTGTGTAACTATGTAGATCAGGCTGGTCTCAAACTCACAGAGATCCACCTGCCTCTGCCTCCCATGTGCTGGGATTAAAGGCATACATCAGCATGACCAGCAAAATCCCCAATTATTAGCTAAGGGCCACTGACTTTAGGGATGAGACTAGGAGACTGCCACTTGACACAGCCCTGCCTCCCTCAGCCCTTTTCTTCCCATCCTCATCTCCTTTTTATAATCATGGTTTGAGTCATAATGAGCATCGAAAGGGACATGTCAGGAAAGGGGATCTGTACAGAGCTGGGTTGGACAAGACAGACAGTCTTCTTGGGATTGCTGGGAGAGCCAGCTGTTCAGGAATGGGACCTCTGGGGATTTTAGCTCTGGGCAACATAGTCATTCAATACCACTGTTCCAGTCCCTAAGCCAACATAGTTGTCATTTATGTCTCTAACAATGCTACTTCAGGACTAGTGTCTTCAGGAGCTCAAGGTATGTGTGAGGTTTGCAATAGCAGGAGATCAGGAAATTGGAGTTTGGGAGCCAGGAATGGAGCTCAGTTGATATAAAGCTTGTGTGGCATGCACAGAACCCTGGTTTGATCCCCATCGCTACATAGACTGGGCACAGTGGTCCACGCCTGTGATCTGAGCACACTGGGGCAGGAGAAGGAGGGTCAGAAATTCAAGGTTATTATTTGCTACGGACCACATCTGAGGCCAGCTTGACGTACACACAACTGTTGCAAAAAAAAAAAAAAGAAAATGGTGAGAATTTTTTTTTTTTTTTTTTTTTTTTTTGTGTGTGTGTGTGTGTGTGTGTGTGTTTTCAAGCCATGTTTATTTGTTGACATCTGATTTGTAGCGGCCACAAAGCCAGAAGATACTTGTGAAAAACCAAACCAAGAAAAGAGCAGCTACAGCTCTGCCCTCAGAGCATCTCCAGTCTAGTGGTGGACTGAACACTGGTTCCTTTTCTCTGTGGTCTATTGATTATTCTCAGGTTCCTATGAGGGACCCTGGAGAAGTAAAGTCAGAGTCATTGCCTTGTATGACCCCAGGGAGTCCTGTTCACAGGTTCTGTCTGTCTGGCTACCCATGGTGTTGGTCAGGGAGTGAGGACTATGCAGGACTGAAAGGAACATTTATAATCGCTAGAAGGAGAAGGGAGCACAGCACACAAGGGAGGGAGGAGCCTGCAGATCCATGTGGGAGGCAGCAGAAGAAGCTCTAGGTGGGTTGGGGAAGCTGTCTTACCTGCTACACCAGCCCTGCAAGGGAGCGTCTTTAGTATACAAGGGAGTGAGCTCCACTCGCTAATTTTCTTGCTGTGAGACAATCCCACCACACTCTATTCTCGTATCTGGGAGCGGCTGAAGCTGAAGTATGGGAAACCCACCGAGGGATACCTGGCCTTCACCACCAGGTCCTGGCTTGGGCTCCTGGTCAACCAGTATGTATGTGTTCTCCACAGTTTCTGGCTGCTGCCTACACGGTCTCCTTTGAACTTTCTCTCCGTATCTTATCAAGGGTGAATGTGAGACTGATCTGAGGTCAGGGGACTGGAGTCAGTCCCCTGGTTTTCTGTCTCCTCCTGTGGGGGAGACAGCCTGGCTCCGGGCAGACACTGAAGGAGTCCAGTGTCCAGCTTGCCAAGCATGTAGGCTTTTCGTGAGAGCACTTGGGAAGCAGAGGATATTTCATTTTTATCTCTTTGGAAGAAAGTCACTTTATTTGCATTGACTCACAAATAGTAACTTTAAACGGTTTAAGGAGAGACACAATTGTCTGCCCAGCACCCCCCCCCCCAATTCTACACCATCTCAGGGAACGTCAATGCAGTCCAAACAGTCTGAGGTAGTGACCTGTGGAAAATGAGAGGATTAACTTGACGCCTTGCACCCTATACTTTCATCATCGGTTACATTTTTTGAAATGTGAAAAAAAACTTTGTGATCAGAGCCAATTTTCCGTTTTTTCAACATGAACTTAAAAACAACAACAACTAATGATCCTCTGTTATCACCTTCCTTCTGTCCCATTGAAACCCTCCTTCCCAACAAGTGCTTTCCTACTTTGTGTGAGTGAGTGTGTGTGTGTGTGTGTGTGTGTGTGTGTGTGTGTGTGTGTGTGTTGTGTGTGTGTGTTTGGCCCATTGAGTTTCACTAAGGTCATTTGCATGAACATGGGGATGAACTCAATTAGACTAATTCATTTGCAAGCTGACCTGAACAGCACTCAAAAAATTATCTTAGCTCCTAAGGACAAGGACTATGATGCAGCTGCCGCCGCTCCCTGAGACTCCTGGGAAGGGAACCAGCATTTCTCCCTCCACCTCAGCGATTATATTAGCCAGTGGGTGGCCCACTAGCCACACTAACTGTAACGGCTGTGATCTGGGCCATGGGACCCAGCTGCTGGGTGCGGCATCAGTGAGCCAATGGGGATGGGGCTGCTCTTGGTGGCAGAGCAGCAGGGGCTGGCCGGAGGAGGACATCTCTCACCTGAGGGCCTCTGATAGCAGAGGGGCCCTGTGGCACATCTTTGGTGACTCCAGCACGTGGTGACTCAGCAGCTAGAAATGGTGGATTCTGTGGGAGTGTTTCAAAGAAGAGGAACTGTGACCTGTTAGGCCAAGACCCAGAAGGCTTATTGGGGTGTAATGTCTCCGCCTCCTCCCTTCACACTCAGCCTCCAGTGGGGTCATGTGGTGCACCACCTACAGCAAATTTAAAATGTTGCTGAAAAGGCTTTTAATTATAGCAAACAAGTGGGTTTTTTTTTTTTTTAAAATACTTCATTAGTTGTTGTAATCAAACCCACACAGATCAGACTTTTCAATTTAATAGTGTGTGTTACCTTTATACAAATAAAAAAAAAATTAAGGTCAACATTTTTAATAAAGCTGTTAATTCCTATACAACGGCAACTCAATGTGGCAGACTTTTTTTTTTTTCCAAAGTTGACAACACAGCTAGTTTCCAAAAATCCAGTATATATGTATATGTCTAACTTTGCTTGCATTAAAGACCAATAATAGTATAGAAACATCCAGAACACTTCATTGAAAAAATAAAAATAAAAAGCAAAATCCTAGAAAAGAACACAGTTCTGTTGATGCCATGGGACCTGCATCGTTCCTCATTTTATTAGCCTCTCGTTCATCATCTGGACAGAGAACATTCTGGTAACACCACTGAGAACAGCTGTGATAAGGCAAGGTCACTACTGCGCATGTGGGGCAGGTACAAGCTGTCTTACAGCCGTAGAGGTTGGGCACCGGCCTGTAACTACAGTGCATTAACTATATAACCTACAACTACTGTGCTGGCAGATAGATACACTGCATGGGAACTGTTCAAGACTTGAGCCCACTTTTCCAGCAGAGGGCCCCAAAGATGGCATGGAGAAAAGGCTTCTGAATGAAGGAAACACGTTCCTTAAGAACCTCCTAGATGGCCATGGCAGTTCTTTCTCATAACCTCAGCACTCAGGGATGAGCGTGGGGGTCTGAGGCAGGCAGATCCTCACAAGTTCAAAGCTAGCCTGGGGTACACAATGGAGTTTTAGGCCAGCGTAGGCTGAGTCTCCAAACAATGCCAACAAAAGAACGACAAAGTGGACATTAGCCGGGAGCATCAGGGAACAGATGAGTGCTGAGTCTCCTGGCTGGCAAAGCGGAGAGCTGTGGACATCTTTGGTGGGGCAGGCGTGAGCTCATGAAGGCTTGAGACGCAAGATGGAACCCCTAGGCAGGATGCTTCCACGGAGCCCTTAGTGCACATCCTTTCTCTCCTGAGCCTGGGCGGGCAGATTCCTCCTGCAATACTGGGTCAGCACTTCTGCAGGTGTGGGTTCCGCAGGGATTGTTCTCACTTGCCCTATGCTCCACTGAGCCCATGCGCAGCAACTTTCCAAATTCCAAAATCCCTGTGGCTTTTGGCTGCACAAACATCCCTTTGAGCTCTCCCCTTGCTTTTCTTCTTCTTGATACAGTAGAAAACTAAAGCCCCTTGTTTGTGGAGCGCTGACCTTGGGTGTCTGTTTTCAGCTTCAGTCCTGTGGGACTCCCCTTGACCTTGTTTACTGTTAGATCCGTGGAGTAAGATTTCACTGGACCTCAACACTCTGGGGGTGAATGTTTCCCAGACAGACGCCCCTCTCCAGAGCCACGGCATGGAAACCTTCTGTCAACCATGAGTTGAGAGGCTCCGGCATCCACCAGACATGTTCTAGAACCCCTCATTGTCTCCACCTGTCACACACAACCTGTAGGCTGTCTTAATGGCTATGGCACCATCAGCATCCACAGGGGCCTCCCTGGCCCTGCACATAGCCAACACTCTGTCCATGTTGAGTAGCAAATGCAAGGTGACTGTATGAGAACTTACAAAAAGATGAGAGATAACCTAGCCTGTTAGCTGTTGGCAGGGTTTTGCAGGAATCTTGCTCAGCTGCCCCAACTGGTCTTGAATTGGTGGACTCAAGTGACCCCTTCCCTCAACATTGTATTAGTGTGACCACAGGTACACACCTTCATGTCTGGCTTTTGGAGCTCTGCCTTGTGTGTGTATACATACAGAGGTCAGAGGTCAGTCTCTGATATTGTTCCTCAGTTGGCATCCACCATATTTTTTTAAGCAGGGTCTCTTACGGTCCTGGAACTCACTAAGTAGGCTGGCTAGCCAATGAAACGTAGGTGTACACCTGTCTTTCCCTCTCTGGAATTACATACACGGATATAGCCAACCCTGCCTTTTAAAAGTTGGTTCTGGGGCTCAAGGCTCAAACCCAGATCCTCATGCCTGCACTTTCTCAACTGAGCTATCTCCCCTTTCCTTTCCTTCCTCCCCCCCCCCCCTGCCCCCAGGACACTTCTCTGTGTAGCCCTGGCTGTTTTAGAACTCACTATGTAGACCAGACTGGCCTCGAACTCAGAGATCCACCCGCCTCCGTCTTCCGAGATTTTTCTTCTTTTTTTGAGACATGTTTTCGTTATGTGGCCATACTCCCCTCAAATTCATGATCCTTCTGTCTCACCCTCCAGAGTGCTAGGATTATAGGTATGCACCACCATGTGGCCTATTTGTTGTTTGCATGATTAGTATCTTTGAACAATTAGAAGAGAGGCGATAACAGTCCATGAAATCTGTGTAGCCATCTTCCAACCTCAATGATTATCAACTTACAGCACCATGCACAGTCACCTGGACATTAAAAAAAAAATCTATCAAATTACTTAATCTAAAATATTTTATTAGGCCAGGCAGTGGTGGCTCACGCCTTTAATCCCAGCACTCGGGAGGCAGAGGCAGGCCGATCTCTGAGTTCAAGCCTGGTCTACAGAATGAGGCCCAGGACAGCCAGGGCTACACAGAAGAATCCCTGTCTCAAAACAAACAAACAAACAAACAAACAACCCATGAAAGACAATTTTTTAAAAGATTTATTTATTTATTATGTATACAGCACGTATGACCAGAAGAGGGCACCAGATCTCATTACAGATGGTTGTGAGCCACCATGTGGGTGCTGGGAATTGAACTCAGAACCTCTGGAAGAGCAGTCAGTGCTCTTAACCTCTGAGCCATCTCTCCAGCCTGGAAAATAATTTTTATTGTGTATCTTTAAAAAACAAAGACTAGGGCCGGAGAGATGGCTCAGGGCTTAAGAACACTGGCTGTTCTTCTAGAGGTCCTGAGTTCAATTCCCAGCACCTATATGGTGGCTCACAACCATCTGTAATGAGATCTGGCGCCCTCTTCTGGCCTGCAGGGACACATGCAAACAAAACACTGTATACCTAATAAATAAATCTTTAAAAAAAAGGGGGGGGGGGGCTGGGGATTTAGCTCAGTGGTAGAGTGCTTGCCTAGCAAGCACAAGGCTCTGGGTTCGATCCTCGGCTCCAAAAATAAAATAAAATAAAATAAAATAAAATAAAATAAAATAAAATAAAATAAAATAAAATAAAATAAAATAAAAACAAAGACTCATAAACAATAGCAACAGCCATTGTCACACTTGAAAATGTCCAGTTGCCTCATGCCATCAAATAGCTGTTCAGTGTGCAGCTGTGCCCCTTTTCTTTCTAGTTCCCACGCTTTCCTTGGTTTGCATCCAGAGCCCAACAAAATGAGATGCTTTTACTCAGCACCCAGTACCTAACATCTCTTGCTGTTGTATACTCTATCTTGGGCAGCAGATAGCTGGCAAAGCATTCATAGCAGGGAGCAGATTCTACTTTCCAAACAAAAATGTTTTCCGAGGTTTTCCCACTTCACATCTCTTTGTTAGCAGCCCCCAACTGTAGGATTCCCATGGAATTTGTAGATTTGGCCCCTACTTTAGACCTATTATTGGACCACCCACCTCCCAGAGGCCTAGAAGAGAAAAAAAAAAGCATGCCAGGAGAAGGATTTGGGGTGTTTGAGAATCATCCTCCACAGAATAGCTTTGGGAGCATTGGGAACCCCTGACAAACTTCAACACTTTGACCTGGTCCATACATTTTTTTTTTCTTTAAAAACCTCTGCCTTTTCTTTAAAAACCATAAAAACTCCTTTGATCACCTCAAAACTGAGAGGGAAGCCTCTCTCTTGCTCTTTATTAAAATATTGCCTTGCACGATTTTACTCTCAGAGGTGTGCACACACACACTCACTCACCTGCATTCTTTTATTATGCAGCCTGATTTATGGATTTCTTCCCCACTTATTACTTGTAAATCATCAAGGTTTTTATGCCCCCAAGCAGTCAGCAGTTGGCTATAAAATCAACAGAAAGCTGTAATAAATAAAGCTTCGCTGGGTCGCTGTGGAAGAATCGATGGCAAACCAGAGAGCAGAGGCCATGCCTCGGGAACCGTTCTCACCAGCCTTGGGAAGCCACAGAGGTCTCAGACAGGGAATTTTGTTTGTCGTGAACTTTTAAGAAGATAAATGACCAGATGAATGGGTAAGGAAAACCATTCCCTGGGTTTCAGAAGTTTTCCTTTAACAAAGATTCTGCTCTGTGTTGCAAAACCTACACGGGTGTAAATCATAGACTCAAACAAGAATGTTCATGCATGAGGTAGAAGGAGAGGACTGTTTTCTCAGTCCAACCTTCTCCTGTCTTAGTTCAAGGGAATAACATTTTCGAAGTGGACCTAAGAGTGGTGCATGCTGGTCATCCCAACACTAAGGAGGCAGAGGCAAGTTCTAGGCCAGGCAAGCCAGGGCTGTGCAGAGATACCCTGCCTCAAAGCTACAGAAATAGTTGGTTGTAGTGGCACACTCTGGTAGATGTTGGAGAGGCAGAGGTGGAGGATTATGAGTTCATGGCCAGCCTGGGCTACACATTTTCTTATCCACACTTGTGAGTTAAAAAAAAAATAGTGCATAAATAATTAAGTGAACACATAAATAAGTGTGTGAAAATATTCTTGTATATGCTTAATATTTTAATGCAAGGAAAGTCCCTTAAACTATACACAAGAACTGGTAATGATTATTTCTGGGATGGAGAATGGAAGACTCATTTTCCACTTTACTCCAGTGTAATTAATGACTTTTAAAATCACATTGTATCTTACATGTTTATAAGGTTTTCACACGAATTCACACACATTCTTGTCCAGTTAGGTTTCTATTGCTGTGATAAACACAACAACCAAAAGCTACTTGGAGAGGGAAGGGTTTATTAGGCTTACACGTCCATCACTGAGGGAAGTCAGGGCAGGCACTCAAGCAGAGCAGAGGCAGGAGCATGGAGCAAAGCTGCTTACTGGCTTGTTCTCATGGCTTGCTCAGTTTGCTTTCTTTCTTACTTTATATTTAGTGTCATTCTTAATTATGTGTAAGTGTGTGTGTGTGTGTGTGTGTGTGTGTGTAAATGAACCTGAGTGTGTCAGATCCCTCTGGAACTAGAGTTACAGGCGGTTGTACGCCTCTGTGTGGGTACTGGAGATTGAACTTGGGTCTTGCCCCCACCCAGGGGCGACACCACCCATAGTGGACAGAGCCCTCCCACTTCAGTTGCTAACCAAGCAAACGCTTCCACAGACTTGCTCACAGGCTAACCTGATTAGAGGCATTTTTTCTCAGTTGAGATTTCCCCCTTCTCAGATCGCTAACTCCAGCTTGTGTCGAGTTGGTGAAAAAACTAACCAGAGCAAACACTAAATAAAATGTAAAAGTTAAATAAAGGTAGAAGAGAAAGAATGGCATCTCTCTGTGGACGTCTACTGTTGACCCTGTCTTCTTGAGTTCTGCTATGAATCGTTTTCATGGATGCTGCTGCAATCTATGGAGCAGAAACACAGACGACATAGACACAGTGTGGCGTATCCGCATCAGTGTATCCGCATCAGTGTACACGCGCGCCGCTGTACCCATGACGCGCAGAGCACTCTCACATTGATCAGAGGCCCCAAGTCTCTGGAGCAGCTCTTATTTGGTGTTCCCCACGTGCATATACTGCTTAAGGTCCCAGAGGACATGTCCAGGGCAGCGGCAGCATGCACTTTTCCAATCCCGACCTGCTGTTGCACCCTAGAAAACTGTGCGGTGCCAGCAGCAGTCCTGGGTCCTCGGGAGGCACCACCTTCTACCTAGTGAGGAGAAAAAGGGAGGAACGGAAGCAACTGGTTTTCCTGGCAGGCTGGGAGCTGCCGGGGTAATAAACTCCACGCCTGGGAGAGGAAGTGTGTTCCGAGGGAACCTGGGAGGCAGCCTGGCTCTTTGAACCAACTGGGACACTACCCAGAGGCTTGGTGTGACCCTGGCTTCTCTGTAAGGAACACCCTGATCCCTTGACACCCTGGGCCGGATGTACAGAAACAGGACCACTGTGACTTCGGTGAATCCTGCCCTGGGCCACTGTTGTGTCCTTTGCTGGTCCCCAGCTCTGTTCTCTCTGGTTCTGTTAATCCAGTTTTTTCTCTTCACTCCAGAAGCTCTTTCTTTCTCAGGGGATCCTGATTGTTTCAAGCATCTGGTCCCTACACTCCTACCTACCTCATGCCCACCAGGGCTCTGTGGAACTCAGGCACACCTATTGTCCACACCCTTCAGGGCTCTGTGGAGCTCAGCTCAGGCACAGAATTCTCAAGGAAACCTTTCCTTCCAGGGGAGGATGTGTCCTGTGGGAGTTCACATTCCCCCCCCCCCCCACACACACACACAAGACCAACTTCCCTTCCTGGGAAGCTGTAGCAGAAAATTCTGTCTGCATAACCCGCTCTGTTCACATGTATCAGCTTTGATCAGAGGATGCACAAAGGTCCCCAGGCTCCCTGGGATGCCCCCTGCCTCAACACACACACTTCTTTTGAAGGGAGGCAGGGTCAAAACTAATGAAATATCATTCTAAAACATCCAACCTCCTTTTAGTCGTGTGGACATTTCACTGATGCCGAAAAACCCAGAGTGTGCGCATCAGCCCGCCAGTGGCTTGGCACCAGCCAAAGCAGCCACTGTGCTAGACTAAAAAATGTGTTCTTCACAGAGACATCAGGCCTTAGTCCCCGAAGCCTGCCACCTTTAACTTGCTTGGAAAAACAGTTTTAGCAGAGACCTAAGGCCCTCAAGGTGGGGATGTTATTTACCCCGGGTTGCCTAAATGGGTCCTACCACTAACTACAGGTAACCTTAAACAAAAGAGACAGAGTAAGATTTTACAGGTCAGAGAAAAGGCCAACTCCTAACGCTGGCAGAGATTGGAAAGACGTGGCCACCAGCCAAGGAATGCCACCAGCCACCATGAGTTGAAAGAGGCAAGAACAGGCTGTCCCCTGGAATTTCCAGATGGAGCGCCGCCCTGTCACCATCTTGATTCCAGACTGTGGGAGAATAAATTTCCGTTGTTTTCAGTCACTCTGTTAGGGGTAGTTTGTAACAGCAGGTATGGGGAAGTAAGAGAGCAGCACATTGCCTAGCAGTAGTTATATTCTTAGCCAAGCATGGCGCTACACATCTGTAACTCCAGAGGCGAAGGCAGGACCGTTAGTTAAGGCTAGACTGGGCTACACAGTTAGACCATGTCTTAAAAGCCAAATAAATGAATCAACTAAATTACAGCTTAAAAATAGATATATTCTTCCCCAGAACTTACAGTAAAAACTAAACCTGGCCTGGACCCAGGAAGCTGAGGCAGAAGGGTTCAAAGTTCAAGGCCTGCCTGAGTATCCTGTTTCATAATATAAGGTTTGAGAAAGGCATTGAGAGGGTAATCGTGCAGTATATGGCTTAGGTTCAATCCTCAGGGCAGAGGGATCCAAATGGCAGCTTCACTACAAGATGCTTTGCAGAAAGGGTTAAACATCAAGCCTTGAGATCGTATCTTTTTAGTCGTCTGGGGGAAGGTAAGCACACACAATACACTTCCGTTGCAAGTCGCTCAGAAAAAAGCAGGTCTGTGAGTGAATGGCCGCTGAACCAACAGTGTCTCTCAAGGACCATTTGAACCTAAGGAGTGTTGACCGGGGTGTGGCAGTTCATGCTTGTCATTCCAGTACTCGGAAGGAAGAGGCACAAGGATGAAGGGTTCAAGTCCAGTTTGGGCTGTGTGGTAAAGTCTAGTTTCAAAATATAAAAAATAAAAATACAAAAGACTGATAGGCAGCTCCGAGTGACTCAGACTCATGTGTTTGGGAGACACTGTGAACAATGAATCTGCTACCTCAAGTGAAGCACTGAATAGTGTTGAGTCATAGCCCTCAACCTTTCTCATGAAAACCAGAACTTTGGGAAGTAATGAGCGCCATCAGCTTGACACCATCCCCAAAGTAGACGTTTCCCTTAAGATCAGGAGTGATTTTTTTAAAAATGTGATTTAAGAATGTATATCTTAGTATAAATAGTATACAATGAAACGTGTCAACATTCAAAAGATCTGCACAACTCCAAGTATGAATATTTTCCACATGACTGTGACATGATGTTGTACAACAGACATTCAATGTATAAACAGACCAGTCCACATGACTGTGACATGACACTGTACAACAGCACGTGTGGGAGAAAACCCATTCAATGTGTAAACAGACTGGTGTATTTCAGTGTAAAGACTGCCAGACATTCACCCATATGCTTCAGACTATATATTGCAAGTGACCTTCTCAGATAACTATCACATGAAATCAAAGGAAAAAAATCCATATTTCCTGAAAAGTCTTTTAAAAAACTACTTCCCTGTTTTCCAACTATACATCTACCAGAGGTCTGAGTTTATTAATATAATATAACCAAAACAAAATCATAGCAGATTAAAGGCAGAAGCTTTTGGGGCTTTTGCTTTGGAAAACACATTACTTACCACATAAAGGGCTTTTAATTTTTATTTTAAAATTAAAGAAAATAATTTTTTTTTTGGTTTTAGCTCTGATATGGTAAATAATAAAGTATATTACTCACATAAATAAAACCTCTTGCCATTCCTCAATACTTCTTAAAGGCCTGAAATGTTTCTAATACCAAAAGACATGGAAAGCACATAGAAATGTTTCAGTTAAAAGTCTACATTTCCCAGCTATCTTTGCAGCTATACTTGACCATGTGATTGGTTCTGGCTATTCAGATACAAGGGGAAAATTGGGGAAATGGCCACCTGAATGCCTACCTACAGGGCCGGGGAAATTTTGCTTTTGCAGACTAACACGGGCTTGGATGTAATTGGGACCCCAGCAGCCACCTGTGGTGGACTGTCAAGGGACAAAAAGATGAAGGAAAAAATCAAAGACATTTGATTAGGTTTCTGATAAATTAAAGAAAAACCAACTTATTTATTCAATAAATCTTCTTTAAGCCACTATCATTTTATTTTCTCAGCTACATGCAGCAGAACCCAATTGTACTGTTTCCCTTAAATGTGAAAATATGCCTAGACCAACCACAGAGGATCTAGCTGTTTTAAAAACAGATCCTTCCTTCTCCCTTCTCCTTCTCCTGCTCTTCTACCTGTGAGTGCTGCATGTATGAGTGTGCACCACATGTGTGATTGGTCCTGCAGAGGTCAGAAGAGGGCATCAGATCCCTTGGAACTGAAGATATGGAAGATTGTAAACCACCTTATAGGTGTTGGGAATTGAACCCAGGTCCTCTGTAAGAGCAATAAGTGCTCTTAACAACTGAGCCATCTCTCCAGCCCCAGGCCCGAGCCTTATATGGGCTGTGTAGCTACTTCTTATGCATTTTTAAGATTTATTCCCATGTCCTAACATGATGTTAAAATAACATTCAATATTTATATTAGAGGGGCTGGAGAGATGACTCAGAGGTTAAGAGCACTGGCTGCTCTTCCTAGAAGCCCTGAGTTCAATTTCCAGCAACCACATGGCAGCTCATTTGAGTAACCACATGGTGGCTCATAACCATCTATAATAAGATATGGTGCCCTCTTCTGGCATGCAGGCATATGTGCAGGTAGAACGTGGTATACATAATAATTTATTTTTTTAAAAAAGATGAATATTGGAGGCATTTAGAAATTTGTCCCACTGTCTGAGCATTTAGGGAGTCTGGGTCACTGGCAGGCTGTGAGCCAGGCTCTGAGCCATGAGCCCTAACTACCCCACTGTCTATGGGTACACTCACTTCCCTTCCAGGGCCCAGCATGTTCCAGGCCCAACAGCAGGACAGCATACTGTTATCGGTGGGAAGAGGAGCTTCTTGATGTAACTGCTGTTCTAGGGACATGACTTTAACTTTTCTTAGCTGGAGACAGAACTCAGTGTTCGTATGCATGCTTAGCTGCGGGTCAGTTGCCAGAATTTCGCAATACCAACTCTCTGGAGTGTATTCCATCATCACTAGCACTCCAGGAATGAGCTCTCTCCTGAGAGCTGGTGGGTTGCCACAGCCAACCTCTCTGGTAGTCTTGGTTGTTTATTGCTCTCTTACATCTCACAAGCCATTATCAGCACAGTAACTGGCTGACTTTGAACGTGTAGTCTTAGAAAGTCAACCTTGTCCGTAGAGCCACCCAGGCACCCAAATTCTCTAAGCAAGGGTGATAGTGTGTGGAAGCACAGGTGGTCTTATCTCTGGTTCACAGGAGCTGTTACTGACAACTGAAGGCACCATCTCAGGGTCATTACTTCTACGATGAAACACGATGACCAAAAAAAAGCAAGTTGGAGAGGAAAAGGTTTACTTGGCTTATAATTCTATATCATAGTCCATTGTTGAAGGAAGTCAGGACAGGAACCCAAATAGGGGCAGGAACCTTAAGACAGGAGCTGGTGCAGAGGCCATGGAGGAGGCTTGATCCTCATGGCTTGATCAGCCTGTTTTCTTATAGAACTCAGTGAAAGGACTGGATGGTCAAGCCAAGGCCATAACAGGCTCCCCTAGCAGCCCTGACATGGACCAGACCTTAGTTTTGGTTCACTAGAATGGGCTGGAGCTGAGCAAGCAATTGGAGTAACCAATTAATAGGTGCCCCCCAGACTCCTGCCGGCTCAGCAGGCCCCCAAGCCCCTTCTGCTGGCTCAGTGGATGTCCCCCAGACTTCTGCTAGCTAAAGACAGCTTTTCCTACCATCTTGTCAACAAGCCCCTAGACACTAGACCCCACCACCACCTATGGGCCCCTAACCACTACAGCCTCTCACCAATCAACTCCCAGACTAATCTTTCCTCCACCAATCAGCACCAGATTAATCCGTCTTCTGTGGAATTCCCCTAACTCTGCTTAAAAGGAGCTTGTGACGACCCTCTCCACCCCCGCTTTGGGGGTCGCCATTTGCCACCCCATCATACTGGAAATAAATGCTTTTGCTAAATTGATATGTGACTGTTGATCTTTCTTGGGGGCTTCTCTCGGACCCTAACACCCAGGACTACTAGCCCTGGGATGGCACCATCCACAATGGTCTGGGCCCTCCTGCATTGATTAAGAAAATACCTTGCTGGGTGATGGTGGCACAGGCCAGGCGGATCTCTGTGAGTTCCAGACCAGCCTGGTTTACAGAGCAAGATCCAGGTCAGGCACCAAAACTACATGGAGAAAGCTTGTCTCGAAAAACAAACAAACAAACAAAAAATAAAATAAAGAACAGAAAATGCCTTACAGGTTTACCTACAACCAGAGTTTCTGGAACAGTAGTTCTCAACCTGTGGGTCTCTACCCCTTTGATAGCCTATCAGATATTTACATTACGATTCATAACAGTAGCAAAACTATAGTTATGAAGTAGCAATGAAATAATTTTATGGTCAGGGGTCACCACAATATGAAGAACTGTATTAAAGGTCTCAACGTCAGGAAGGTTTAGAACCACTGTTCTGGCAGTGACCTTTCTCTCTTCTCAGATGACTCAAGTTGACATAAAGACCAGCCAGCACAGGCGTCATTGATGGAGAGCTAAAAGAAAAAGAGACACCCAGGAACCTGGCTCACAAAAGCCTAGTAGAATCTAGAAGGGAGATTGTTGGAAAACCTACATGTCTCCTAGATGTCTCAGGTTTAGTATGGGTTAGGGTGGATCTAACTGTTACACACAGCCTCATAAGGATTAAGCATGATAGCATGTGTTCCTTAAAAACTCAGACTCTACAAGGCTCTCTGAAGGTCAACTACAGTTATTCACACTTTTAAGTAACACACAGGCACACATACACGTATGTACGCACACATATATAAATACTCCCTGCTGAGTCTGCTTTTGTTGTTTGTGTGTTGAAGGTCTTAGGGCTGACCACTTTATGTTGGACAACCCACCTCATCCCTGGGAGAGGCTAATTCTCCTTCTTCCACAGTCATTAGTTGCCTAGAGTTCTCTGGGTAGGTGGAGAACCCCGCCAAGCCTTCTCCCCTCTTCCGGGGTGGCATGCCCATTGATAACCCATTGTTCCGGTCCTGTTAATGTAACCATTTCTGGTTTCTAGGAGAAGCTGTTTCCGGGCAGACTGCCTGGTATTTTCCCTCTTACAATCTTTCTGTGTCCTCTTCCTTGTGTCCCCTAAGCCACAGATACAGGAGCTGTGATGTAGATGTATCCTTTGGGGCTGGGCTCCCCACGCTCCGTTGATCTCAGCACTGTATGCAATTGTGGTTTTCTGTGATAGTCTCCATTTGCTGTAAAGAGAAGTTCTTTGATGGGGGGTGGGTGGTAGCTACACTTACCTGTGGGTAGAAGATTTATAATGTAGTAAGGAATTATGCTGGTCAAGCAAAGTAGCAGCCATAGATTCTCTTCTAAGATTTGTGATTTCACTAGCCGAGGGGGGGTGGGGGGGTAGGGGGGGGGGTGGGTGGTGGTGGCTAGGTTTCTAGTACCAGGTTTCCTTCCTGTGAAGAGGTCAGTAAGTCCAACTCTGATAGCGGCTGCTTACCACCACCATGTGAGTGCTGCTTACTGAACTTTTACGGCTATCTTGCCACAGTGGTCATTGTTGGGGTCCACAGGTGTCACAGCTGGGTGGGACTATTAATGGCTTCCCTCCGTTGGCAGCCTGCATAGTATTCTCCGGTGCCATGGAGACTAGACTGCATGAAGGAGACCTTCAAGCCAGATCTAGCTGGAGTCCTGTGCCTGAAATATTCCGTGTTTTCAGCAATAGGGACCTATATTTAACCCCTGAGGGACCACGAAGGCTATAGCAATAGCCTATATTGTTTTGGGAGTCACTTGGACTACTATACAAAAGGAGGTTTCTTATGCTCCACACTGTGGTTTTTGTTTGTCTGTGGTTAGTGTATAATCTGTCTGTGTGTCAGTTTATCTATCTATCTATCTATCTATCTATCTATCTATCTATCTATCTATCATCTCTCTGTTTATCTATCTATCTGTCTGTTTGCCTGTCTACCTACCTACCTATCTATGATTATATGTACTGTGTATAATTTTAGGTAAATATAAAATAATAAGACCTAAGTTTACCCTAATGTATCATTTGAAATTCAGTGTCTGCTCTGTTGGTTTCTAGTGCTAGGGAGTAAACTCATACCCTTGTGCATGCCAGGCAAGCACTCTCCTTCAGAGTTACACACCAGCGCCTCAGTCTTGTCGTGCAACTAAAAGCCTCAGATGATTTTAGGCGGGATAAGTTCATCTTTCTGTCATATGTAAGAAATCTGAGTAACACATCATAGGGCTGTCACCCGTGGCTCAGGCTCCTGTCTATTACATCCTTATTCAGTATGTGGCCTTCTTCAAAGTAACTTCATGGTCTGAAATGGATGCTGAAGCTCCATTTTACATACTTGATGTGGGAAAAGGTGGACCTCATAGCTGATTCGACTCTTACAGAAGGCACTTCTGAAAGTTCCGCACCACAGATTTGGCTTTCTGTGTCCCACATCCTTCAACTAACCACAGGTTAAAAATATTTTTAATTGCATTCCTGGTGAACATGGTTGTTGCTTTTGTCTTGTTGCTATACTCTAAATAAATCATCCAACAACTACTTATATAGAGTGTATGTCCTAGGCATCCATATGTAATTTAAAGTATGAAGGTTCTGCTAGTAGTTACAGGTAAATGCTGGGCTGTGGTAAATGGAGGCCTGAGCATCTGTGGGTTTTGATAACCATGTGGTGGCCTAGAACTGGTCCCCTATGATACTAAAGAATAATGGGACTGGGTTTGGAGAAACATCTCAGTGGTGAAGAGTCCCTGCAGAGGACT
This sequence comes from Onychomys torridus, assembly GCF_903995425.1. Taxonomy (NCBI): domain Eukaryota; kingdom Metazoa; phylum Chordata; class Mammalia; order Rodentia; family Cricetidae; genus Onychomys; species Onychomys torridus. The sequence continues at coordinate 22,334,410 of NC_050457.1, read as the reverse complement.
GGGTTTCAGGTCCCAGCATCCACGTGATACCTCACAAACATCTTTAACTACAGTTTCAGGATCCAGCACTTTCTCCTGGCCTCCTTGGGCACCAGAGAGTACACAGTGCACACAACATACATGTAAGTAAAACACTCATAGACATAAAATAAAAAGAAACAACTTTCTTTCTTTCTTTCTTTCTTTCTTTCTTTCTTTCTTTCTTTTTTCCTTCCTTCCTTTCTTTCTTTCTTTTTTCCTTCCTTCCTTCCTCCTTTCCTCCCTTCCTCCCTTCTTTCCCTCCTCCATTCTTCTTTCTTTCTTTCTTGAATGATGATTGTACTTCCATTTCTTCCTCACTGATAGAACTGGGTCACTCCAAGCTGCAAGGGAGTCTGGAAAACCAGTGTTTTGTTGGTGCTGTTCTGCTACAAAGAGCTGACTGGATTGAGTAGGCATCCAACATTCTCTTCCTTTCTTAGCATTCTCTCTTTTTCCCCCTCTCTGTGTCTCTTCAACTTCAGTCTGGATTCACATTACCTGCTCCAGAATCTAGAACTTAAAAAAGGAAATGTTTGTTTTTTAATCTCACTGCTGAACCCAAAACAGCAGTTTTAAGAGGCCAAGGATAAATAAACACACCAGATGCAAGACTTCAGCGTGTGTACTCACCTTAGACTTTCTGAATGGCAGCTGCACTCACTGAGTTACAGAGGTCTGAGCTGGAACAGAGGCCAGCTTTCGACTCAGCACAACACCGAGGTCTTGTTTGTGTCACATATTTGTCTCATTTTGCTGAGTTCTTGTGGGATTTGGGTCTCCTCCATCTCCCCATTTGAAGGCCATCAGTTGTTACAAAACTGTTGACATTGAATCCCTGTGGTAGGATCTGAGGCGATAGACGCATGCGGAATACAGACTATCCCAACGATTGGGATCTAATGGGCTCTGATTTTCTGGAGTTTAACTGGCTCCTCAGTTTGTGAAGGTGACAGGAAGAAAGAACAGGAAGCCAGACACCGTGGGGAGCTGCCAGAACTTCACTGGGGCCTTAGGGTTGTGTTTGGTGCAATTAAATTACTAATTCATAAAAAAAAAAAAAGACAGTTCCCTTGTGGCTTGACAGGAAAACGCATCCACTAAGGTGGCTGATTTACAATTGGAGAATGACTGGGGGTACCAGGGGAAATGAGCCGGATTCTTCCTAGAGCTTAAATCATGCTCTCGGGCAAGCCATCAAAGCAGCATGCTCGCCCTGGGCAGAGCACTGGAGCTAGGCAGCCTCCAAAACGGGGCTTGAAAAGATTCCTGAGTTTTCGGCAGCCTCCAACCCTCATCTGCCCCTCCTTTCTTTCTTTTTTTTCTTTCTTTCTTTCTTTCTTTCTTTCTTTCTTCCTTCCTTCCTTCCTTCCTTCCTTCCTTTCTTTTTTTTTTTGAGACAGAGTTTCTCTGTGTAACAGACCTGGAATTTGGTTTGTAGACCAGGCTGGCCTCGATCTCACAGAGATCTACCTGCTTCTGCCTCCCGAGTGTGTAGTGGACAGCCATCCCAGCATTGGCCTGGAAGTTCCAACCTCCATTGAGGCTTCGTTAATGGTCACGCCCACAAGGCGGGGCGGAGGAGGAAGCAGAAGACCCAGGATCGAGAGGAGGTCTCTCTCTTGGTTCTGGAACTCTGGACGCAGGAGGTAGACCGAGCAGAGTTCTCCAGAGAACACCGCCGGACTGCACCATACCTTTGCCAGACCCTGCAACCTATCCCTTCATTTGTAAGTTACCCCACAAAATAAACCTCCTGGTGTTTTAACTACATGGAGTGGCCTTAATAGTTTCACCAATACGAGTGTTGTGATGAAAGGCAGGTGCCACCATCGCCCAGCTGCCTGCTCCTCCTTTGTCAAAAGGGAGCAGGAATCAGAAGAAATCCTTCAAGAATGAGGCTTCGGGTCTACACTGTCTCCAACCCTAGCTCCAACTGAAGGGGAAAAAGAATGAGGTCAGACCATGCATTTAGCCTGTAATCTCTTGAGTCATTGAAATCGTGCAGGATCAAGAGGGGTGGACAGGGACAACTTGAAGGGTCACACAGGTCATGTACCACATGTCTCAAGGGTGCATCACTCACAGTATGGATGGTTGTGCACCACATGTCCCCCATGGGTGCCGTTCACAGCATTGTTTGACTCTCAACTGTGGCTGAATGTTAGAATAATCTGGTCAGCTTTAAAAATCTCCAACCAGAGTGCAGTTTAGATCTATAAAATTTGACTATCTGGAGAAGATGCCAAAACATCAGTAATGTTTAAGGTCCCCCTTAGTATTCCTACCTTCAGCTGTAAGAGCCAATCTTTGGAGTCACAAGGACTTCGATGTATGTGTTTGGTGCACAGCTATGCAATCCTGACTGGGGGCGGAGAAGTGAAGAGTTGGCTGAGGACGTTAGGAAAAAGGGATGCCTTCTGGAAAGAAAAGAAATTGAAAAGAAACCTAGCAGTTAGTCCTCAAGCAATATTCTGTGATGAGGGCTGTCCATAGACCCACTGACAGATTTAGACACTGTACACATGATTTGAGTTCTGAGTTCTGAGGTGTGCATGATTTCCAACTTCCTCACTTTGAAACTTCTCCCAGTCCTTAGCTACACGGTGTGTGTGTGTGTGTGTGTGTGTGTGTGTGTGTGTGTGTGTGTGTATCTATGTGTGTGTCTCTGTGGGTGTGTACATCTGTATGTGCATGTCTGTGTATGTGTTTGTATTTATGTGTCTGTGTTTGTATTTCTGTGTCTGTGTGTATTTCTGTGTGTGTGTGTGTGTGTGTGAGTCTTTGTGTGTGTCTGTATGTATCTGTCCATCTGTGTATCTGTGTGTATGCCTCTGTGTGTGTGTGTGTGTGTATCTATGTGTGTCTCTCTGTGTGTGTACATCTGTATGTGCATGTCTGTGTATGTGTTTCTATTTATGTGTCTGTGTTTGTATTTCTGTGTCTGTGTGTGTGTGTGTGAGTCTTTGTGTGTGTCTGTATGTATCTGTCCATCTGTGTATCTGTGTGAGTCTCTGTGTGTATGCCTCTCTCTTCTCTCTCTCTCTCTCTCTCTCTCTCTCTCTCTCTCACACTCTCTCTCTCTCTCTGTGTGTGTGTGTGTGTGTGTGTGTGTGTGTGCAAGCGCGCGCACGCGTATGCATGTGTGTTTAAAGATAGGGACTTTGTATAATTGATGGGCTGGGGGGAAGGCTCACTCTGTAAAGTGCTTTGCTGTGCTGTGCACATGGATCTGAGTTCAAATCCCTGGCATCCATGTGAAGAACCAGGTGCAGAAGCACTGGTCTGTAATCCTGGCTCTAGGAAGGCAGAGATGGGCCGCTGATAGATCTCTGGAACCCCGCTTAGCCTAAATGGATGTGTGAGCTCCAGGTTCTGAGAGAGACACTCTCTCAAAAACAAAGACACAAGACAAAAAACAAAATAAAACAAAAAACCAACCAAACAAACAAAAAAACCTAGGATGAAAAGCAATGGAGGAAGACACATGACGTCAAACAATGCCCCCCCCACACACACAGGAACACCCTCACTCCCAATGGTGTACTTCATGTAATTGAAGCAATAGCCAGGGCTCAAGCCTCACTCCAGGATCTTAGAAGCACTTTCCCATGTCCATTGTCTTTAGAGGGTTTGCCCAAGTGGTCAAGCCCTGGTCCCCAGCTGTGGAGCCGGACACCACTAAAACTGAAGGTTTCCAAGAGTGTCTACACAGACATCATATCTGATGAGATTTTTTTTCCCCGCCTTCTTTGGATTTTCAGTTCCTAAGGGAAGACTTGGAGGGTGAGAGCGTTCATGAGGTGGCTTCCCCCTGTCGAGTTTCACACTCAAGGGACCCAGGTCGGGTGTGCCCGCTCATCCCAGCAAAGGCTCTCTGAGTTGTCACAATGGGATGCTCAACAATGCTCTGTGAGGCAAGATCAGCGGTGAATGATGCTCTGGGAAAACACACTGGGAGTCTGTGGCCAGAAAGAAGATTCTAGATACTGAGAGAGACTGTGGTCATAAGAAGAGCTGAACTGAGATGCTTATGTACTTTATTATCTTTTCCCCCCCTTTCCTATGCTGGGGATGAAACCCAGTGGTTTGTGCATGCTGGGCAAGTTCTACCTGTAAGCTCTACTGCCAGTCCTGTGTGTTTCTATAGTTGATTTGGTAGGTTCTACTGGTCTCAGCCTGCCTTGTGGAGTGTGAGTGTGGCCTCACACTCACCTGTAGTCACTGTATCTCCCCCTACATGCAGTGGAGCAGGGCAGACAAGACCTGGCTTCTAGGAGCAATCTGGCCCTGGAGATTGGCACACGTTTGCTTCTTTGGTCCATCTGCCAAGGGGGAGTCAATAGTTCCAGCCTCTTGCTGTAACTGTGAGCTCAGCTGAGGGCTTAAACAGGCCGGGAGCCCAGTAGGAGACCAGAAAGATGTAGTGGTGTTATTACCCACTGTGGCCTCGAATTTTATTGCATCCATCAGTGAAAACTGGCCGCAGAGTCTAGTCACTCCCTGGTTGCCTGGGTACCTGATCGATGGGTCCTCTGACACCAAGGCCACATTATGAGTGTCAAAGATCTAATAAAAACAATCACTTTTAGCCCAATAGATTGAAGTTATATGTTTCCAGGTCACTCATTACCTTTACAGGTATAGAATGGTAGTTAGTCAATTCTGAGTCAAATGTGATAATGATCAAGCTCTCGCCCTGTCATTTTGCAGTTGTCTTGAGCAAGGTCTCTCTGTCTCCAAAGTCTATTCCTAGATCTGTAACAGGTTTAACACCCTTGCTCATGGCACTGGCCTTTGTGTGTTTGTTTTGAAACAGAATTCTTTGTGTAGCTCTGACTGTCCTGGAACTCACTCTGTGGACTAGCTGGCCTCGAACTCACAGAGATCTGCCTGCCTATTCCTCCCTGAATGCTGAGATTAAAGGCATGTGCCACCATCACCCTGCAGCCCTGGCTTTTTTGAGAGAGTGAAAGGTCAAAATGCTTAGCATCAAATAAAAACCAACATCTAATAAAGATAGATGTATTGCTGGGCAATTAATCCGATTTCATCTCCCCTGTCTGAAAGCCAGACTCAAGTACTCTCTTGCATTTGGTTTCTTTACTTTTTGGGGGCCTGCTACCCAGCTCCCAAATAAATATATGGAGACTTATTTTTACTTATGAATGCCTGGCCTTAGCTTGGCTTGTTTCTAAACAACTTTTCCCATCTACCTTTTGCCTCTGGGCTTTTTTTTTTTTTTTTTTTTAAAAACCTTTCTCTATTCTATATATCTTTCTTTCCTTCTTATTCTGTGGCTGGCTGTGTTGCTGGGTGGCTGGCCCCTGGCGTCCTCTTCTTCTTCTTCTCTTTTCTTGCTCCTTCTCTTCTTGCTCTTCCTCTATCTATTCTCTCTGCCTGCCAGCCCCATCTATCCTTTCTCCTGCCTAGCTATTGGCCATTGAGCTCTTCATTAGACCAATCAGGTGTCCTAGGCAGGCAAAGCAACACAACTTTACAGAACTAAACAAATACAACATAAAAGAATATAACATATCTTTGCATCATTAAACAAATGTTCCATGCATAAAAGAAAGTAACTAATAGTCCATAACACTCTCTCCTAGCTCCGTTGGCTTCCCATGGTAGCTATGGCTGACTTCAGCCCTAATCAACTACAAGGATTCTAGAGCACCCCACCACCACCATTTTCCAGGAGTGAGCATTTGGAAGGATGTCCCACTGGTAAAAGTGGTGCTCTTTTCCTAGGCACTAGCCCTTCATAAAATGGTTGTAACATTTTCTCACCCCACACAGTAAGTGATCAGCTGTTAGAGTCAGGGCTGTGGAAATGGTCCAGAGGGCAGAGCATGTGCTGTGTGAGGGTGAGGACTAGCGTTCAGATCTCTAGAACCACAAGCCAGGTGGGCATGGTGGCCTGCCTGTAATCCTACCTTGTGAGACGGGGAGACAGGAATCCCAGAGCAAGCTGACTAACCAGAGTAGTCTAAAAAAGCAAGCTTCAAGTTCCACAAGATAGGAAACGATGGAGGAAGACAGCCAATGTGTGTACTTCCACACACACATGCACACAAGTGTGCTTGCACATATACCCCCACACATATGAACACACATATACATATGCACACATACTTCACATTTACAGATGCAAAAAGCAAACTAACACAAGGTTTTTTGTTTTTGTTTATGTTTATGTTTTTTTTTCTGGAATAATTTCAAGTTACCCCTCTGCTTTGTTTCAACTCTTACCACAGGTTAAGTGACCTATTTGGGACAATACATTTATCCTAAGATGCTCCTGCTACTTATACATATATTTTCTTTTAAGTGAGCCACCCTGCAGCCTGCCAGACTGTGCCATCCAAAACATGGAACTTGTGAGGGGTGACCCACACAGCTGGCACCTCCTAGACCCAATAATAACTTGCACCCCATGGGATGAACTCGTTTGTGTTTATTCATGGCCTGAGCCCCACCCACATCCATTTGACATCAGTGTTTCCATAGCAAATAATAATCTTCAGATGGAATAGAGGGGCCTGCAATCCCACAAAATGCAGCCAGATGAGACAAACATGTTGCTCAAACAATGGGTACAATGGTACAGCGCAGGCAGCAGTCTGTGTGTTCGTGTTCCAGATGGGTCCACATCACAGCCTAGGGGTTGCTCCGCTAATGAGGAATGAGGAAAACTTGTAGCTATGAGCACTTGACGATACACCACGACATCCCGTCCTGTGGGAGTGTGTATTTATATGGAGAGACATGACTGTCGCATTAAGACATAGGAGTTCTGCCCCGCATGTGGAGCATGTGTTCACCCTCAACATTTCAGAGTCAGCATTTGGGGCTCAGTCCTGTACTGACGCTGGAGTCTTGTTCTCTGGTGTCTGGAGCTCTCTTTTAACACCCGGTCTGGCTTTGTGTAGGCATCTGTACTTGAATGTTAACATGTTAAATATAAACTCCATAAGGCCAGAGACCCCATGCTATGACAAATGACTTGCTTTCAGAGGAGCAGCAGGGAGCCTTACACACTGAAGTAAGGGATTGTGTTTCCTGAGAGACAGGGCAACAGTGTGCTGCCTACGAGGGAAGAGAGTCCAGAAGAAAAGTTACTACGTTTGAACACACTCAAGGCATTTTGCTAAATGCTAAAAGGACGTCAAGTTGCTGTGGGACTCATGTCCCCAAGTGTGTCCCACTGGCGTGCAGCAGGCATCACCACTTACGGAAGTGCGGGATCTCAGCCTCCACCCCAGACCTTCTGAGTCAGCGTCGGAATCTTAACAAGGTCCTTGGGTCATGTGTATACACACTGGAGTCTGAGAAGTACTGGCTTGTCCCCAGTATCGTGGTGCAGAGTAGACAGTTGGAAACAGTGAACAGGAGAGAAGGGGAGAGAGGAGGAGGATCAGAGGGAGAGGGGGAGAGAAGGGGGAGGAGGAGAGGGGAGAGGAGGGGATGGAGGGAGGAGGGAGGAGGAGAGGAGGGGAGGGGAGAGGAGGGAGGAGGAGAGGAGGGGAGGGGAGAGGAGGGGAGGGGAGAGGAGGGGATGGAGGGAGGAGGAGAGGAGGGGATGGAGGGAGGAGGGAGTAGGAGAGGAGGGGAGGGGAGGGGAGAGGAGGGGATGGAGGGAGGAGGAGAGGAGGGGGTGGAGGGAGGAGGGAGTAGGAGAGGAGGGGAGGGGAGGGGAGAGGAGGGGATGGAGGGAGGAGGAGAGGAGGGGATGGAGGGAGGAGGAGAGGAGGGGATGGAGGGAGGAGGGAGTAGGAGAGGAGGGGAGGAGAGGGGAGAGGAGGGGATGGAGGGAGGAGGAGGGGATGGAGGGAGGAGGGAGGACGAGAGGAGGGAGGAGGAGAGGAGAGGATGGAGGGAGGAGGGAGGAGGAGAGGAGGGGAGGGGAGAGGAGGGAGGAGGAGAGGAGAGGATGGAGGGAGGAGGGAGGAGGAGAGGAGGGGAGGGGAGAGGAGGGAGGAGGAGAGGAGGGAGGTGGCGAGGAGGGAGGAGGAGAGGAGGGAGGAGGAGAGGAGGGGATGGAGGGAGGAGGAGAGGAGGGGAGAGGAGAGGAGGGAGGAGGAGAGGAGGGGAGGGGAGAGGAGGAGAGGAGGGAAAAGAGTGAAGGGAGAGCGTACCATATGACTGACACTTGATAAGTGCTCACTGTGGCAGGTAATTTCTGACTCTTGACTTCAAGACAAAGCCTGTGAGGTATGAGCTACCATATTTCCATTTGACTAGCCAGCAAGCAATGGGGAGATACCCTGAAACTACAGGGCACATGCTTGTCCTATGTGCTAGGAGCTACTGCAATCTCATGTGGATCGCTATTTCTTTAATGACTGTAGACATCTGAACTCACTGTCAACTAGCTTTCCTACATGGAGCATCATTCACATTGGAGAGGCTCTGGGAAGGAAACCTTTATTCTTTAATCCTTTAAAGTGGTGGGTCTCAGCCTGTAGGTCATAGCCCCTTTGTGGTTGGATGACCCTTTCACATGGGGTCACATGTCAGATATCCTGCATATTAGACATTTACATTATGGTTTATAACAGTAGCAAAATTACAGTTATGAAGTAGCAGCAAAAATAATTTGATGGTTGGAGGTCACCACAGCATGAGGAACTGAATTAAAGTGTCTCAGCATTAGGAAGGATGAGAACCACTGCCCTAAAGGAAGTGTTGTAGGAGTGTACACTCACTGTAGCAGAGCACAGGGAAAGCTTTTAATAACTCCAGCTGCTGACTGTTGGTGAGGTTCCTGAAGACAGCCAAGGTAGCAGCTTGAGTGTGATTTGGTGAATGATGGGTGGTACCTCTATGTTTACCATAGAGAAAAGGACTAGAGTCAGGTGTGGTGGGGGGGATGATGAGTATTGGGGGGACACAGCAGTGACAGTGTGGAATGCCCTGGCCTCTTGCTTCCTGATATCACCTCTACCTAATAACATTCCATGCCTGGTGTCCTCACAGCCAGCCCTCCGGTGTACCCAGGAGCCTGCCTAGTACCTCCAGAGACCTCACACTGCACCAGTGCAGGCATCAGAATATGGGAAGAAGTGTTCCTGCTCTGTTTAAGAGCCTGGGAAACAAATTGCAGAGACATTATAAACATCTGGACCTTCAAAAGGTCCCAAATATGTGCAAAGACTTTAGACTGACTCGTGACTTTTACAGATCGGGGCAAATGAAGGACCAAAGAACAAGATCGCCTGCCCTGCAGGGGAAGCACCCAGCACCACCCATGCTGGATAAGGACTGTCTTGGAAGGAAGTCAGGCATGATGTGACACCCACTAACCTCTCAGAACTCCCTGGCATTTTCAGAGTTCTTGTTTACTGAATTATATGGGAAAGGGACCCCAGGAGGAGCTTTGTTTCCATCTGGGCCACCCTCACTATGAGACTTTGTATTGGGCACTGTTGCTGTGAGAAAACACCATGACCAAAAGTGACTTATGGAAAAAAAGAGTTTATTTGGGTTTCTCATTCCAGAGTGATGAGAATCCATCTTGTTGGGATGGCACAGCAGGAAGGGGCAGACATGGCGGCAGGGGCAGGAAGCTGAGAGATCACATCTCAGCCATAAACACTAAGGAGAGAAAGGAAAAAGAAGTGGGAAGAGGCTGTTAACTCACAAAGCTCCCAGCCTTACCCCAGTGACATAACTCCATCAGATCGCTTCCCTGACACAACATCACAACTGGGAACCAGGTGTTCAACCGCCTGAGTGTGGGGACAATGGTCATGCAAACGACCACGTTCTTCAAGCTTAATTCCATAACACATATTGTTTATATTTGGCTGTATGTTTTTGTAGAAAAGATACGTGTGTGTGTGTGTGTGTGTGTGTGTGTGTGTGTGTGTGTGTGTGTGTGTGTGTATGTATGTATCCCTTCTCTGGGTGATTAAGCTTTTTGAAAATATCACAGTGCTTTGGTTACATTTTTTTGTTGCTGTAACAAAATACTTGACCAAATCAACTTTAGGAGTGAAGGGTTCGTTTTGTTCCATGATGGAAGAGGGGAGAGAAGGAACAGCAAGCTGGCTCATATTTTCTCATCAGTAAAGATACTTGCAGCCAAGCCTAAGGACCTGAGTTGAATCCTTAGGATCCACATGGTGGGAGGACAGAACTGATTCCTACAAGTTGTTCTCTGACCTCGAGTCATACACCATGGCTTATGCTCTCCCTACACACAAATAAAACAGAAAGAAAGGTCGTAGTGTATCATGACGGGGATGGTTTGGCGGCAGGTGTGTAAGGCGGCTGGTCATACTGTCTGCAGTCAGGAATTGGTGAAGGATGGTGGCGCTCAGTTCACTTTCTCGTTTTTGTCAGGTCCTGGATGCCAGCCTGTGGGATGATGCTGTCCACATACACAGGGGGTCTTTCCTCCTTAGTGAAGTCCTTTGAAAATGACCACACACACACACACACACACACACACACACACACACACACTACCCAGAAATGGCTGAAGAAGATTAGAGATTTGTTTATGAGGAGTGCTGCAGACTTAGTGGGTAGTTAGCACCTCCACACAAGTGCAAAATGAAAACACAGAGTGCCTGTTCAGAAACAACAAAGAGCTTCCGTGGAGCCGAGCATGAAGCACTTCTGAGTGGGATGACATGGACCTTCTGGCCATGTAGTCAGCTCCACATTCTGAACCACACCATCAAGTTCAAGAAATGCCAAGCTGCTTTGTATCTACAGAATGAAATTCAGCCCAGGGCTGGTGAGATGGCTCAGCGCGGTGGTGTGTGCACACCGTTCTCCCAATAAATAAATAATAAATATTTTTTTTTAATATTGTAAGCAGGACAGTGGTGGCACATGTCTTTAATCACAGTACTTGGGAGGCAGAGACAGGCAGACCTTTGAGTTCAAGACCAGCCCAGTCTACATAGTGAATTCTAGGACAGCCAAGGCTACACAGAGAAAACTTGTCTCAAAAACAAAAACAAACAAAACAAAACAAAAAACCAATCTTCCCTCCCAAAATCATTGTATAATGTAATGAGTGGGGCTGGAGAGATGGCTCAGAGGTTAAGAGCACTGACTGCTCTTCCTGAGTTCAATTCCTAGCAACCACATGGTGGCTCACAACCATCTGTAATGAGATCTGGTGCCCTCTTCTGTATACATAATAAATAAATAAATAAATAAATCTTTAAAAAAAGAATGTAATGGGTGTGGTCACAACATGTACAGTAAATTATAAATAAGTAAAATATAATAAAATACTTTTGAAAGGTCAGCCTAGAGCTGGATAGATGGTTAAGCATAGAGGACCCAGATTTGGTTCCCAGCAGCCATAAGGCATCTCACAACCATCTATAACTCCAATTCTGGGGATCCAACACCCTCTTCTGGCCTCCTGTGACTATGAATGCAGATGGTGCACATGCATACATGTAATCAAAACACTCATACATATAAAAGACAATTTAGCCTGAAAAAACATTAGGGCACTCCCTCCTCTCTCTACTGGAAGCCTGATGTATATGGTGCTTTATGTCCCTGGCTTGGTGACTATTATGGCTTGGATGTGGTTTGTTCCTCAAAGATTTATGTGCTAGAGCTTTGTCCCCATGTGGTCCTAGAACCGTGATGAGGTGGAACCTGGTGGGATGGAATGAGGTCACTGGGGAATGGCCCTCAAGAAGGGTTAATGCTGATATTGTGGAGTGAGTGAATTGTTGCAATAGAGAGAGAGTTTGGCTCTTGAATTCAGAGTTTCAGTTCTCCATACTATGAAACAAAGAATCCTCTTGATACAGTGCCTAGCTCCAGGTAGCATAAAATGGACTGGCACGTTGTGCTGGATAATTCGTTAGCTTGACATAGGTGAGAGTCATTTGAGAGATGGAAACCACAACTGAGAAAATACCTTCATAAGATCAGGCTGTGGACAGCCTATAGGGCATTTTCTTAATGATTGATGTGGGAGGACTCAGCCCATGATGAGTGGTGCCATCCCTTGGCTGGTGGTCCTGAGTTCTATAAGAAAGCAAGCTGAGCAAATCATGAGAGCAAGCTGGTAAGCAGCACCCTTCCATGGCCTCTGCGTCAGCTCCTGCCTCCAGATTTCTGCCCTGTTTGAGTTCCTGTCCTGATTTCCTTTGATGATGAACTGTGAGGCGGAAATGTAAAGGCCACATGAACTTTTGTTTTTCCTCCAAGATGCTTTGGCCATGGTGTTTTATCACAACAGTGGTAACCCTAACTAGGACATACATGCTCCTTTGGCTAAGGGACGTTTCAGGGGACCCTGGTCCCTATTATATCTATCTTAGGTACTCCCAGCAGGCTCAGACGGACTCTCATGGCTCTTGTCCTACACTGACTGTAGGCTTAGCACCCAATGCTGGTTTCTCAGCTTTGCCTTTCTATGTCCCCTGACTCTCTCTATTCTCTTCAAATGTGGGAGAACTCAGACCTCCCCTCGGGATCTGGCAGCTCCTTTCTGATACAGGAACTGATGAAGCAGAGGGCGCAAAGAAAACTGCTTCTTGGCTTGCCTCTCTTGGCTGCCTCAGCTAGCTTTTTTGTACTACCAAGCACCTGCCTGAGGGTGGTGCTGTGGATATGTTCGGTATGCTGTGAATGTGTGGCTCTGATTGGTTGATAAATAAAATGCTGATTGACCAAGCCAGGCAAGAAGTATAGTATAGGTGGGATAAAGAGAGAGGATAATTCTGGGAAGTGGAAGGCTGAGTCAGGAGATGCTGCCAGCTGCCACCGCCACCATGAGAAACAAGATGTAAGGTACCAGTAAGTCACAAGCCATGTGGTAACTTATAGAAGAATAAAAATGGGTTAATTTAAGATATAAGAACTGGATAACAAAAAGCCTGAGCCATTAGGCCAAACAGTTTAAATAATACAAGCATCTGTGTGTTTATTTGGGTCTGAATGGCTGCAGGTCTGAATGGGACTGGAGGAAACTCCAGCTACAGGGTGGCACTTAATCAAGGCATGCCCCTTCACCTTCACTTTCCTGCTGTTATCTCCAAGGTGGACTCCCTCCCTGCCCCATCCCAAACAGGGCCTTCAGGAAGACTCTGCTGCTGAGTTTCTTGAGACAGGCAATAGGAAGGCAGATGTCTACCTCAGAAGAGCAGATAGTTTCCATTCTTGCCTCTGGTGGATTCACCAAAGTTTTGGTGTGGACAAGGTCCCATGCCTCCTGTATCTTCAACCCTTCTGTGGTCTTTGGATTCCACAAAAGATGAGGGCAGGGAGAACATCTCAGTGGCAGATAGGCAGTGTGAAAAGGAAATAAGTTGTGTAGAAGAACCAGAGACTCTTTTGACTTCCCACTCTATGGCTCTCTGTGGCTATGACCTTATGCAAAGCGTGGCTGCCCTGTGTCCCTGGAGGAGATTAGGTACAGCATGAAGCATACCTTTCTATCAATCCCCTCTTCTCGCTCCCCGACCTCAGCTCTGAACATAGAGAAACTCCAATCCAAATCAGATGGAGCCATTACAGTCTTAGAGAACTGTCACATGTCCCTAACGTATACAGGTGGACAAAATAACGAAGACTGGACAGTGGCATAGCCCAGCTCCGTGTATGAAGCTTACACTCACAGCCGCCCCCATCAGGAATGTTTGGAAGGTGTTTATGTTTGGATTAAGTGACTCCCAGGTCTTTGATTCTTTGAGAATTGTTTTATGATGAATATGTCTTTTGAAAGAAAAACAAAACAAAAAACGTAGTGCTTAAAGGCATAAACCACAATCATCCGGGACAAGTGTGGTTAGCTGGGAAGCTTTCCATGGGTGAAATACACTAACGTGGTCTGTAACAGGCCACAGGCTGAAGACATGAGTATGAAACATGGCTTGGCAAACACTAATCTGTCTCCTCAAGAACTGTATGACAGAGGGGGAGGGTTTGGAGGGAGGAAAGGGAAGAGAGAAATATAAAAGAACTGTGTGACAACATCAGGGCTAAACCAAAAAATCCATAATCCTTATGCCCCCAACCCCCCAGCTCTGTTTCTCCATCTGTCTCCAGAGAACAGCTCTTTGAACAGGTGCATGGAAGCGTCACCTGTAGCACAGAGCCCAGGGATGAGACATGGAGGTAATGGTACCCTCTACAGGGAAAGAGATGGTAAATGTGGCATGTTCATAGAATGGTCTAATCACAGCGAAACTGAAATATGTGTGTGTACACACATATCACCGCAGCAAACTTTGACATTTAATACTGAGCCAAAAATAATTAAGCCCAAGAATTCCTTACATATAAACATGAGCCTTAGCATGTGTGTCTGTGTAGATAAGAGCACAAAGAGGACTCGATGGGAGTGCCCATATCCCCATCCCATTACCCCTGAGCACACGGGCACAGTCACTTACATGATACTAACTGTACTGGACAGGTTGGGAGCATATGGGGAATACTCCAATTGAGACCATAACACTATTTAATTTTTAAAAAGGATGCTCTGGAAGCTGGGTGAGGTGGCTCATGCTGTAAACCCAGTGCTGAGGAGGCAAGGGCAGGGGTGTCACAGCAAGTTCAAGGCTAACCATGTCTACATAGTGAGTTCCAGCCAGCACTGTCTCAAACCAAACCAAACCAAAACAAAACAAAAAGATGAATAAACAAAACAAACAAAAGGTGGTCTTAAGCAAGCAAGGGGTGACATCTTAACAACAGTTGTGACTCCTGGGTACTGGGAGCTGGAGTGTTTAGGTTTGGGGGTGGTGGTCTTGTTCTGCAGTTTTTTAAAGGAAAGGGAGGAAGAGGCAAGAGCAGAGTAGCTGTGTTAAATGATACACACCCACCCACATGGTGTCATACAGCCACAGACCCTCTTGGCTCCAGAAGAAAAAAAGTCACCTGTATTAACAAACTGTTAGGGGATGGTATATTACCTGAACAAGCAAAAGAAACCTAGAAAACTGAGACAGGTATTTTCCTATTAGTCAGCATGGTTTGGCTTCTGCTGCAATAACAACCACCATTGCTTCAATCTCAGTGTTTTAACACAACGTATGTCTTATTTATTGTTTTCATTCGCACGAAATCCCTCTCACACTCAGGTGACTCTCCAGCAGCTGTCCTTCACATAATGCTTCAAAGCATGCTCATCCAGGGACCCCCCCCCCCATCCTCAACCTGAGACTTCTATGTGAGTTGCACCCGAAGAGGAAAGTAGGGTCTTCACTACTTTGGCTCATTAGTAATGTACACCATCTAACATTCTGTTGAACAGAACCATCACATGTTTGTGTCTACCTAGGAGGATTCTGGAAAGCAGAGGGTATGTCATGCCCAGAAAGAAGAGGTGATGAAGATATTGGTTAGCATACCTGCTACAGGAAGGAACCTAAGGTGACTCAATAAAAACATCATTCTTGCCAACCTAGGCCCTGGGCTTCTGGAGGCTTTTGTCACCTTCAGTTCTGGAAGCCCCACCTTGATTTCCTTGTTCTGGACTGGCTGTTCTTGTTCCTCTGATGAACTATTCCTGTGCTGAACACAGACTAGAACATCAGAGGGAAAGATAGTTAAAACGTCATTGACTGCTTTCTGAGATGGAGATCCAGCGGAGATGTTACCTGCACCTCAATGAGATTGCCACCTGTATACCTTTTTTCAAAAGCTCCCATAAACCAGAAAGAAAAGCTGCTAACATTTGGGTCTGTCTTGGATCTAAGAGGCTGTAATTCTGATGGCACAGTGTCCCTAAGTGCCACCAAGCTGAGAGCATCTCTTGGTTTTGGAGTGATGGACACCGTTTGAAATGCTGAGTGTTGCAATTGTGGTAGTGACAGCAGATCCTACCTCCTCTCTCATTTACAGGTGAGGTTTCAAGAGAAGAGAAATAACAACATCCTTGTCATTCTGAGCTGGTCTTGGGGCAACAGGACAGAGTCTGGTTCTTCTTCACCTGTCTACAAGAATGACAACCAGAGTGGCCAACAGGCAGGCTCTGGACACTGTCTTTGTCTGCCACTTACTGACTCAATGACTTTGTGCATCTGCCTTCTTCATCTCGAAATAGTTTAATATTGTCACCGAAAAGTTGTTTTTTGTTTGTTTGTTTGTTTTTTGAGACAGGTTTTCTCTGTGTAATTGTCCTAGCTGCCCTGGAACTTGCTCTGTAGACCAGGCTAGCTCAAACTCACAGAGATCTGCCTGCTTCTGCCGTCTGAGTGCTGAGGTTAAAGGTGTGCACCCTCACACCAGACTCAAAGTTTTTATATAAATTAGTGTATTTAATCATTGGTGATCATTCATAAATTTCTACACACACATATATAATTTTGATCATTTTCCCACCTTTATTTTTTTCTTTCTTAGATTGTTTCTGCCACCTCAGAGTTTTGTTTGAGGATGAAATAAGTTAACACACAGTCACTCTTGGAATGTCAATGTCTGGGTAGAAAGTACGCCACACACACTGTGGTGGTCTCAGAAGACTATAGGAGATTGGGAAATTCCTGTCCCCTGGTGGTGATATGGCCATTGTGACATAGAGAAGCAGCTACTCATTCCTCACATTTTCCCAGTGCTGTGGTGAAGATTGTGCTGCTGGGTGTAGAGAAGTCTAGCACATGTAATTACACACAGTTCATAATACTTCATGACAGTGAACATCCGTGTTGCTGATTTATGTATTTACTATACTTCATTTTGTTTTTCCTTGCTTTGTTTGTTTTTGAGATGTGGTCTGAATATGTAGCCTTGGCTGTCCTGGAACTTGAAATGTGCATCAGGCTGGCCTCATACTCAAAGAGATATACCTGCCTCTGCCTCCTGGGTTACCATGCCCATTCCTGGCCACTCGGCTATAGACTGTTTGTTACAGAGATTGATGCAGCCCTTCCAACTTGCCATGTATCAGAGGATGACCTTAAACTCCTCCTTGCCATTGCCCACCCCCACCACGCTAGGCTTAGGGGTGTGTGCCACCACACTCGGCCACTGCACTATACCTTTAGTTGTTATTCTAGAGCGCAGTCCTGCTTATATTTTAAAGTGTGGACTGTAAAGCAGTATGCCTTGTTATCCTGACAGCAGCTTTGTGCATCTCGTGATCACCACATCTCTTGATTGTGTCTGGAGCCCATGTCTCATGACTGACCTGTGCCTTCTAGGTTGTATAAATGCACCACATGATGTTTGTAGAACGATGGAATCACCTAATGACACATCTCAGAATGATCCCAATCCCTGTCATTAGGTGACTCGTGACTGTATGTCATTTAGGATGGTGCCTCACAGCCCAGAGAAGGCTCAGAGTTGAGATTTCAATGATTCCAGTGCATTCTAGCACATTTCTCATTTCCAAGCAGAACTGACAAGGAAAGACAGTGGAAGACCATCTGTGTTCTAATTGATTTAGAGGAGACAGGATGGAATTGGGTTCTTTTCACTAGTGAATATGAAAGCATATAATTAAAAACTCCTCATTCCTTTGGAAACTAAGGGATGTCCATGTAAAGTGGAGAATGAAATCCAGGAATAGAATTTCATGAATGAAAACAATAGTGTCCCTTTGAATGGGAGCAGAGCTAAGTGAACTTATTATTGCTCTTGAGACACGGGCATATGTGGTTTCATCTAAACAGGAAATCATGCTTGTGGTATGTTTTCCGTTGTTTTAAAAAGGCTCTAGGATCTTATAATAATTTCTGGGTCTGTTTAGTAAGTTCACTAGTTATGCAAAGAAATTGCATTCTGAACTAGGAAACTACTTTTTGCCCTTAGTCATTTCTTAAAATGACTTTTTTCTCTCCCAGGCAGGGCTGATACACACAGTTCCAGCACACCTACTGGCCTGTATGAGACCCTTACATCTGATTCCACACTTCTTCATCACTGTCTTCCTGTGGACGTTTTTTTGTGAGTTTCAGAAAGCCCAGGACCATTCTAGGCATCTCTTGTCCCTTTTCCTGTCAACCTCTCCCATCACAAGTGCACATTTCTTTATTTCTAAGTTAACATTCATGTGGTACACATTATTAAAACACTGCACGTATCTGCAAGGAGCCTTGCCTCGAGTCACTGAAACTCCTTGCCTATTTCAATAACGTAAGTCATTAACATTACAGTGCCAGGTCCTGGTCATAGCAAAGGAGCAGATGCCTCTCAATCTGAACACCTCTTAGAGAGTGACGGTGCCAGCTGGACAGTGGGCCCTCCTCATGGCATTTGTCCTCAATACCATGCAGATGCCCTGTGCCTTCCTTTGGAGCTTATACGCCATAAGACCTTCTAAATTATATTGACTCAGCCATTCTCCAACAAAGCTATGGTCCTGCACAGCCCTGCTCTCTCTGACTCCTGGGTCTGAATAGACCTTCACCAGGATCTGCTCTCTCCTGACCTTTGGCAAGCCCCTCCCTGCAACTGCTCCCCTGCAGTTCTTTCCTGGTTAGTCTCCCTGCAGAGACTTTATTCCCTGCCCTCCACCCTGGAAAGGCCCAAAGACAGACCTCAAAACTGCAGCAGCTCCCCCTACAGGATCGAGGGGGAAATTCTTAGGGTCCCAGAGTCCTCTCAAGAAGGACTCAGACCCACAAATTCCTGTGCAGACTTCCAGCCACTCTGTGGTGGGTATATATTGGGGTGAAGGAACAGAAGGCTGCACAAGAGGTGTTCGCCCCAAATCCCACCTTCATATATCACTGTGAATTTAGACTTTTTGTCAGCCAGCAAGAGAATTGACTAGTGTGTCTCATGCAACTTTGTTAAATCCTGTCAGAACTGGAAATTGGTATGGTGTGTGTGTGTGTGTGTGTGTGTGTGTGTGTGTGTGTGTGTGTGTGTGTGTGTTGGGGGCAGGGGCAAAAGTCTGCATTGGATGTCTCCTCCAACAGTTCTCCACATTATATTTTGAGACAGGATTTCATTGAACCGGGAGCTTCAGGCTGGAGCCCAAGCCCCCCAAATTCTCCTGCCTCTGGTGCCCTCAGAGCTGGGTAAACAGGCCCACACTACCACACCTAGCTTTTATGTGCACACTAGAGATCACACTGAGGTCTTCAGGCCTGTGCAATAAGGACTCAGGTCTTGCATGATAGGCACTTTGGCAACCAAGTCATCTTCCCAGTCCTGTAACCTTTGTCACAGTTAAGAGTCTATTGCTGTGATGAAGACCACGGCCCAAAGCAACCTGGGAAGGGAAGGTTTTGTTTAACTCATACTTCAGAGTCATAGTGCATTATCTGAGGAAGTCAGGGCAGGAGCCTGGAGGCAGGAGCTGATGCAGAGGCCGTGGAGGAGTGCTGCTTACTGGCTTGCTTTTCAGGGCTTCCTCGTCCTGCTTTCTTATAGAACCCAGGACCAGCAGACCAGAGATGACCCCACCCACATAGAGCTGGGCCCTTTCACATCAATCATTAATCAAGAAAATGCTTTATAAACTTGCCTACAGCCAATCTTGGGGGACCATTTTCTCAATTAAGATAACCTCTTCCCAGGTATGTCTAGATTTGTGTCAAAGAGACAGAAACCAAGTAAAACACATTTCTCCCTTCTATTTCTTCATGTCTTAGTATAGTTTTTTGTTTGTTTGTTTTTTAATAGTGACTTACTTTCCTGGTCTCAGCTTGAAGTGTGCCTTTCTCCTTCTCCACCAAGTACCTCCCTCAGTCTTGAAGAGGTTGCTTATTGAGCTCTTTGCCCATAATCCTCTCTGTTGTGCTGAATTCAGCCTGACTCCAGGGCTGCAGTCCAATGGCACCGGAGCACATGGCCAACCTTTGTTCTTCAGGTCTTGACGTAAACGCCCTAGAACTCCACCTTGTCTTTCTGATACGTCGGTTCTCTTCAGCAGTCCCACCTCGTCTTCCCCTCTCATGTCTGCAGCAGGTTTCACTCCCCAAAGCTCCAATGCTGGCTGTTGTGCATGGACACCCCAAGGGACTGTCCTCCAGGATGGCTATTCTCCCTCTGAAGTCATTAAGATGGCTCATGGGAGCTCGACAAACCCTCTGAAGATTGTGCGGAATCTCTGGCACGTGCAATTTTGTGGTAAGAGGGTTTAAAGATTTCTTTCATCTCCAATGAGCCTCTGACCTCAAAAACACAGAGGACTCCTGTCCTGAGGTCCTCCAGGGTGTGACAGATAAATGAAGGAAAGAGCCCAATTGTTGCATCTGTGGAGTGGCTAATGACGGGCACTTGCTTGCAGTGCTCAGTAAATGGTAATTACGTGCCCCTGCCCTAGCCTCAGAAACACTCCCATATTGGTGAAATTATTAAGGCCACTCCACGTAGTTAAAAGGGAGGTTTATTTTGTGGGGTAACTTACAAATGAAGGGATAGGTTGCAGGGTCTGGCAAAGGTATAGCGCAGTCCGGCGGTGTTCTCTGGAGAACTCTGCTCGGTCTACCTCCTGCGTCCAGCGTCCCCGAACCAAGAAAGCCACCTTCTCTTGATCCTCGGTCTTCCGCTCCCTCCTCTGCCCCGCCTTGTGGGCGTGATCATTACTGAAGCCTCAGTGGGGGTTGGAACTTCCAGGCCAAGGCTGGGATGGCTACCCACTACACTCCCAGTTCTGCCCTCAGGTCCTCGGTCAGGGGGTTCCGAACTGGAATCATCGTTAGGACTCTCCCAGGGAACTTCTTCTAACTATTTACGTGTGTGTGTGTGTGTGTGTGTGTGTGTGTGTGTGTGTTGGGGGTGTGGGGGTATGCTAGAGTGTGTTTGGAGGCCAAAGGACAACTTGTTTTTAGTAGTCAGTTTTCTTATTCCCTCCACGTGGGTCCCCGGGATCTAACTCAGGTTGTCAGGCTTGGCGGCAGACCTCTCTACTCTCTCAGCCATCTTGATGGCCCAAGAGAACTTTTTTTTTTTTTAAACACAGATCCCCAGGCCCAGTTTCCAGTACAAAAGATGACAGCTGCCAGGAAAGGTGCCAGCAACCAGCAAGGCCTGGGTGTCATCATTCTGGTGTCCTTGTGAGCTCACAGGTCTGCAGGCTGCATTTCAACCATCCCGCTCACCCCTGTCTTTCTTGCTCTGGGAGGTACCTACTCAGAGAGTTGAGGCAAATTGCCTACGCCTTTGAGGGACCATGGGCTGCAAAACCGTTCAGAACAAAGGATGAAGTATCTTCATAATTATATCCAGGCCTAGATTTGGGCCGTGGCTCGTATAGCCTCTTGAACTTTAAATAAATACCTATTCTGTTCCTTGTTTAAACAGGTGTACCAGCATTGGTGGAGGCTCGATTCATCTGGGCAGGAAGGCAGCTCCCACAGCTGTCAGAAGCACACTGCCCTTTCATTCCCTACAAGAGAGGAAGCTAATTATACTGTCACTGAGAAAAATAAATGTACAATTTCTACCGAAGCTCAGTGAGCAGCAGGGTGAACCATGCTCTCTAGCATGGTTCAGTGTCAACCCAGATGGCACAGGCCGTAGAAGTTTTGAGGCCATTGCAGTGGGGAGATGGTAGGCTGGCAAAATTGTCCCCAGAATCTCTCTCTTTCTGTCTGTCTGTCTGTCTGTCTGTCTGTCTGTCTCTGTCTCTGTCTCTCTCTCTCTCTCTCTCTCTCTCTCTCTCACACACACACACACACACACACACACACACACACACACACACGCACGCAAATCGTCATACATGTGCACACATATGCATACACTCCCACACGCTACAGTGCAATTCATGCACACCTTCAATACTCATGCTTTTCACAAACATAGTCTCATGCATACACGCAAGGACACACCCACACACACACACACACCCACACACACAGCTCTTACTTCTGATATCAGGGTATCTTCCCCCAAGCACCAGTGCTTACTTCCATGGAAGTTTTGCCATTCCCTACGAAAATGCCTGAACAGTTCATGATCTTAGTTAGCACTTCCAAGCCCCAAACTCTGCTCCCCTCCACAGGCTCTCCTCAGAGGAGCACTGGGGAACTGGCACTATTTTCCGGTTCCGGTTCCATGGTTACTAGGTCAGTATATTTGTTCACTCCACAGTAGGTGCCTACCTCCTGGGGAGATGAACGGACTGGATGTCCAGGCTGCACCAGGCTTAGTTGGCTGGGGTAGAACCTGGTACCTGAGAGATGCTTCAAGCTTTGGGTGGTTGCAATAGGTGGCCAGGACTGACATTCACTGAGTCAGGGAAAAGGGTCCATCAGGTAGGTCTGCCCTGGGGGTTTCCTTTCCCTCTGAAGCAGTACTTCCAGGAAGAAACATGACGACTTCTGCCCAGCACGGTAGACTGAGGTTTCCTCATCCAGGCCTTTGAAATGAAGGAAAACTATCAACTGACACGCGGACCTGCACATGAAGTGAACACAAGTCCGATTTGCCAGTCATTTCCCGTCATGCCACTGGCCTAGCAATTTGCCACAGAAACCTTATTTGCAATCTAAAGCTGCTTTATAAGCAGCAGTAGGCTGGCTGCCTCCATGGAGGATCCCCCAGGGAAAGGGGGCCTTCTGATTGAGAGTCACTGTTCCTGGGGGTCGACCGGGCTGCTGCTGGATATGGGAAGTATATGTGGAGAAGCGGGGATAGAGATCCACAAAACAGAAGAGTATTAGAATTCGCTGAGGGTGCGTTTGGGTCTGAGGCGCAGCTTCAGGGATGTTAGTTATATTGTAAGCCTCAGTTTCCTCCTCCGTCTCAAGTCCATCACAATACCTAGCTCAAACAGGTCCTAGTGACAACAGCTGATGAGGAGGGAGTAAATTCAGACAGCTTTATTCTTCATGTTGTACCAGTGCCCCCTGTCAAGTCCAAAACAAGGACGGTCCTTTTTCTCAAGCCGTGTCAACAAGCTAATGGCCACTATGACGTCTTACTGTAAAAAGCAGCTACAACTCCAGGGTTTGAAGTAATGCAGATTTATTAGCCGACAGTACTGGAGGTCAGAAGTCTGAAATGGGTCTCACTGGATTCAAATCAAGATGTTGGCAAGGCCTGCTCCTGTTGGAGGCTCTTGGGGAGAATCCATCTTTTTTACTTTCCCAGTTTCTAGAGGCTTCCTGCATTCCTTGGCCCACGGCCTCTCCCTTCATCATCAAAGCCAGCAACTTGGCATCTTCAGATCTTTCTGTCTGTCACT
Source organism: Onychomys torridus (assembly GCF_903995425.1). Lineage (NCBI taxonomy): Eukaryota > Metazoa > Chordata > Mammalia > Rodentia > Cricetidae > Onychomys > Onychomys torridus. The sequence continues at coordinate 22,311,312 of NC_050457.1, read as the reverse complement.
TGGCTGCTTCCCTCCTGGACTTACAGGGAGGCCCCTGTGATTACATAGGGTCTACACAGATCATTCAGGAAAATGTCCCCATCTTCAGACCCTTGACATAGTCACAGCTGCAAGCCTTCTTTGCCAAGAAAGGTAACAGCCACCTGTCTCCATTATTAGAAAGTGGACCTTCAGGGGAGCACATTGTTTTGCTTACTTTATCTGAGAATGTAGTGAATTTAAAGGCTTTACTCTTCCAAAAAAATGTCCCCAACCTTTGACACTCACTCCTACTTGCCTAGTAACAGATGTTGGTAGAAGGCTAAAGAAAATATTTAATAAATAAACTTCACCAGGGGATTTACCAACTGCCATTTGGGGGATTTGGCCCTTCCCACCACACAGAAACTTGAATGTGTGAACCTGTTTTCTTGTGGCTGTGATCGTACAGTTCTTGACACAACAAGGTCATAGTTTCCGCTTGTAAAATCATGCGTAGGACATTTGAGAGGGTTTATGGGCTGTGTGGTAACCTGCAGAGATGACTGATTTTGCAGGAGCCTGAGGACCGCCGTAGGGTTAGAACTCATCTGAGACTACTCTGAGATAGGAACAAGCCGGAAGAAAAGCCTCCAGTATGGAAGTCAGTTCAGAATATCTGACTTTTTTTTTTTTTTTTTTAATACTTTTCCAGTGAGTCAAGAACTCAGATGTGGAGTTTGGACTGGAAACTGGAACTCAGTGGGAGGTCTGGGAGGGGGAGGATGGGGGAGCTTCAGCCTTCTACAACACGAAACAGGTGGTTCTCAGCAGTGGGGGCCGGAGGGAAGAGGGGAGAATAGAGTGACAAGGGTGTAGCTACGCCGGACAGCAGGGGACTGCCCAGATGCCCAGGAAAGAACCCAAAAGGCCAAACGGCAAAGCCTCTCTGCACTGGAGAGCCACTGTATTGCCCAGAGGCCAGGGAAAGAGAGACACACAGAAATGAAGTCTCGCTAAGCGGGAACCTCCTCAATGAAGACTAGAGAGTCCATTGGTAAATCCTCTCCTCCTTCCAGGCTGTGATGTGGAGCAGGCATCCAAGTCACAAGGCCAGCCAGAGGCAGGACTAACCCAACCTGTTTCAGGCTTTAATTATTTTAGGGTAAGAAATGTGCGCTTTGTAAACACACCAGATGTCTTTCTTTTGTTTATTTTAATTTTTTGTTTGTTTTACTTTCTGTTTTTGTGGACGTTGTTGTTTTAGTAAAACTTTAAATAAGGAAAGGGTAACAGAGTCCTTATCCTTGTTTGGGAAGGCCCAGCTGGAAAGCCAAAGAATCTTTTTACAGCTCAAGACCCTGGGGAGGTAAATTGTGAAACTGTAATAAATCAGGATCCCAGAAGTGACTGCTGGGGGCTCCCTGGGGGGATCTTAATAACTTCTTCAACACATTGTGTGGATGGGGGAAATGACCATTTTAGGGGACAGAAAGGGAAACACCCTCCTGCTAGGCATCCAAATGGACAATGGATCCAAGTGCCACCTTCTCTCACAGGCCCAATGATAATCCTATTTAGCTTGCTGGGTAACATGAAGTCCCTCCTGGCTCTCCTTGGCTGACCATTTCTGCTTTATAGGAGGAGCACAGCACACACACAAGCTTGCAGTCACCACTGCAGAACTAACTGCCTGACATCAATTAGTGCCAACCTCCGGCGAGGGTCAAGATGTCTCAGCGTAAGTATTTAACTTGAACACCAGTGACTGCCGGACAGTACAACCAGACTCGGGATGCAAACAGTGGCCCTGTGACCCTGGGATAAACCTGGGACCAGAATCAAGTCTAAGGGTCCAACTCCCCTTAGCTCACTCAAGTTTTTCAGCCAACCGCATAGAAAATAGATATCCCAGGACTGGCAAGTGACAGATAAATCCAGCTACTCTCGTTCTAAGATGTCCTCAAAACAAACAAACAAACAAACAAACAAAAAACCCTGACTTCTCCTGTTCACAATGGGGGCAGAAGGTGAGGGAGCAGCAGAGGGGCGGGGAGGGATTTATTCAGGAACTGGAAACTGAGAAACACATTTGAAGACTAATACTCCACAGCCCTCTGGAGAGCTTCCATAAAACAGACCCTGCTGGACCCTGCTCGTCAACCAGCGAATGATTTCTAGCGAGGAGAGTTAAGTTTATTATGCCTGCTTTGAGCACCACCAATAATTTTTCACCTGACACGGGATCCTGAGCCAGCAGAAACCTGGATGGCCGTCGGGAAATGGGTCCTCCATCTGATCTTTGTTCCCCAAGCATTATTTTTCAGGGGGGGAGCAGAGACAGGAAGCCGGCCCTCTTCAAACACACTGAGTTTGTCTTTGTATGACGAACGGAGGGTACTCAACATAGTTTTTGGCAGCTGCAACCCAGAAGGTTGACGTGGCCACAGGAAAGGCCACGCACTCACATACACCCGGAAGTGGGAGCAAGCAGTAACCTGAAACACCCTCCTGCGCCTGGCTCTGCCAATGGGTGGCCAGGCTGGTTCACTGGGTCGAAGCTATGAACCCTGGAGGACACTTCCATCTCCTACCTCTACTGTCCTCTGCTCTGTCCATGTGACTGTCCACGAAGCAGAGCCAGGTCCTTGGTCAACAACCTTAGATGATGGCCAGTTTTAGAGGAGGACCATCCTCCTGTCAGAGCCTCGGGGTCTCGGTCCCTCAGGATCAGCGACGCTCCCCTCGACAGCTTTTTTTCCTGCGCGGTGCCCATCCCCGCGGCCGCCGCACTGACCTAGGTGGCCACAGTTGGATGGGCAGCAGCGGTCCTGGGTGACTGGCGAGAGCCACGCGGCTTTCCCTGGATGGCCACGCGGGGGCAGGAGAGAGGCTCCGAGGCTGCTGGTCAACCCGGTTGTGTTGGCGCGCCCGGAGCGCAGCAGAGACAGAGCTGGCCGGGAGGCGGAGGGGGTCCCCGGGAGTTCCGGAGGATATCGAGGGTCCGCACTCGCCAGCGGACCCGCGATTGGTCTGGGCACCCCAGCTGTGCTGGCGCGGCGACTCTGCACCGGGGTCCTGTAAGTGGCTGCCAGGGAGCTTGTGGCTCTGAGCCGGGAGGAAGGTCCCTCCAACTCTCAGACCGACATTTCATCTTGGGGAGAAAGGCGCCCAGCTCCTGCCCGCCTTGCCTTCTGCCTCTGTCTTGGGGGTCGCTGGTACCCTCCCCACCACCCACACTACAACTTTGCACATACAGAGGTGCAGAGTCGCTGAAATTAGCCGCCGATCGTGACTTCTGTGGCTCAGAAGCCAAGCTCAGCAGGCAGCTTTGGATAAAGCATTTGATGGATCCCTTCCTTCGCCTCTCCCCACTCCCGCCCCTGGCTCCTTCAGCTCTTGGTACCAGTTTCCACGCATTTCTGTCACCCCAGCTCAAGAAGATACCGTTCATCCGGTTCTCCTCTCTTTGCCAAGCTGTGTCATTTTTCTTCCATCGGATTCGAATGCGTTCTGAAGCTTTGGAACCTGAGCTAACCAAAGATTCTGGGCCGGCAGGCTCAACTTAAATAAAACAAACAAACAAGCAAGCAAACAAAAACATACAATAAAAAAATTCAGCGGGAATCTTTGTGTATCGTATGCTTTTGAGTGGATATTTAATTCTTTAATAAAAATATTTCCAGGATTTTTTTCTTTTAAGGGAAAAAATGTCTCAGATATTTGCAAAGCTTTGTTTCTCTCATGGAAATTATTTTGAAATTTCTAATAAGATTACTGATAATATGAAAATGTTAATGTCTCTTCGAAATAGACCTGGCTCAAAGGGATTCGTGAAACTGGTCTGATGCTAATAAACAATCAAGTAAGAAAAATGTTTGAAAAGCGTTAAGAGGAGACACAAAAGCAAGAGCTGCGGGGTAGCTGAGCAAAACCCAAGCCTCTGTTTCCGTCCTCTGGGCCCAGCTATTTATTAGATGTCGTGTCTCAGTGAGAGCGAGCAGGTGAGCTCCTCCCAGGGCTGGGCTGGGCTAGAGCTAGGAACCTGGAGTGGAGGCTCCAGGTTCCACTCTCTCCCGCCCCTGCCAGGAGGAAGCTAGCCCGAGTGGAGAGTAATGATCTCAGTGTACTAACATCCAAACCAGGGCCACTGTCGCCCCGGGCTCCTAAGGTCTGTATATGTGTTTTGTTCCTTTTATGCCAGGACTCTGGCCTTCTTGTGACTCAGTGTCTTCTTCTGCAGCAGGACAGGGGCCCAGGCAGGCTTTCAGATTTTCCACTCTTTCTTAATTAATGCTGGCTTTCTCCCACCACCCTTCACCCCTTGGGAATCCTGTGATTCGATTCCTTTGCATCTCTAGCAGAGGGTAGGCAAGAGAAAGAAAAGCTGAGAACCAAGTCAGCCTTGCGGTTCTTAGTTGATTTTTCTGGGGTTGGGGTTGGTGGGAAAAGAGCTGCACTGTTGGCTAAAATGAGATTTGGGGATTATCTGTGGCTTTAATCTGGTCTCACATCTACCATCTCCGCAAATAATTAGAGATTACTAGTCACATTCAGAAGTTGCATTAACCTCAAAGAATTCACAGAAAATCTAAATAGGCTTAAACTCCATCCTGGGATCCAGAATGTTAAGCACTGTGCTCCAGATAATTAACGTTTTAGGATATCATCCTCCCCACCCCCAATACCCTAGGAGGCGGAGCTACAAAAACACCTAGGTGAATGAAGAGACTTGAAATACAATGTCTTGCAGGAGAGAATGACCCAAGTAGGAAGACGGTTGGCTGTGCAACACTGAAGATCTGTGGCTTCTCTGGTCTCCAAGGGAATATTCTAATTCTGGAGATACCGAGAAGAGCCTTGCTCATGGCATATGTTGGAAGCCAACAGGCAGAAGTTGATTATTAGCACAACACCTACATTGTCTTGTGGAGAACATTCTGGACACAGAGGTTCCTGTGAGGACAGACAGGGGAAAATAGAGAGCTTGAGTACAGAGCCCGGGTGGGAGTCCTACATTGACGGCCCAGTGGAAATGGTGTTGGTCCTTCACAGTGCTTAAGAGCTGGTGGTGGTGACGCACACCTTTAATCCCAGCACTCCAGAGGCAGAGGCAGGCAGATCTCTGTGAGTTCGAGGCCAGCCTGGTCTACAGAGCAAGATCCAGGACAGGCACCAAAACTACACAGAGAAACCCTGTCTGGAAGAAAACACAAACACAAACAAACAAACAAACAAAAAGAATGCTGGTCACTGGCTTCGGTGATGCTATGATGGGTAACAGTTTCCAGAACCATTTTCTACTGTTCTTTGCTTGATGTTCACAGTGACTATGAGGTAGGAGGGAGGTTCTGATGGAGAGCTCTGAAAGCCAAGCAGAGAGCAGAACTGGAATGCAGGCCTAATGTCCCGTTCCTTCATGTACCATCGGATTTTATAGCACACTGTAGCTTCTTTTTTTGGCTACATTTTCACCCTTGCTCTGTGTTCCCTAAGTGGCCCACCACACTAAAATGAGCTCATGTTGCCTGGTGCACGTCTTTAATCCCAGCACTCAGGAGGCAGAGGCAGGCGGATCTCTGTGATTTTGAGGACAGCCTGGGCTACCAAGTGAGTTCCAGGAAAGGTGCAAAGCTACACAGAGAAAGTCTGTGTCGAAAAAACAACAACAACAAAAAAGCTCATGTATACTTCTTTAATTATTATGCAAATTCTACTCATGAAAAAAAGAATGAGTGCCCCATAAACATTGTCTTTCCTGTGGAATCCAATTCCAATCCTGCCTTCCTACCCATTTCCCCTCCTTAGTCAGCAAGGCTTAGTCTGAGCATGGAGGGCCGTGTCCCCAAGTTATTTATGAAATACCATCTAGAATCCACTTTAGTCCACGGGGCTTCCTCTCTATGCCTGGAATCTGGGTGGGCATTAGGATTCTCCAAAGAAATGAGTAAGCTCACCAAAGAATCCTCAAGCACAAATAAAATGTTTAGTGTGTAATAACTTCAATATTGTTATTGATATTTTTTAGAAAGATGGATTTAAAAAATACCCTGCATACCCCATATGCTGATAAATACATTCTCAAAAAAAAGTCAGAACCAATTAGCACCATTCATGTTTTGGAACACAGTTATGGGTAGAGACCTCCCCACAGCGTTTCCTTCAACCTCTGCCAGCCTGGAGGTGGGGGTGAGCAATGGCAATATTATATAAATATCTGCATCGAGTTCTTGGATAGAATTGCACGATGGCCATATATGGAGAAAGGTACACACCTCCCACCCCCCAAGACTGTTGTTGGAATATGTTAAAATGTACATGTGTCTATTCTGCTCCCAAGAAGCTGGTGTGCAGATGTGAAGGGCCGGGGTGGTGGAAACACCGCTGTCTACAGTTTACGTGATGTCTAATAGGCCTCCAGAATGTGTTTAAAAGGCGCTGTGCAGGATGAGGCCCCCGAACCTTCTTTGACGCAATTGTCTTTCTTTGGAGACACATCTTGAAGGAAAAGATGAAGATTTGAGAAGAGAATTAATTTTCTCACACAGGTTTTATAACTTCCCCTGCCCTTCATAGGGATTCTTTAAACACAACAATAACCGTGGCAAATTCAGTGCACTGCGGATCCCCACCTGAGCAAAGTCACTGCTTACAGGGCTGTACCTCCCCTCTCTGGTTTTTGACTCTGTTGGCTGATTCTTCCTAATTCGCTCACATGGGGCTGCTTTTTAGATGGTGAACGGAGAAAATAAGAAACCCAAATTGAGAAGTTGTTTTGTAGTTTTTATTATAAAAGCAGAGCGTGGGTAGCCTGTCATAATTCAACTCTGATTTCTTCGCTGCTTTCTGTGCCCAATGGACTGTAATTAGTGCAATGCAGTTTTGAAATGTGGTACAACGAGGTGAGGTGCGGTGGGGTGGGGTGGAAAAGACGATGGGGGGGGTTTGAAAGATCCAGTTTCCTGATAAGTAGAACAGACAGTGGACGGATGTCACTGTGGTTAATAAGTTTGTTCCTATTTTCTAAATGCAATAATCTCTAACCACCACTTGCTCGGCAGAGATTTACAGTCACTATAATTTATGTTAACTTATATCTGGGACCTCTTTCCCCTCCAACTGCTTGCAGACTGGCATGTTTCACATTAGTCAGCAGTCCTCTTAAATTATTCCTGTGAAATTATTTATGGTAGGTTACAAATTCTTATATGGCATTTAAAGTTAATGATTAGGCAGAGAGATATATAAAAAAATATGATTACTCACATATGTACATGGCTTGTGCTATTCAAACTCTATGTGTGCCTTATAAAAATTGCCTTAAAGAGATATTCTAGGGCTTAATGTATTTTTTCAATGAAAGACAAAATATTTTTAAAGGAAAGGGGGAAGAAAGACATACACACTCATCCGAGCTGTCTCATCTAGCAAACACTCACAAAATTGTTTTCTATTTCATGATAGCCGTTTCCGTAATGGTTGAGCTGCGTCACATCTCAAGTGATGATGACAACGATCTATTGTTTCCTGTTTAAAGGTCGATGTATAAAGAGACTCTTCACAACATGAGATTTTTATTGAAGATGTTAGTGTCTCTCACAGAAAAGGAATTAGTCATGAGATGACAGAGTCTGAACCCAAGGAGAAACAAAATGGAATGCCAGCTCCCTCATCCACATCTCCTGTCCCTGTCTCTGTGTGGTGGTCTGAGGTCTCTCTCGCAGCCGACTTCGTTTATTACCCAGGAAAGACAGACATGGAAGGGCGGCCCTGAGGGCTCCCTCACTGCTTTATTTACGTGAAAGCCACACCAGGAGGACCTCTTTGCATCTGAAACAGACGCTTCTTTTGCTCTTCCCTTTTTCTTTCTCTGGCCGGGGCCGTGTAACTGTGGCTTTAACACAACTATTTATGATTCATTTCATGAAAGGCTGTTTTCTTTGGGGGTACTAAAAACTCTTAGAGTTGTTTTAGAGACTGGCAGCAGCAAGGGCATCTTCCTCCATGCCGTAAACAAAGTCATTGTCAATAGTCTACAACCTGCAATAAACTATTAAGAAAGGAATTTATGACGGCTTGTCATTGTCCTCCTGAAGCAATGTTGTTCCAAGTCCCCCTTGTCAGTCATCCACAGGAGACCTGTAGAACAGTAAACAAAGAGAGGGGGTCAGCACCCACACTGGGACTCAGGCAAACTGCCCAAGGGAGGCCTTGTCTGATAGTCCCTTATGGCCTTCATCACCAGCTCAAAGCCACAAAACCACAGGCACAGGCATACTTTGCGCAGGCTTGAAAAGACACCGTTTTGTGAGGAAGGAATTGGGTTGAGAACTGAAAAATGATTTGCACAGCTGGAGTTAGTGGACATGTCTGGAGTGAGGGGTGGCAGATTTTGATTCTGATGTAAGTCCCGAGAATATCTCCCCTTCCCTCCCCTTGCTCACAAGCACCTTTCTTTGCTGAGGCTGTACACACTTGGCAAGCTATTGGGGAGGCCCTAGGGTCAGCAGGGAACTGAGCAGGAAAGGGTGGGGCTCACGGCAGAGGACAGAATCCTGTGGCTTTCAGGTGGAGCAATCAGAAGTGTCTGCTGATCTTAGAGACTCTTGAAGCTGGAGGGGTCACCTACAAGCAAGAGCTGTGGACAGTGACTTCCGGGGAAGAAAAATTAAAGTGTGTAGGGTGGGGTCAATACTAACTGGACACCCAATGAGAAGGGCAGGTAGAAATCCGTGGGATGTTTGGAGGAGGCGAAGATCTGGTTTGCTTGGAGTCCAACCGCTGAAGATGTGAAGTCCCTTCAAAAATCACATCTTCAGTCCCCAAGGGTTTGCTAAGTGTCCTGTCTACGGAAAACCCCAAGTCCACTGAGAGAGTAGCAACAGTTTGAAGTGAAAAGCAGCACAAAGTATAACGAGGGGCTGGAGAGATGGCTCAGAGGTTAACTCAGAGCACTGGCTGTTCTTCCAGAGGTCCTGAGTTCAATTCCCAGCACCCACATGGTGGCTCACAACCATCTGTAATGAGATCTGGTGCCCTCTTCTGTATACATAATAAATAAATAAATCCTTAAAAAAAAAAAAGAAAGAAAGAAAGAAGTATATCGAAACAACAAACACCCAGACAATGCTAATTTCCATGACTGTGCTCAGCTTTCTGTGACATTTCAGAGCAGTTCCTCTGCATTAACCTTTAGAAAGCAAATCCTCATTTTCCAAAGAACGTTAGCAGAATTTCATTGGCAAACTGATGGCTTTGTTTATTAAAAGAAAAATACACGATGTGTTTGCCAATGTGTGGTACAGCGGAAGGGAGAGGCTCCCCAAGATTAAAGCAACTATTGCTTAACATTGAATTGTGAAAGCCATGAAACCTGGTTTTAAAATGAGACTGAAAATTGGAAGTTCTACTTTTTTTACTCCTTAGGTATTAATTTAAACAAGCATGTTCTACACCGAGCCGTGTGGCATCAGTGGGGTGTGGCTTTGAAAGCCAGATTGTAATGTGTGGTGGTGGCATCCACGTGAAACAGAAGAAAGTGCCCACTCCTTTAACCCCATTGTTTTAGAGTCGTAGAAAAGACTTGATGTCACCTGGAATATTTGTTTGAGGGTTTGAAACTAAAGACAATAGGAATATGCCCGGTGTGGTGGTGCACACCTTTGATCCCGGCACCTGGAAGGCAGAGGCAGGGGGATCTCTATGAGTTCCAGGCCAGCCTGGTTTACAAAGCAAGTTCTGGGGCAGCCAGGACTGTTACACAGAGAAACCCTGTCTTGGAAAAAAAAATACATGTAATAAAATAATAAATATGGCCTTCCAAAATAATTGATTATTAATTAATAACAGATGAGCTGTTTTATTGTTGTTGTTGAGACAAGCTCTCACTGTGCAGCTCGGGCTGGCCTGGAATTCATGAAGTAGATGAAGCTAGGACTCACAGAGACCAGAGGCCTACCTACCTTTGCCTCCCAAGCACTGGGATTAAAGGTCTGCATCAAGGACCAGCTAGTTAGCTGTTTGATACAAAATGTCAGAGCATCTTCTATGCACTAGCACTTAGGGAGGGAGAGTTAGCCAGTGTTCCCATCCCTGTCCCCGGCTAAATCACATTCCTTGTCCATGCTGGCATGCTTTCCACAGCTTTATCAAGAGTCATTTTCAGCAGAAGATTGAAGCTATCAATGGGAGCCTTTTAGTGAACGATCTACTCTTGACCAAATGTTGCCACAGAAGTCACCCCACTTTGAAGTGGATTAGATCTGCAATTACGTTGTCAAATGAAATGCATTTAAGATATGCAAAGAAGAGAACTTTTGAATTAAATTTCAGGGGGGAAAATGCAAGACAGTGTTTGATTTCGTGAAACAGCCTGTTCATGGTACTCTGTAAATAACCAGAGCAAAGGAGGCCTGGGCCAACAATTCTCTTGTCAAATGATGGCGATCTGATCTGTTTCACCATTGAACACTCACCAGAACTTGTCACTGCACTAGAAAAATAAAAATCCAATAGAATATGGTTTTCTAAAATATTTTTCTAATTATCACCTTGGTTCTCCGTGGTTCTGCAAATACAAATAAATAGAAAGCAAAGTCCTTCATTTCTTCCCAGCTTCAAATGAAGCCCAAACACCACTAAATGAAAACACAGCTCTCTGGAGTTCTGAGATGTCAGCCTGTGGAAGAACAGCCACACCAGTGCTTCCAGGGAGCACCGTGAGGGCAGCAGGGCAGGCAGGGAAGGATTTGGGGTATACTGGAGAATGCCTGTGTTTCAGGTTGTACCCTGTTCACTCAGATGCACGTGTCCCTGTTTGAAAGGGGTCGGGTTTTTTTGTGATGGGGCTTAACATCTTATCGAAAGAAACACCATAAGCCTCTGATGGTGATCCAGTACTGAATCAATCAGAAAATGCTGGAGGACTGGGAGAAACGTTGAAAGTGGCCTCTGGGACCAAGGGTTAGTTTTGTGGTGTGGTGTCTGTCTAGCTTGTGCAAGGTCCTGCACTCCATTTCCAGCACTGGAAAAAAGAAAAGAGAGAAAGAGATCTTTCCATGCACAATTTCCACCTAACTGGGGGTTACTTGTGAAATACAGTATCTCCTGACTATCAATCCATAGCTGTATACTATGTCACCCATAGATGACACATTTTAACATACCTTGTTAGATTTCTAGCTAAATATTTTATTTATTTATTTATGGATCCTAAAACTGAGACCAGCTCCACAGAATCCCAAATTAAGCCTGGGTTACTTTGTTCCCATCTAAACCATGGACACTAGTGCTGTCCAATGGAAATACACCCTGTGGGCCAGCCATGGACTTTAAAAGTTCCTTATAGTCACATTTTTAAAAACTAAAAAGAAATAGGCACCCCCGGTTTTACAATCGACCTTTGCCAAAAGGCTGAGATGTGATTCAAAGTCAACTTTAGAAACAGAGCATCCCTGACTTATTGCTTTAACAATTTATTTCAAAACTTCCCCATCAAACCTTCATCGTCTCCCTGTGGATTAGCAGCAAACACATGGCTCCAGGTTCTCCTGAGTCGGCAGTCACACTGTGGGCTTGGTGACGGCCTTTTGCAGTGGCGACAGGGGCAAGACAGCCCCTTTTCGAAAACCCCCCTCACTCCTATGAAGTCTCACTCCCGTGACATCCCGCTAGGCTGCTCGTTCTTTTCATTGCTGGGGGTTTGAAGCCAGCCTGAGCTACACAGTGAGTCTGAGACTCCATCTCAAAACTGTAAAAATGAGTAATAGGCAAACTGAAAAATAAATAAGCAAATTCTGGGAGAGAGGTTTCCATGTGGTACAAATGCCAAGAGATTGCAATCAGTGGGACATCTTAGATAAGATATACCACAGATATATTTGATCTAACCCAGTACATGAAGAAATTAATAGAAAATCATTGACATATTTTATAATTTTTCATACTGTCTTTGTTTGGGACCATGTTTGCCTTCATGCACTAAAGTTCACACGCTGAAGCTCTAATCCCAAATACAATGGTATTTGGAAGTGAGTGATTTGGAGGCAGTTAATTTTAGACAAAGGCGGAGTGGCGGTGCTCCCCCGAGACTAGTGTCCTTGTATTACAGCATGCGAATCTTGGACTTGTGAACTTCAGGTCTGTGAGAACAAATATTTGTGGCTAAGCCCTCCAGCCTGCGGCAATACATTAGAGAGTCCACTGACGAAAACAGAGTACAAGTTCCATCTTACACCTACGACACAGAGGAACTTAGGCTGGCCAGGCGTCCAGTGCCGTGGATGGCATGCGGTTAATGTAGAACAGCACAGCTCTAGCTGGCTCTCACAGCCATCTGAAGACCCCGAGGAAATCTCCACTGTGAGTTTAAGCCTGTTGCACAGGGGGAGTGCTGGTCACACATAGACACAGTACCGAAGGTGGATAGCTCAAAATCGGTAAAGCGGGATGTAGTGAAGATGCCTTCAGTGTGGCCCTGTTCCCAGATGGAGGATCCAGTCCCTGTCCTGACCCACTGTAGTCTGTCCCTCTGGCCTGTTCTCTCAGTAGGTCCTTCCTGGCTTCCCTTAAATTCCAGGAAGAGTGAGCCCTGCAGGCTTACCCACTCTGATAGGAGCCGGTTTCTTTGGCACCGGTGAGGCCCACAGAACCAGACCTGAGTTGATGACCAACCAGATTACACTTGACCAAAATCTCTTGACTCTAGATCTGTATCCATTCCCTCAGCTTTTGTGTTTTCTTTGTATAACCCCAAAGATCTTAGTAGCTCCTTGAAGACGGGCCTCAGGACACAGGCACCCCATTTCTTTCCAGTATAGCCATACTGAATAACTTTCTAGGTTCACCCCCCTCAACTCATCTTTCTGATTGGATGGACTCTTGGCAAGTGAACATGTGTGGTCTGTTGAGACCTGGAGAGTCGGGCCTTTGACCTGAGACCCAGTAATAGTATTTGTCAGCTTCATGTTCAAAAGGAACTCAGACCAAAAAGTTATCTTCTGATTCTATCTTGGCAATCCAGGGCCACTCCCGAGAGCTCTAATCTGGAATGCATACTAGAATAAAACAAAGCTCAGCCCCCCCCACTCTCCTTGACCCCAAAATCTGCTTGGCCCATCTGGAGCCATTGACTGTGACTGTGCACATCATTCACTCCCAGACCTGACCTGAGCCATGTGCTCTAGCCCTGAACTGGAGCCCATATGTTGCCCTGGAAGCTGATTTGCCTTGGATGAGGAACAAGTTAAATATTTGTTTAACTGAGTACATTGTATGCTACACTCTTTTTCCACCAGCAAGGCAGTTATCAGGGTTCCCTCCACTCTTGCAGGCTTTTCCAATGCTTTGGAGGCAAGTGCAGAAGTACTGGGACATGTCAAGTTGCACCAAGCTTCAAACACATGATGAAATTAATGGGGGGAAATGTCATTAATTATTTTACTAGCTGTGAATGGTTTCAGCCAGAAACCTGATTGTCGAATTGATGGCCATGGCTTTGACAGAATGTGACTATGTATTTGACTTGCATCTTTTCTCACAGCCTGTGTTCTGAGTTGCATTTAGGTGGAAGTATAATCACTATGGAAGTCTAGCTGTGTAGCCAGCCTGCCCAGGACCCAGAGGAGAAAATGCTTCCTCTCCAAAAGCATTTAGATGCCACTCATACTCCGAGCAGTTCTGTTAAAGCGTTCTCAAGTTTCATTTGAGGAAAACACAGTCTACTTTATACATGAAACAGAGTAGAGACTCTTTCCGACTGATCTTCCTACCACCAGTGAAAGTGGCGGTCATTTACTTAAAGTTAGAGAAAGCATCATGCCTGACAATTGGGAAGACATTTGTTTCATTCTTATGGTGTCTGGAAAAATGATCTCAGAACCTTCTTTATGAACTTTTGTCCCTATGAAAACATTGTTTATAAAAAGGTAAAACAAATGTGAAGACAGATTCAAGTAGAGGACCACAAAGAAAACAATCTGTCTTCCTGACATGTAGAACCCATTTCAGGATTTTTATTTTATCACGCAGACACACACTGTTTCATCAATGTCATAGCAGCTACATCTTTAAGAGACAATGCCTGTGCCCCCACGATGTGGACACAGCTTAAAAAAACACTCGATGACATAGATCTCTTTTCTATGCTGTATAAGTTAGTCTGCTCTGTCCTGGGCTTAGCCACACAACCTGGAAAAACACTCAGGAGGGGCTGGAGCACAGGAAAGTCCCCAAAGCTGCTTGGCTGGAATGCAGAGGATGAAAGGAACACTTCTGTTCCATGTAAATCTGTCTAGATTTAGTGTTTTACAGAACCAGGAGATGCTATTGGTGGCAAGCCCAGTCCCCGCCTAGAGGCCCCTCCAAGAGACAGAAACTCCTGTGCCCCAAAGTCAGGTTCCCTAAAGGCAGAAATGAATTTCCAACATTCCACTGCAGGTACAATTTATGCCTGTCATCTTCACACACGTAGAGCAGCTTCACTCTGCAGTGAAGTTTGCCCTTGCTGTAGAGGTCCTAAAAGTGTGAAAAGCAAGTAGCATTTTTAGTTAGCATTTTAAGGATACCAGACATGGTCAATTTAGGCATGTGCAGTCATAATACCAAACTTTTTGCAGTGTTTGAGAATGTAAATTTAAAACTACAGTACATATTTCACATATACACCTGCATCTATCTCTATATGCATAGATATTTGTTTCATTTATAAATACATATGACCACCTCTCTATATATACATCTATCATCTATCTATCTATCTATCTATCTATCTATCTATCTATCTATCTATCTATCTATCTACCTATCTGTTTGTCTGTCTGTCTATCTATCTATCTATCTATCTATCTATCTATCTATCTATCCACCTACTTATCTATCTATGTATCTATCTACTTATCTATCTATCTATCTACTTATCTATCTATCTATCTATCCATCTACTTATCTATCTATGTATCTATCTACTTATCTATCTATCTGCATTCACACACATACAGACCCTAGCAAAACCTATGTCTCTCTCTCTTTTTTTTTTTTTTTTTTGTTTTGGAGCTGAGGATCAAACCCAGGGCCTTGCGCTTGCTAGGCAAGCTCTCTACCACTGAGCTAAATCCCCAACCTGTGTCTCTCTTTTGTAATACAATTTTTCGTCATTTGTTATCCCATGCCAGACATCCCACTGCCTTAATAGTGAAGGTGGCCTCTAGGTGGTATGTGGGAGAGTGTGTGCAAATCTTTGCAAGAAGAAAGAGACCCCAGAGCTGAAGCAGGTGTGTTTTGCATTGCTTCTTAAAAGGCCAAGGTGCTTGAAGTGATTGCACTTTTACTGGCTGAAGCTAGAGAAAGTTGATGATTAGTTCAAGGCCAACTTGGCCTAAAGTATGGACTCTGTCTCAGAACACAAAAACAACAACTTCCCCATCCCCAAAGGTGAAAGCTGAGCTCCTCTGGAAACAACTGAGCTGGTAATTAGCTCTAGAATTTAGTGCCATCCATTTGTAGGGGCAGGTGGCTGCCAGCAACCACTCAAGGCTTCTAGCTCCTAGGGGATGTTAACCAGTTCAGATGACCTGGTTCTAAGCCATGAGGTTTACCCAGTCCCAAGATCTTGTTTAGACCTTCTGTCTAAATCTAGTGCCCTGTTTACCTTTTGAAGTGGGAGATGCATGCTGGGCAGCGGGCAGCAGGCCTGTGCTGTTTGCTCTCAGGAGGGTGATCTTGGAGTTGTTGGCACTCAAGGGAGAGGGAGGGCAGACTCTTGCTAAGCAGGCTGCACAGTCCACTCCCCCCCACCCCCCGTCCCCAGGCCACGTTGTCTACAATTCCGGACCTGCAAAACAGCAGGTCTTGGTTGGGGTGTTGAGGTGGAGGAAGTGGGGGGCAGGCCTCTGTCTTTCCCTCAGGCCTAGAAAGGGGAGAGTCTTTAAAATTCCTTAACTCCCTAGGAGAGTTGTAATTAAGCTTAGGGTATTTGATTCTAATGCTAAGAGGTCTCCACCCCCAGAACCAGCAGGCTTCCATTGCCAGAAGGGGCAGTTTAGTGAGGTCCTAGTGTTACTTGCCACCAAACTGACACTTTCTAAGCAGAGAGAGGTGGCCCAGTACTGTAATCAGCACTTGGGAGGCAGAGGCAGAAGATTCACAAGTTCCAGGACAACCTAGGAGCTACCTCCACCCTAGCTATAAAAACAAACAAACAAAAACAAAAAACAAAACAAAACAAAAAAACCAGAAACAGACAAACCAACAGTTTAAAATTCCAGATGAAATTCACGAAGCTTAACTTCACCATCCCTCACTGACCATTAACCCGAGCAATTTTGGAATGATTGCTGTTTTGGAATGACTGCATTTAGAAGGTACCCACCTCCTCTGACACATTCTAAGATCTAGCCTGGAAACTGCTCTCCTACCCAGAATTCCTTGGCTACAGGTCTGTTTGGGGTGCAGCCTAAAGGCGTATCTATGGAATAACCCTGGCACACCAAGCTAGGTTTTTGCAGGGCATGGATTCAGACATCTTACATCATTTTCACACCTCCCTGTTCGGATGGGCTCACAGGAACTGGACCACACAGCAGTTTAAGCAAAAAGATGTTATAATTCTGATTTGGTATAAATTCTATGGGCATTCTCACTGTTAATTAATTCACTGTTAATGTGCTCTCTCTCTCTCTCTCTCTCTCTCTCTCTCTCTCTCTCTCTCTCTCACACACACACACACACACACACACACACACACCACCACCACCACCACCACCACCACCACCACCACCACCACCGTGGCACAATACATAAATCCAACTCTTAGCCCAAGTTCTGGAAATGAATATTACATTTTCATCAGCTGGCCAACACTCTGAAATTGAATGGTAAATTCCATGACTTTTAAAAGTTGTTGAAGCCAGTGTGGCGTGATGAAATATATGTAGTATTAAACCTCAGAAACAAAACAAACCCCAAACCAAAGCCCTCTCTTTAGGGCAGCCTGATTAAAGCAGTTGGAGAAGGGGAGGGGGTGGAGTCAGGAGAAGAGAGAGAGAAGGTCATCAGAATATTCTTCTGCCTACCCCTGCCTCCCAGAACAAATAAATAGAGCATTGATTGTCTCTAAACATGAGCTAACCCGAGAAGTGTGTCCCTGGGAGCAGCTTCAGATAGTGCCACCCATTTCTCTCCAAGGAAACGGCTCATGACTTTGAAAATAAGCAATGTATAATTTCCTGAATTTCATTCTGCCTCGAGGGAGGCGGCTCACACCCCCTTATGCGGTAGACACGCTACATGTTTTCTCATTTAGAAACAGGCCTTTTCTTCTCTCAGGTCTTCCCAAATAGTCTAAAGGAAGCAGGAACCTACAATTTAAAAAGTAGGACCCATGCACAAAAAGGAGAAAACTTAAAAATCCATCTACTATGGACTGTGTTTTAATTTCCAACAGGCTGTGTATTTTAATAAATGCAGGCAATTAGGACCATGAAAAGAGATATTCAGAAAATACTATTTTCTTTCTATTTTTGGTGACCACATTGCCTTCATTGGTTTTTTTCCCCCCCTTAAACCACGTGGGTGGGACTAAAGAAAAAAAACCAAAGTAAGACAAGAAAGCATTTGCCTGGGTTTTTAAACCTTTCAATCTCGCATCTTTGTCTTGACCACGGGGGTCTCATCTGGGGGAATGCAAGCTACCTTTTCTGGCTGCGTTGAGCTGGCCCCCAATACTGCCAGTGTCAGTGGAACAGTATACGGGGATCTGGTATTCGGAGGTAGCCAGTGGCAGGCTCAGGGATCACCCCAGTCACCTCTCTGCCCAGTCCCAGGCCTTACTGGAAAAATTGGGAACCTTGAGTTTATTGCAAGCCAGAAAGCTTGCAGGGCAGGAGGCCCGAGGGTGAGCCCTGAGTGGAGCGGGCCCGGCGTCAGCTGGCTGATCTGTCTGGGCCACAGCTGCAGCTGCGGGGAGCGGAGCCCTTCTCGGACTCAGCTCCTTTCAGAAAACTTTTTTTTTTTCCTTTTCGGATGTGGTTTTCTTGTAATTAATCACTCATGGCCGCGCGTTCGCGGAACTGCTTCCCTATTCATCTTCCAGCCTCACTACGATCCACCGGAGTTTGGAAGGGGAAACTGGCTCATTTCTTAGGGGTGTCGTGGCTGTGGACCCTGCCGACGAGCCTCCCGGCTACTGCCCCCATCTTGCCCAAGGACCTTCTGGAAGGTCCGCTCCCGGTTCCAGATCTTCGGACCTGTGTGCCACGCTGGCCTTGAGCCATTTCAGGTCCAGGCTGCGGCCTGGGTGGTCCAGGTGCTCAGGGTGGTCTTTGCACACCACTGTTCCTTCGGGTTCCTTCTGCATCCCTCTGGTGCGAGCCTCTTTTCGCCCCACCCTTGGTCCTCTTTTGAGGACCTCCCAGGGCCTGTCTTGGCCTGGGGCACTAGAACATTCTGAAGTAGGAAAGGCAAACTAGCCAGGCTGCTGGACTGTTGGGTACTCCGAGGCTGGCTTCCCCTGGCTTTGGCTGTGCAGTGCCCTCTCGGGAAAGCCTGATCCCAGGCCCAAGCACCCTGCGGGCGGTGTTGGAGAGTCCCCACGTAGTGAGTGAACGCTAACTCAGTTCCCTATCTGTGTTTAATGCTCTCGCCGCTTCCGAGCCACGAACAGAAGCCTCCTACGCCGGCCTCAGCGTTAAGAACGCATCCAGATGTGGCCGGGACCACCCTGTGCCTCGGGTGTCTCCAACAGCGGCGCCGGCCGCCCCATGCCGAGCGAGGTGGGATCGGATATTCCCGTGTGTGGGTGTTGGTGGAGATTCCATGCTGCTGGGCGTGTGAACTTGAGTAGTGTCATAGCCCGATCTGCGGGACCCGGGAAACTTCTCAAGTCCGGGGGTCCCTGCGTCACCATGGGCTGCGATGCACAGGGCACTGGCCGGGTCGCGCTGTTGCTAGCTGGGGGTCCCCCGCGCTGCAGCGGGTTTCCCAGGCCGCAGCCCCTGGGCGACAAGGACACCCGCGCGTTCGCGGTCGCAGGGCGGGCGGAGCGCACACGCGGATGCTGTGCGTGGACTCGTCCCCGCGCCCATCCCGGAGGAGGGTCCTCTGCCCACCCGCGGCCCGGCTCGGCGCGGTTCCCACCAACTAGCGCTTCCTCCCTCGGTCAGCGATCCAGGCCTCTGGTCCAGCTGTCAAAACAGGGGGTGTCTCTTTCATTCTGGCTTCACAAAGTCCCAAAGGGGAACAGGGGGCCTTAATGCTTGTGTTTGGACACAAGCAATTATCCCTAATTATTCTTTTTCTTTTGAGCCTGCCCGTCCTGCGGGCGAGCCCGCCGCGGAACAGGCCCCGTAATCCTCCCCGGCCGGCGGATCTCAGTGGGTTCTGTGCGGCCGGAGGCCCGGGCGCTTTCATGTCACTGCGGGTTTAGAGCTGATTCAAACTCATTGCGATGGGGGAATTAACCCCGAGGCCCTGGCTTTCAGGGGCCTCTGATAAGAGATTATACGTGTTGATGGCAAGCTTTTCCTGGCAAAATGTTTTCAAAGAGCTTGGAGTTGTTAAATCAAAGCGCCATTGAATTGCTCGGGGCCGCCCCTTCCCCCTCCTCCCGCCCTTCCCCCAACTCCATCCTTTTTTCCCCTCTTCATCAGTCCGCCCCGCATCAGGACCCAGGACTGCCCACCGTGAGCGGCCCAGCCTCCCCAGAGCGGCACACCACCTTCTTGAGACAGTTTTCCTCCGTGCCTCACCCGGGGAGGACTGTTTTTGTAGGTGCCCGAGGCTCCCCTCTCCATGCAGGTCCCCCACACAGGCGCAAGCTCTGGCTAAGGAAAGCACGCCTCAAAGGAAGAACGTTTCTCTCCAAACATGTGTTTTGTAGAAAACGGAGGTGACAGAGTGGGATGACAGGAGAGAGGAAGGGGGGGGGATCTACCCCCAAGCCCTACCAGAGGTCAGAGGAGTCAGAGGGGAACCGCAGGGTTAAAATGTGCTGTGAGCCGAGTTCACACGTCCCAGTGAATCTCCTGGTCTTTTTAGGAGCGTCTGGCAACTGATGATGGAGGGTTGGAGGACTGTGTGGATGTGGATTCTGCACTGGTGAAGGTCTTCATCCAGAGAACCTCTTCCGATTGTAATTTACAAAGGGTTAATTTGTACTTTTCAGCTCCAAGCTCGAGTGCAGTGTTCCGAGAAGCAAAATTTGAACAAGAGATTAAAAAAAAAATTCCTCCAGGGGCTCAAGACGTTCTACATAGACTAGACAAATAATCTACCCTTGAGAAAAAGGAAGTACTTTTAAATGTGTGTGTGTGTGTGTGTGTGTGTGTGTGTGTGTATGTATGTGTGTGTGTGTGTGTGTGTGTGTGTGTGTGTGTGTGCATGCCAGGTGCACACAGAGCTCAGAAGGATGCTTTGGATACCCCTGGAATTAGAGTTACAGATGGTTTTGAGCCACCATGTGGGGTGTCAGGAATCAAATCTGGGTCCTCTGCAAAGGCGACAAGTATTCTTAACTGCAGAGCCCCAACACAGTATTTGTTTGTTTGTTTGTTTTTGCTTTTCGAGACAGCGTTTCTCTGTGTAGCTTTGCGCCTTTCCTGGTATTCACTTGGTAGACCAGGCTGGCCTGGAACCCACAGAGATCCACCTGGCTCTGCCTCCTGAGTGCTGGGATTAAAGGTGTGGCCCACCATCGACCGGCCCAACACAGTATTTTTAATGTGGAATCTATAAAACTGAAGACATTGTCTCTGTCACTTTATGCTCCCCCTTGCACACTTACCATACTGTGTTGTTTGTTTTCTGTAGCTAGACATCTTGATACCTAACACTCATCATTGGAACCCAGCCTTTTGCTGGTGTGCCTGCTCTGACACCTGGCTTGTTTTCCCTTGGATGCTTCCCTTGGGAGAGGGACAGCGGTGGAATGGTGTGTCCTGCTGGAAATGGCGTGGCTTGGGGAAGAGCTGACCTCCTGACTCTACAGTCCCATCTCTCAGGACTTGGCCTTGGCCACCATCTGCTGCCTATGTTCACTAGAGTATTACGGGGCCTTGGGTCTTTAGGTCGTTGGTGCTCCACCCATTCCTTCCTGTTTATTTTCTCTTGGGACTCTATCCACTCGAGTTCAATATGCCTGCCATGAGATGGTCCAAGTTATAACCAAACTTGGTGTTGAAAAGGCACCCATTTTGCCTGGCAGCTCCCAGAAGGATAAACTGGTTCCTTGATAGAGGTTTGTTTGCTTTGAGTTGATAACCTTTGATGTAGGAAGCAAAATTCAGTTATGGCTTTTTGTTTTATATTGCTATAGAGTTTTGGGCCCTGTGTCTCCTAGCCATTGGCTAACATGCACCTCCTCCTCCCCTGGTGCCTCCCAATCATCCTTCTTCTCCCTCCCACTTGTGTTATCTCTAAGAAACAAATATTCTGTTGGTGAAATTATTAAGGCCACTCCATGTAGTTAAAAGGAAAGTTTATTTTGTGGGGTAACTTACAAGTGAATGGATAGTTTACAGAGTCTGGGAAAGGTGTGGCACAGTCCGGCAGTGTTCTCTGGAGAACTCTGCTTTGTCTACCTCCAGTGTCCAGGGTCCAGGAAGCCTCTCCTCTTGATCCTGGGTCTTCAGCGTCCTCTCTCAGCCCCGCCTTGTAGACGTGACCGTTACCGAAGCCTCAATGGGGGTTGGAGCTTCCAGGTCAAAGCTGGAATGGTTACCCACTACAATATTCTTTTGTAATTTTAATCTATTTAAGTAATAATGTTTAAAATTTTGCAACTCACAGGCAACGGACCCAAAACCAGACTGAAGAGATTCTGTATAGCAAAGAAAATCTGCAACAATGAAGAGGTAAGCCATCATGTGAGGAGAAATATTTGCAAATCATTCATCAGATAAGGAAATGATATCCAAAATGTACAAGGAATGCAAAGTACCAATAGTAAGAAAAGAAATAACACAGCCTAAAAGATGGTCAAAGGACCTGGATTTTCCAAAGAAGATACGCAAATGAATGGGCAACAGATATATGAAAAATGCTCATTCTCTGTAAGTTACTATCAGATCCAACCAACCTGTTTCTGGAGATACACCTAAAGGCATTGAAATCACTGTGTCAAAGAGATGGCTGTGTCCCATCCAGTGTTTGTAGCTGCCAAATATCGGAACAGTTGAACTGTGTGCTCAGGGCTGGGGGGAACAGAACCAAAAAGAAACGGGAGTGACTGGTTACAATGGGGTTTCTTTTAGAAACAACAAAACGTTCTAAAATTGATAGTGGTCATGGGTGCACAACCCAGTGAAAGCACTACAACCTGTGGAATTCTGTCCTTTCCCTGGATGAACTGTCCGGCGTGGGAACGTTTTGTGTTATTGTTGTACCTGAGATCTCTAAAACTGTACAGAGGTTTCTTTGGTCACAGTCTAGAGGCTGAGCGGTCACAGGTCTTGGTGTTGCCCATTGTCTTGTGTAGGACTTCTCACTGTGTCATAACACGGCAAAGGAATCACGTAGCAAGACAGATCAAGCATGTTAGTGTGGGTTTCACTTCCTCTTTTTATAAAGCCACTAATGACATTTTGGGGCTTCATCTAGAGGCCTCTTCTAATCTTAATTCCTCCCCCACAGGTCTCGCCTCCAAATATCATATGAGTTTGTGGACCACATTTCAGTGAATGAATGATGGGGGTGAATACCTTCAAACCATAGTTTGAGTAGAAGTAAAACCAGGTTTGGTGATGAGCAATTGGAAGTTTTTCTAGAGAAGGCCAGCTTGAGATGACTTTTGGATAACCACCCACACAGGTAGAGGAAACAGTCACAGCTCTGGGTACCCAATGCATTGCTTGGCTGGTGTGAATGGAGTGATGGGGAAGGAAAGAATGAGAGTTGAAACCAGAGTTGAATGGGAAAGTGAGGTATGGGGGCTGAAGAGGGGGTGCTGTGAGCCTTCTGCCCCGTGAGGTATGGAGGGTCAAGCAGAGCAATCGCATGCCTTGACTCACTTTAAAGGCTCTCTAGTAATGGTATATATGTATGGAAATGTCATAATGAAATACATTGTTTTGTATGCTCACTTACATAATAAGGGATCTCAATGGCAGATAGGAAAGTGAGACAGGGAGATCAGTCATGAGGCTACTGCTGGGGTCCAGTCCAGAAACAGAAACTTAGAGGAAGGGATAGCAAATGAAACTAGTGGTCAACTGTCTGGTTTGGACCATAGTTTTAAACTTCCTGATGGGCGGGACATAGAGAAAGAGCGATGATGTTTCAGGGGATTGAAGGATGCTGTTGGGATGGGGAAATCCAGAGTGGACTCTGTGGGGAGAGAGTGGGAGCCCAGCTTGGGACATGTCCAGTTGCAGGTCTCTATTGACGAACGAAGTAGAGATGCCTATTAAGCAGCTGGATCCACGAATCTGGAGCGCAGGGTAGAGGTGTGGGCTGGAGAGGGAAATTTGGCAATTGTTGCATATTAACTACCAACCGTGTGAAGTCATGCATGTCTAAGAAAGAATAGAAAGTGCTCCTGCAATGGAGGAAGGCTGAAGAGCAGAGAACTGGTGGCATTCTAATGCTGAGAACTCAGAAAGATGTTCCAGCCGAGGGGACTGGGCACCAAGAGGCTCTAGTATCCTGGAAGTCAAGAAAGAAGGGTGTCCAGGAGCAGAGGGTGATCACCTATGCTTCTGTACGACCGAGATGGCTCCAAGTCAATTGAAAGGAGCCATTTGAAGGAACTGAAAAGGGGTAAGAGACAGGGGACCTTCATCACAAGCAGAAGGTGTGGAAAGGGGTGCTGATGAGTGTAGACAGTTCTTTCAAGGAATTTTGACATGAAGATTAGCAAAGAAATCAAATGGGCCAGCCAAATAAATGCCTTAGAGAGTGAAGGTGTTTGCTGCCAAGCCTGATGACCCAAGTTCAATCCCCAGGACCTGCATAACGGAGAGACCCGACACCAGCAGGTCACCCTCTGACTTACAAGAGTGTGCCTTGGCATATGCAATCGTGCACTCTCACCCACAGTAAATAAAATAAACAATCAATGTAAATAGAATAAATGTAATCTTAAAAAAAGACATTGGGTGGACCTGGTAAGAGAAGCGCATTGAACAAGAGGAATAAACCAGGCACAGGCAAATACTTCATGTGGTCCTTGATGTATAGAAGCTAACTGTTGGCCTGACAGAGGACAACAGTGAGTATCAGAGCTGAGCAGAGTGTGGGGAAGCAAGGGTGGGGCTGGAGGACACCAGTGTGCAGCACACAGTAACACAAGCAGGGAGACAGCAACTTACAGCGTCCGACCCTGAACGTAAAGTCAGCCAGTCGGATTGGCTGAGCGATTCTCTTCTGCAGGCTCAAAAGAGATGGACATTTGGATTTAAATGCAATCATGGTCTGGTCAGAAGCCTGTGATTAAGGAAAAAGGGACAGAGATACTGAGGAAATGAAGAGGAGTTTCAAGTGGGCAGAGGAGAGCCCCAGGCTTGAGGGGTGGTGGGGCGGTAGTGGAGTGGATGAAACGAGGGTTCTGATAGGCTAGAGTGTTTACAGAATTCAGAGAACTGGAAAGAAAGAGATGGGAAGGTAAGAGGTGATGTTCAATGAATGGATGGATCAAGTGGCAATTGTGGAGGACTCCCATCAGAAGGGGTGTCTATTGTCTTGGGTGCACTGGGAGAGAACAGTGGAGAGAAGCCTAGTGAGGCAGCCGCTAGAAACAGCCAAGAAATGGTGTGAGAATCCAGGAATCAAGAGAGAAAATAGCTTCTTGGGACTTTTCTTCTTTTCTTTGGAGCAGTTTGTGTAGTACTTAGATAACCATTTTTTTTTTTTTTTCAGTGATTGGGGGATTCTAGAGGAACATTCAGTTCTTTAATTTTTGTTTGGTTGGTTGGGTTTTAAGACAGAGTTTCTCTGTGTAGCCCTGGCTGCCCTCAAACTCACAGAGATCCTCCTGCCTCTGCCTCCCAA
This sequence comes from Onychomys torridus, assembly GCF_903995425.1. NCBI lineage: Eukaryota > Metazoa > Chordata > Mammalia > Rodentia > Cricetidae > Onychomys > Onychomys torridus. Next base: position 22,286,376 of record NC_050457.1, on the reverse strand, counting down.
GTACTGGGATTAAAGGCGTGTGACGCTGCCGCCACCACCACCCCCTGGCCCAATTCTTTAATGTTTAATAAGTTATTTGGATGTTTAATGTCATCTGTAGTTTTGGATATCGTTTTTTTTTTCCCCTGGGGTTAATTATCATTTTGTACTCTTCAAATTTAGTGACATAACTTATTAAAATTATTGTACAATTTCAAAAATCTTTTCTTTATATCTGCATCTGCTCAATTTTTTTCTCAGTTTCTGTAATTGTCTACTTTCTAGCTTTAGAAAGTATCTTTATTTTATGTGTCCGATGTTTTGTCTCCCTGTATCTATGTGTGCCACATGCATGCCATGCTCAGGGAGTCCAGTGAGGGGGTCAGAACCCTTGAAACTGGAGTTACAGACTGTTGTTAGCCACCACATGGGTGCTCAGAACCCAGCCCGGTTCTCAGCAAGTACCCTTATCTTCTAAGCCATCTCTGTGGCCTTTTTTCTACTTTTTTAGGGGGAGATCATGTTCAAAGAAGTTTGTCTGTTTTATTAGCCTTTTCCAGTTTTGTCTTTGATGACTTTAAGTTTCAGTTATTTCTGCTGTTATTATTCCCTTCATTCTAATTCTTTGTAGGTATTCAGTGGAGAGCTAATAATGACATTGAGAAGTCTTTGTGTGTGTGTGTGTGTGTGTGTGTGTGTGTGTGTGTGTGTGTGTGTGTGCTGACTTTTGACCCAGTAGTTTATCTGGGTGTAGGGTTGGTTTTAGTTGTCTATTACAGATACTGTTCTGTGTTTTCTAGCTTCTATTACACTGGAGAAGTTTGCTAACACATCATCATTTTCTTTTTTTTAACAGTTGATCAATCTTTCTTCTTAGTAGCTTTTAAGAATTGGTTACTCATATTCATTATGACATATCTGAAGATGTCTTCATTTTGAAATACACTTTAATTTTTGAAACCATTACCACCTTGTATTATTTTTAAAAGGTTCTTAATCTATTATTTTGTTTGTACAAAAACACGTTTGTGTGTGTGTGTGTGTGTGTCTCTGTGTGTGTGTGTCTATGTGTGTGAGTGTGTGTGTCTGTGTGTGTGTGTCTGTGTCTGTGTGTGTCTATGTGTGTGTGTGTGTGTGTCTATGTGTGTGTGTGTCTGTGTGTGTGTGTGTCTCTGTGTGTATGTGTCTGTGTGTCGGTGTGGAGGCCAGAGATAGATCTCAGGTGTCATTCCTCAGGTATTGTCTACCTTGATTTTTAAGGCAGCGTTTCTCACTTCACTGGGACTTGCTGATCAAGTTAAGATGGTTGGTCACTATCCCACCCTGCCTCCTCTCTACCCTTTTTATTGAGACATATGTCACATTCTATAAATTTCAAGCATATACTATTCAGACCAATGGTTTTAGGATGATCATAGTCATATGACCATTGCCTCCCATTTTCTTTGAATATTGTTTCCCCACCATTTATTTTTAAAGGTTTTATTAGATTTTTTAATTTTTTAAACTACATTTTAAAGTTAGTTATTTTGCATGTGTATGCTTGTGCACATGCATGTGTATGTGTGTGTGTGTATTGTGAGTGTGTGTGTGTGTGTGTGTGTGTGTGTAAATCAATAGGTAACTTTTAGAAATTGGTTCTTTCCTTCTACTGAGTGGGTCCCTGGGATCAAATTTGGTCATCAGGATTGATGGCAGGTGTCTGTACCTACTAAGCCATCTCACTGGCCCTCCATGATTTTTATTCTGACTGTGGTGTCCATTTGAGGCATATGTTACACTACAGGGGTTTGAAGGAGCCTAACTAACATATAACACCCTTTTCCTGTACTGAAAGTCAAAATTAACTGAGTTTGTTAGGCAAGGAAATTAGACAGATGTAAATAAAAAGAGCAGTTTTATAGCTAATAAATGCAGGGTTTGAGGATGTGGGTTGGATGTGTGGAAACCATGGGTTTCTCAAAACTAAAGCTTGGTTAGACTACCCACGCTCCCTGCCACAGACAGCACGGAATTGCCACATGCTCCCCATATGGAGGTGCCCCATGAAATGTATTGCTGAGTTCTAAGTTGGAAAGCATGTGCTCTGTGGGCAGGCTGGCTTCCGGAAAGGAGGCTAAGAACCATGGGCCTGCTTTACCCCAACTCACCAACAAGTTCAGTCATTGTGACAATCAAGAGTTCACAATGGCATTGTCCCTCTGAATGCATCGGAGGTGGCCGGGATATTCCATGAAGCACAGTTCTGGCACCAAACCCAACAAATGCAAACAACAAAACTGTATGTATTATTTCATGTTTAACTAAAATTACCCATCATACGTATGAGCGTATATGTATACATATGTGTATGGTTTAAATGAAGTTATGCTATTTGGCAAGATAATGCTCCCCTCAAGAGCACTAGACTCTCTAACAAACATCCCAGCAACAGGCTTGAGAAACCTTCTCTCAAGTTGTTGGTTAGGGGACTCCCCATTGCTGAAGACACCATGCACTTCAAGGCCTAAGACTTCTAGGTAGGAATCCAACTGGATCTGACCTACAAAAGCCCCCCCCCCCCCAGCAGTAGTTTTCACAGTACCAGGAAGTGCTTTGCAAACTGCCAAGAGAGGAAAGCATTTGAGAGTGCTACCCAGGTGTAACCCTATGAACCACAGCAACAGCCAGCCCGGTAAGACACCTAAAGGTGCGATAGCGGTATGTCTTGGAGGTGACTAGCAGCTGTCCCATTGATTTTAAGGCCCCTTGACAGAAAGGAAATCATGGCGGCTACTACAAACCTCGCCTATCGTTCATGGCTAGTAAGGCCATATAGGTCTCCGTGGAAAACCTACTTCCGCCGCTTCCCTAAACCAGTATAATTCCACCTAGGTGCACTCTAGGTGCTTATCCTCACGCTCACAAGTGAGTGCGGCTCTCACCACTCATCAAAATTGATCTTTTCCTCAGCAGACAGAGGACACTACAGAAAGCCACAGCTAGTCAAAAACGCAGAGAACTCTGCACTGAGCAACATCCCTACCTCCCCCAACTGTACATTAGGGTCACTAAGAGAGACTGTGATAATTTTAACATGCAATCAAATTCAAACCTACAGAGAAAAGAGAAGAGAAGGCTATTTCCTTGAGCCAATATCTAAAATTATCTGGAGATGCATTCAACACGTTAACTTGAAAATCTGCAACAACAATTGACCTCAATTACGTTAAGATTCTTGAGACATTTTAGATAATACAAGAGAAGAAATTAAAATGGCATAAATAAATATTGCATATAGACAGTCAAAATGTCATTTTTGGTAGATGATTATGCACCAAGAAAAGACCAAGGAAACAACAAGAGACCGCTCTGAAGAAGAGTCAACAGAATAAATGTCCATTATCCCAAGATTAATGTACAGTTTTAGCGCAATCCTAGTTAGAAACTCAACACGAATTTTCCTGATGCTCTGTGAAATGTTTCTTTTTCATTTTCTTTCTTTCTTTCTTCCTTCCTTCCTTCCTTTCTTTCTTTCTTTCTTTCTTTCTTTCTTTCTTTCTTTCTTTCTTTCAGTTTTGGTTTTCCCAGACAATTTCTTTGTGTAGGTTTGGGTGGCCTAGGATTAAAGACATGTGCCACCACTGCCCAGCCAATGAAATTTCAATAAAATTGATAAAAAAAACATAAATTCATAAGAAATGCAAATCACTTTTATTTGTTTGCTTATTTATTTAGAGACAGAATCCTGCTGTGTAGCCCTGGCTAGTCTAGAACTCACACTGTAGCCCAGGCTGGCCTCAAACTCACAGAGAGCTGCTTGCCTCTGCTTCCTGAGTGCTAGGATTAAAGGTGTGCACCACTACAACCTGCTCAAATCATATTTTAAAAAAGAGGAGCTTTGGGCATATGTTGTTGAAACAATAATAAAATTAAGATCCAAATATTGAAGCAACACTACACAGCTCTTTGTTGTGGGATATTTGTATACTGTGTGAAGGTGCATTGCTGTGCCTGGTATAACAAAAAGTTGCATGGCCAATAGCTAGGCAGGATTTCTGGGGAGAGAAAGGAAGAGGAGGAAGAGTCTAGGTTAGGGAGACTCCAGGAGACACCAAGAGGAAACAGGAAATAGAAGAGAGGTAATGCCACATGATAGAACGTAGATTAATACAAATGGGTTAATTTAAGTTATAGGAGCTAGTTAGGAACAAGTCTAAGCTCTAGGCTGAGCTTTCATAATTAATAAGAAGTCTCTATGTCATTATTTGGGAGCTGGCTGTCAGGACAGAGACAGACTCGTTACAGCTGTCGATTAAACAGAACAGAATACTCCCAAATAAATCTTTGCATGCCTCATAATGTAAAAAAAGGGGTTAAACATCATAGAACGGTGTAACAGCACAGACCCTTTTGAAAACTGGTTACAAATTATAGGGGAATAATATAGGAATGTTCCCACCATTCTCCTTACAGTGTTAAGTGAAAAAAAAACTAAGGCAAAAAGAACACAAGAATTATGGGAACAAACACAGAAGCAGAAATGAATACTTAGCTCCTTGGAAACTGAATATGTTATCTGCTTTGAAGCAACTGAAAGAATCACAGAGAGAGGATGAATGGATTTAGTTCTACTAAAATGTCTGCAGTTCTGTTAAAAAAAGAAGAAGATAGAAATGAAAAGGCATGGTGACACCCACTTGCAGCCTGAGCATGCTTACTTGACTCTGACCAGAAATAGAGTTAGTATGTGTAACCCTACAGAGGGCTCCCTCGGAGTGGAAAAATAACTTGTGCTGTGTGTGTACAGTAGAATTCAACTTGGCCATTATAGTGAGCAAACTGCATCTCTTAGTTTGTCAAAATATGTAGTACTGAGTCTAAAAAGAGCTAAGAAAGCTCTTTAGAAAATTATGAGTCATATAAAATTGGGGGAATCACACATGAGTACTGTAGTGTGTGTGTGTGTGTGTGTGCGCGCGCGTGCACGCACATATGTGTGATAACTAAAGTGTAGAAGGGAGAGGCAGAGCTACCCTTGGCACAATGAGTAGAAACAAGGTCTTGGAGGGCGTCAAAGGAGCTTTATATGTGTTATGCTTCCATACATTTGAAATACATTAGAAAGTACTCAGGGGAACTGGAGGATGTGGCTTGGCTGGAAGAGTGTGTTTGCCTACCCTGAATAAACCACATGTGGTGGCACATGCCTATAATCCTAGCATTCTGGAGTTGGGACAAGGAAGTTTGGAAGTTCAAGCCTGGGGCTGGAGAGCTGGCTCAGTGGGTAAGGACACTGGCTGCTCTTCCAGAGGAGCTGGGTTCAGTTCCCAGCACCCACATGGCTGCTCACAACTACCCATAATTTCAGTTCCAGGGGATCCAAAGCCTTCTTTTGGCCTTCTTGGGCACTTCATGAATGTGGTGCATATACACACTCAGACACAAAATTTAAATAAGTAATCTTTAAAAAAATGAGAAGTTAAAGGTCACCCTCTTCTATACGGTGAGTTTGAGGCCAGCCTCAGATGCCTGAGGTCCTCACTCAAATAAATAAATATATATATATTTCTAAGACAAACCAACCAACCTCACAAGATATGTATGCGAAAACCACACAAACAACCCATGAAAAGGAAATACACACACAGGTAAGATTTATAACCTCCTTAGCAACCAAAGAAATTTAAGTTAAGTGGAATACCAACCACTTTTAGTAAGTTAAAAAAGAAGTGTGTTTCTCACATGGTCTACAAATCAGTATGGTGCTTTAAAAGAGCCATATGGCGTGTGAAATCTTGAAACTTCAGAGAGCCCTGTGTGGCTGGCCAGAGCAGGACATCAAGCAGGGCACAGGTTGGGGCGGAGTCTTTTTCTTTTCCATCTTCAAGTCCTTACTCACTGTAGAATCACAGTCTCAAATCTCAGGAGCAAACTTCTCTTTGAAAGAGTTTCAGACTTCAAAACAAAGGAGCTTCGTGAAAGCGGCGGAGAATGGAGTCTGGGCCTTAATGTTTCCCAAATAACCAGCTCCTAATCCGTAAATGCCCCTCAAATAAAACTTCTAATTCTCAAATAGCTTCCAAATCCTTAAACTTTCCTCAAAACAGTCAAGACAATTCACAGCCCTACAAATCAAATCCAGACTTTTGTTGAGCTCCGCCTCCGGTTCACTCATTAGCATATGGGGCATGCGCACAAGTGTGCACGGACACTCTCCACACACACACACACACACACACACACACACACACACACACGAGTTTACTTGTGCTTTTTGTTTGAAAGGGCTTGTCAGTCAAGACAGAATTCCTCTTTTGTGAACAAGCACGTCTCTTCTACACCAGGGACATACCCTACGCCGCCGCCAGCGACTGTCATCGACAGTCGGCTTTCCCCATTTGTTTTCAAAGAGAATGGCATCCGCAGGAAAGGAGATGTTGGAGCAGCAGGAGGCATTCTTATTTTGTTTTTCTGTTTTCACAAGGGAGCCCTAAACGTACTGAATTTCTGGCTCGCCTCAGCTCCTACAGCTGCTTCTTGGGGACCCCAGTCTTCTGTGGGGCTCTTTATCTCCTACCCTTCCAAGGCGGCTAAAAAGAGGAACAGCAAAGAGAAAGTTGCACGTCCTTTCAAAGTCTAAATATTTGAGTTCCTGAGTCAACAGAGGCGGGTTTGTGTGACAGTTCTCACCAATTCATGCAAAATGGGGCTTTCAAAGGAAACTAAAAGGAAGGCTGGCAGATTGCAGGTTCAAAGACAGAGAACGGCCAGGATCTATACACTGACTTTGAGGGAAGACTGGAGGATGCCAGAGGGTAATAAGGCTTTAGCTGGAGCTAAGGTGGGCTGAAGTTCATTACCCGCTCAAAGCAGGTGCTGCAGGAGGGTGAACCACTTTCGCTAAGCCTTAGCTGATGAGTTGATGGCACGAAAGGACTAGAAAGAACGACTTGTCCCCACAAGATGCACTGTGTGACCAGTGCTGTTCATAGCACTGACCTGGACTAAATCCGGTCACCTTCCCCAGAGCCAGAAACCTATATGAAGGCAACTTAGCACTCCCACTTTACAGCCCAAGAGGCTAAGGCATGGGGAGATTGCTCAAGGCCACATAGCTAGGACGCTGCAGAGAGGCTGCCTCCAGGTGTCCCAGCACACTAGAAACCTCACTCCAAATACTTGGTAAGAAACCAGATGGGGAGAGGGGAGAAGAGAATTAGGTTGGATGATGCACTGAGTGAATTGCTTGCAGGTGTCTTGAGGGAAGCAGGCTCAGCTGCTTCCAGTTGCAGGCTGCGTAGTTGAGTAAAGCACATGCTCCGTCCCCACAGGGCCTCTAGTTTCTGTGGACATAAACTCAGGACAGGTTGGAGCTGGATCCTACTGCCCTGGCCCTAAGGGGGTCCACTGTTAAATATTCAGAAAAAAAATTTAACATCGACCTTTTATTTTGGAATAGTTTTAGATTCATAGAAAAATTGAAAAGACGGTAAACCAATTTCCATGTGTTCCACAGTTTCCTATTATTAACACTTTACATTAATGTGGTATATGTTACATTTAATAAACCCTTATCCATACATTATTCTTTTAAAAAAGAACCTTTTTGAGTTAGGATGTGCAGTAATGAGTTTCATCACAGCAGATGCATATCTGTATCATCATAAATTTTAAACACTGTTATTTTTCAGTCTCTCCCCCAACTATTGTCTCTGGGTCTCCCTCCCACACAGCTTTTTGTTGGAGTTATTTGGTTGGATTTTTTTTTTCCGTTGCTGTTTTGTTTTGAGACATCATCTTGCTATGTAGCCCTGATGGTTCTGGAACTCTCTATGTAAGATCAGGCTGGCCTTGAACTCATAGAGATCCACGTCTCTGCCTCACGAGTACTGCAATTAAAGGTGTGTGCCATGGCCACCCATTCCCTTAGTTTTTACCTAGTTCTTTCTCCTTTCTATTCCAGAATTGCATCTAGGGTACCTCATTGTATATTATTATTTTTCTTAGACTGCCGCAGTTTCTCAGACTTTACTTGTTTGGGAGGGCCTTGACAATTTTTTATTTTAGGTCTATGAGTGTTTTGCTTGCACATATGTGTGGTGCTTTGCCTGTGGAGGCCAGAAGAGGGGGTCAAATCCCCTGGAACTGGTGTTACAGAAAGTTGTGAACCACTATGTAGGTGCTGGGAATGAAACTTAGGTCCTCTGGAAGAGTAGCCAGTGTACTCAACCACTGAATCATCTCTCCAACCTCCATCTTGATAATTTTCACAAGTATGGGTCAGTGTTTTAAACAAAGTCCTTTAACTGTGATTTTTTGGCTTTTTTTTATAGGTTGGCTTGAGGAATATATGTTTTGGGGAAGAAGATCCCATCCATGAATTGGCGTTGTCATCATGGTCTGTCAAAGCTACAGGTGCCAACGTGACTCATGACTGTTGAGGTAAACCTTAAAGACCCACTGAGGGAGTCAGCTTTCCTCACTGTAAAGTTCCCATCTTCCCCACCTCTACTGTTTGGAAGAAAGCCATTAGATACAGGCCGCACTTACAGAAAATAATCAAGTGGCTTGAATTCCACATGGTGGGAGGGTTTGCACCACAGCAGGCAGCAGACTTTATGAACCAGGGACTTAGGGGAGAGCTAGTCTCCCAGCCCACCACTTGTACAACTTGGGGTCACTCCTCAGAGATGATTGGTGAGACAGGCAGAAAAGGGGCAACAAGGTCAAGGGGCTCAGAGGGCAAAAGTAAAGGTCCAAGGCTTGGCATAGACGTGCAGCCCCAGGAACCCAACTGAGACCATTCCCAAAGGATTTTAATGGGCAGGAACCTTGATTGATCTATTCTCCTCCCCCCTTTCCATCTATTGAGTGACAGCTACCATCTATTGAGTGACAGCTACCATCTATTGAATGACAGCTATCATCTATTGAGTGACAGCTACCTATTGAGTGGCAGCTACCATCTATTGAGTGACAGCTACCATCTATTGAGTGATGATAACTACCATCTATTGAGTGACAGCTACCATCTATTGAGTGACAGCTACCTATTGAGTGACAGCTACCATCTATTGAGTGCTTCTTCATTATAGGTATTCTCATATATATCAGTCCATCTAAGCTTCCCAGATCCCCATTTTACATATAAGGAAAAAGACCCAGTGATTTACCCAAGAGCAAGACCAGCAAACAGCCAACCAAGGTCTAAACTCTGTGGGCCTCCAGCCATGCTATTCTCTATTTCATTTATTCCTCTTGTCTGGAACATTAGTTACTCCTCAGATCCCTTTCAAGATGGCAGAACTGTGACTGTTGGGAAGCTGCAGAACTTGATTAGTGTTGGGAGTGTACTGCCATTTCCTCTTTAGTGTTTCAACATGGATCACGCTCATGGACATGCATAAGAACTGGAACTGTAGGTTCCAGAAGTTTCTCTCTGGGCCAGGCAACCTGGGCTGCAATTTTACTAACCAGTCCTTCCAACCCAAATTTCTCTCTTAATACTATTTTCTTATTCTTTTTAAAAATATGAGTATACCATAGGGAACATTATGAATCCCCAAGCTTTGTAGATCGATTGAACTCTATAGTGTCATTATGATTTAATTTGATGCATGATTTCATTCTTTTCTGAAGCATTCTTTAAGGAACTGACTTATAAGAACTCAGCACTATAATTAACCAGTAGGGATTGGGGAAATTCTATAAGATTGTACAGTCTGTATAGATACTGAACAAATGCATATAAAAATGTAATATATTTCATTTGAAAAGCCCAAGCATGAAGATCACTTGGACTTCTTATCCAAGGCAAATGAAGTGCTAATCATCTGTCTTCATGTCAGTCATTCATGGAGTTTCAAGTGATTTCAGGATAAATAACCTGAAAGGAGGGTTAGAAGTTTAAGATGGGACCTGTCCAAATAGTAAAGAACATTAGAGGCTTTAGTAAACGTAGATTACTATTTTCAACTGAGATTTCATTGGTCAAGATGATATTCAGAATTGTTATTAAGTTGTGCTAACGTTTTTTCTGACTTTCCTCCTCTCAGATCACAAAGACCCTTCAGATAGAGCTGAAGAGGTGGGCTAGTACAGGAGTTACATCCCTTTTCTTTTGGTTTTTCATTCCGTTCTCTTTCCTTTCCCGCTTCCTAGCAACCCCCATCCCCACTATCTCCTTCATAGAGATTGGTCCAAGATGATTGACACACAGACAGGCACCTGGCCAATGGGGAATCAATTTCTGTAGCTGAGTGTATCAACCTCCTTAGACTAAATTACCTCTGGACAAAGAGACTGAGCCATCTTGTGAATGGATGGTGATGGGCTGAAGGTCAGGTGGAGCCAAGGTTCAACATACTTAGTTCATATTGCTTCCATAAATCCTATAAATTCCACAGATTACCCGATGGCCTGTTTTTGTCTGTCTCCATACACCCACAGCGTGGAACTGCATCTTATTCACTGTGCTCCAGATGTCAACATGGGGGCACACTCAAAAATAATAATGAAAGTGAAATCTGTTGAACGTTTGTAATGTGACAAGTAGCTTACAAAATTAGCTTGTTAATTCTCAAAATAATCCTAAAATGCAAATCATAGTGTGATGCTCAGGGGCATTGATTACATTGCCTTGGTTTGCACAGATAACTAGTGATGTGAGAGCTTAAGTGTGAACCCAAGTATCCTGACCCCAAAGAAGAATAGAGAGCCCCACTGCATGCTGGATAACTTCCTGTCACCTCTGAGAGAAGCTCGGAAATTTCGCCTACATCTGTGCTCCAGTCCACAATTTGAACCACTGAAGTACTGAAGGGGCCACAGGTGTCGTACCAAAGCCCCCTGGGATTGCAAACCCCAAAGACAAACACCACTGAGGTATTTGTTAAACACCTAAATCAGCATGTCTCTTCTTGGACATGAACACGGAGCTCCAGGAGTTTCGGGCTCGAGCCAGAAGGTTTCTGTTTTAACTGCTGTTGGTTCTTGTCTTTTGGTATGAGTCTTAAAAAGACCATCTCCACTTTACTACAAGTCAATTTTGCTTAAATCAGGACTGTCCAACAAAAACATTGTTAGATATTCATGATTTGAATTCCGGTGTGAGAATTAAATTATGATACACATTAAAAGCCATGTGATGTTTGTTTTGTAATAAATAAGGCCCTGACATTACTCGTTAGTAGCCTTATGAAGATAAACTATTAGTTCTGCCCTTTCCCCCTTCCTCTGAATTCCAGTGAAGATGGTTGTTGTTCCAGGGATGTACTTCCTGGGATTCCCCGATTACTCCAGGCATCCTCTCCCTGGGTGATGTCTTTGCTCTTGTTTGCATCTGTGTGAGGGAATCCAGTGGCCTGACCTGTCTGCCACCCAAACAGACCATGGAGATTTAGTCCAGGCTTGTGTTTGCCTCCTTTTCACAGAGCAACACTGGGCACACCTCTGCACAAGCATCTTCTTAACATCACCCTTTTTATTCACTCCCCGCTGGCTGTCACCACACAGGCTACAACTGGAAGCCTGATGATGTCCCTCCCAGTTCTTGTCTTAAGGAAGGCTGGGAACTTCAAAGTAGGTCTCAGCTGGGCACACCTTTAATATCAGCTCTTGGGAGGCAGTGGCAGGCAGAGCTTTGTGAGTTCAAGGCCAGCTTGGGCTACAGAGTGAGTTCCAGGCCAGGCAGGGCTACTTAGAGAGACCCTGTCTCAAAACAAAACAACAAAAAATCTAAAGTAGGTCTTGATTTTCAAAAATTCAATGCATAATTATTTCATTAAATCCATTACATCTACACATATTCTGTTTTTAAATGAGTATAATCTATGAAATGTTCAAAATGATAGCCTTAATTATACCCTTGTCAAGTCTGTCATGTACTTCGACTCTTATCAGCTCCCTCTCCTCCTTCCCCCTCCTGCTCCTTCCCTTCTTCTTCACGTCATACGTGTGTAACATGCACCACACACACACATACACACACATATATACACACATGTATATATACATACACATATATACATACACATGTATATATATACACACAAAATATACACACACATACACACATAAACACACACATATATACACACATATACATACACACATACACACATATACAAACATGTATATATACACACACAAATATACACACATGTACACACATATGCATACACACACATATATACATACATATACACACACTATATATACACACATATACATACATGCATATATTCACACACATATACCCACACATAAATACACACATATACACACACTATATATATACACACACATACACACATGTACACACATATGCATACACACACATATATACATACATATACACACACTATATATACACACATATACATACATGCATATATTCACACACATATACCCACACATAAATACACACATATACACACACTATATATATACACACACATACACACACATATACACATATACATATATTCACACACACATATATATACACATATACACACACACTATATAATCACACATACACATACACACACACTGTCTAGATATCACCTGTGAGAGAAGACATAGATTTGTCTTTCTGGATCTGGCTTCTTCACCTACTCTGCTAACCCTTAGTTCATTATCCTAAAAAATGACAGTTTGTTTCGTGGCTGAAGAAAACTCGGTTGTGTAAATACCACGAGGCTGAAGTGGCTGACAGCACCTCACCAGCTCTGACAGTGACAGTCACAAAACCCTGATATCATAACGGTATTTGTGGCCTTAAGTATTCTATGAACTGCCAAAATCTGACTGAGCAGACTGGAGACCCCTGAAGAAGTGCAGAGGGGGATGCTGCAGGCACTGGGGAGGGAGCCCTGGGTGAGGCCTTCTCAGCCTTCTCCTGGGGCTCTCCAGATTGCCATCTGCCAACTCTTCTCCATGTGAATGCATTTGTGTTCGTGTGTTCATGTGTGTGTGTGTGTGTGTGTGTGTGTGTGTGTGCGCGCGCGCGCATGCACGCATACATACAGAGGGATAGCTAATTAGATTTCCATCACTACCCTTTTGAGACAGGGCATCCATCCCTGCAGTCCAGGGTGTCCGAGTGCTCGGATTACAGGTGTGGGATTCCTATGTGCCTGAAAGAAAGCGTTGTATTGCCTGCCCCTGCCTTCCAAAGGGCTGACCCTGTGCTCTTTTCATAATCTCCTGTCTTGCCATTGGCTCTCTGGACTCTGGTTGGCTCATCTCAGAATCCTCATTTGGTCAATGCCCGCTACTTTCTAACGGTGTGCTTGCAGACCTTTGCCAAGCTGCAGACCGAAATCCCCCCTCTCACGTCCAGCCTCACTCCCACACGCAAGGAAAACTTTCCTTCTTTACTGTGTTCTTCTCTTCCCTCCTTTTTCACCCCCAAGAGAAGCCCCTGCATCTACTTATGGACAATGTTCTAGAACTTACCCTGCCAGAATAATTTTCCTAATGGGAAATCTAATGGGGCCTCCCACTGACAGAGAAGACCACCCCATCTGCAGCTAGGGACGAGAGACACTCCCAGCCCAGATGTAAAGAAATATAGCAGATCATGGCTTGGTGTATACGCATTGCTTATTGAATATTTGAGCATCTTTTCTGAAGATATTTCTATTGAGCTCACTGGTGGAGTCAACCATCTGGAAAACATCAAGCCTCACCCCACTGAGGTAAACCCCTATTGCGTATTTTCCCTTTAATGTGAGCCCAGTGGGCATGCAGCGTGTATCTCTATGTTTAGCACAGTTCCTTGCCAAGGCAGTTCTCGAACATATGACACTCTCTAAATAAATCAGTGTTGTACAGATCCATTGACCACCCCTCCTAATTGATGCTAACAGTTCATTTAAATGGGGCTCTGAAGAACCTCATGACTTCTTGATGTGAGGTCTCTTTTACATTCTGAAGCAGTGAACTCCAGCTTAAGGGAATAAGCAATGTGAAGCTTCACTTGTTGGCCTGAGGTACAGCCCAGTGGCAGTGTGTATGCTAAGTATACAGTAAGGAGTTAGGTTTGCACCAGCATACTGTCCAAAGAAACCCCCCCAGATCTACTCTTTAATTTTCATTAAATACTGGTTTTTTAAAATTTGACCCAATCTTGCCCAAGATACAGAAATAAACATTGGTCTAAATCCATTCTCAGTCCATTCTCAAGGACACAGGGCAGGCAGTGTACCAATTGAACTAATATAAATTGAAAAGACCATCTAAGTTATTCAAGATAAATGAACTAAGATGAAAATTTATATTTAAATAAGGGAAATGCTCATGTTCCTTTACCATCCTTGTGTTCTGAGGTGTTAATAAAGTGAATTTCTGTTCTCTGAGTGCTTAGGATGTGCGCTAGTTAGCCAATGGTAAAGAAATTGTCTGAAGATAGAGAAAAAAACCCACATTTTTATTAAATATTATTGTGGTTAGTCTACTGACCGGAGAGCACTGGACCCTCTCACTTCTTCCTGAGAACACACAGCAGCACATGGAGCTAGCTCTGGGGAGAGGGGACACTGGGTACTGTGTTATGCCAGTGTCCTACAATAACATGTTTCAGGCTACTGCATTGAAAAATTACCCCACAATTTGGTGACAAACTAATTTTTTCCTATTCTCAGTCAGTATTGCAAAGAACTGTTGACAAATGACTCTAGGTAAAAGGGTTAGAAGTGAGATTAAGCAATGAGGGAGAGCCAGGTTGTGGTGACATTTTATCTGTGCACCCCAATAAAGCTCATCTGAGGATCAGAGGAAAAAGCCACCCACTATATTAAACATAGAGGTCAGACAGTGGTAGCATATGCCTTTATCCTATTTCTTGGGAGGCAGAGATCCTTCTGGATCTCTGTGAGTTCAAGGCCACAGTGGGAATAGAGCCAGGCGTGCTGGTATATACCTTTAATCCCAGCACTAACCATAAAAATCTAGAGGCCTGTACAGACAGATAGGAAGTTACAGAGCTGGGCAGGAAGAGGAAGTGATGTAGCTGGGCAGAGAGAGGAAATGAGATGGCAGAACAGAAAGGCATATAGGCATGGGCATGCAAGAAGTAACTCTCCAAGTGGTGAGAACGTGGCTGGCTTCTTTCTGCTTTTCTGATCTCTCGCTTTTAACCCCAATATCTGGCTCTGGATTTTTTATTAATAAACCCATTTAGCACTTCATCTTACACCAGGTGGTGGTGCACATTTTTAATCCCAGCATTCAGGAGGCAGAGACAGGTAGATCTCTGAGTTCGAGCCCAGCCTGGTCTACATAGTGAGTTCCAGAACAGTCAGGGCTGCATAAAGAGGACAGAATTATTCTACTTTTTAGAGGAAGATTTCTTTTTATTTTATGTGTATGGGTATCTTGCCAGCATGCACGTGTGTGCCTGGTGCTCACAGAGGCAAGAAGAGGACACCAGATGCCTTGGAATTAGAGCTACAGATGGTTGTAAAGCACTATATGGGTGCTGGGAACCGAACCTGGGTCCTTTGGAAGAGCAGCCAGTGCTCTTAGCTGCAGAGCCATCTCTCCAGCTCTTAACTCTATTTTGGATCAAAATCATCAACAGAAGAAATCATGATGCTGTTACAAAGTGGTTTGATCTCAAAAGCATGGCCACTCTCTCTGCAGGCATTTTCTTTCTTCTCCCATAGTGTGGTCTTCCTATTCCAAGACAAAGCCTTCTATGAGGGCAGCAGACAGGTTTGCCTATGGAGGAAAGGGATCAGTGAACAAAGCTTTCGCATAATGCCTTACACATCCATTCTCATTGTTCATTTCCTTCTTGTCCTCTAGCATCATTTTCTATCTTCCTGCTCTCCTTGAGAGGCCCCACCCATGTTGCTACATGGTTATAATTTTTTTTCATTTGCAAGAGTGTCGTTCCTTGTCAGGCCAGGCGGCAGTTTCTCTGGTATGGAGCTGAGCTGTCATTTATCATGAGCGTGAGATTATACACAATTGTCTTGTTAACACAAGGACTGAGGCAATACTGGGATCTATGTGTGCTATTATGCTGGGTTTGTCATCTAAATCCGGGACCGACTTCTGCTGCTTTTCCTGCTGTTCCCTAAGATAACTGGATGAAAACAAATGAGCAGACATTAGCTGATCAAAGATTTTGGATATTTCTAAATACAGAGGTAAAGTAACGAGTCTCAAAAGAGAAGTGACCCAAGAGAGAAAATAAATTTCTCCTTTTCTTTATCAGGAGGAGCTTTGGTTGGGAAACAGCTGGTGACATGAGATTTCCCTAGATGGTTTTTTGGAGGAGAAACCCACTCACTTCATGAGTATACAAACTTTGGAGTTTGTGGTGGGGAAGGTGTTGAGTACGTAAACTAAGAGAGGCTGAGCCATACTACTTCCTGCTCTCAGAGACCTGGAAGGCCAGTGTGGTGACTGACAAACCAAGTTATGACCTTACCATGTAAGAAGCTGTGAGAGAGTGCCAGTGTGAGGCAACGTTGAGATAGAAGTGTGTGCACCCATGGAAAATGAGGCCTTTGACCTTGAGCCTTTCAGCCCCTTAGTCTGGCTTACTAGTTCCAGGTTTTTAAGTGACCCCTTAGGATTTCCTGAACACACAATCATACCGTCTACAATGACCATCTTATTCTTTTCTGATTTCTATGTCTTTTGTTTATTTTTCTTGTCTTATTTGTTTAGCTAGGACTTCTAGTATGGAACTCACTCTTCAGAGTCTGGAACTCAGAGATCCACCTGCCTCTGCCTCCCAAATGCTTGAATTAAAGGCATTTGCCATCGCTGCATGGCTAAATTTCCATTTTTAACTACTATATGCAGCTATAGTCTTTTGGTAAATGTCCTTTAATAATTTAAGGAAGTTTCCCTCCATTGAGGAGTTTTTATTTTCAATGGGTTTTGAATTTTGTTAAGTGCTTTTTTATACTGCAACTGAAATGATCATGTGGGTGTTTTCTTCTTTAGCCTGCTGCTGTGGTTAGATTTTGTAATGATCTTGATTATTGACTTGATTAGGTTGAGAGACACCCAGATAGATTAGCAAAGGGCATTCCTGGGATGTCCCTGAGGACATTTCCAGAAATCAGGAGGACTCTGACTTATAAATGGCTTATCATGGGTTCAAAATGTGATTAGCCTGTGGGGAGGTGTTGGTATTCTAGGGAATGTGGACAAGCTGGAGAAAGTAGATCATGGGAGTGGGGGTGTGTGTACCTTTGAAGAGTGTATCTTAGTTCTGACCATCACTGTTACTTCTCTCTGCTCCATGCCCATCATAAAGTAAGTGGGTCTGCTTAACCGCATGGTTGACCCTCACCATGGGCCTAGGAGAAATGGGATCAAGTCACTGTGGTTGAAAAAAAACCTCTGAAACCAAGAAGATAAAACATTCCTTCCTTTAAATTGCTTCTCTCGAGTTATTGTCACAATGATTAAAAACAAACAAACAAACAAACAAACAAACAAAACTAACACAAATACTTTGATTTATTTTTATATATTGAGTAAGCCTGGGCTAAAGCTTACCTTAAAAATGTTGGCAGAACTTTCTAAATGTTGTTGGGTTGGGTTTTTTTTTTTTTTTTTTTTCCATAAATGCTAAGGATCAAACTCAGTTCCTCATTCACGGTGGGAAGCAATCTGGAGCTGAGCTACAGCCACAGCACTGGTCTGTTAATATACATACATACATACAAACTGGCTTTAGAACCCGTGTTTCAAGATGCACTGATAATGCTGGCTTCCTAAGTTCTTATAAAGCACAAGCTCAGTCAAGTCTCTAAATATTTCTGGCATCTTTTGAGTCCATTCGTATTTTTACACTCTTGGTTATGTGAAATAACATGAGGTTATTTCAGCCCCTCATTGAACCATTGCAACAGCCTCCAAACTATTGGAGCTACAGCTGTCTGAGAACCATGGATCTGAGAACCGTAAGGGAACCGGAAGTTCCACCCTACTCGAAAACCAACACATGAACCTGAATGCTAGGAGCTTCCTGGATGTAGACAGAGTATGCAAGACTCCCAGCTTGTGCCAGGAAACTTTCACATTCTCTCTGTTTCCCGAGTCCCACAGAGGCACTGTGGGGTGACCCAGGTAGATGCCACACATTTATTAATGCTCTGCTTCTGCAGAGAAACCCAAGCCTAAGGAACCCAGATCTTTCCATGGGGCTTAAATAGGGTGGCTTTCCCCTTGCTCCAGAGACAAGAGCTCAGGCCTCTAAGGATGTTTACTATGCAAATGTCGTTACAAAAATAAACTAGAAGAAAAGGGCACTTACTAGCTTACCCCTCCCTATAACAGCCTAAATCCAAATCAGGTCAACCAGGGCTCTCTATACCGGAAGAACGAAGTCAGGTTCCTTGAGTTGGCACTGCCTTCTCCACTGGCCTCATTGATCACTCCTCCCACCTCCCAGCATGGACCTGAAGCGCCCTGAAGCCTCTCCAGCAGCCTGTGTTCATTCTGGCCTCCTGGTCTCGGCTTGGATGATCTTTGTTACCTCACTCCTTCCCTAGTCGTCTACTTAATGCCAGATACAGCTGCCTTGCCGTAGACTTTCCAGTCTCCCAGAACCACGAGCCAAAACAAACCCGTTTTCTTTATAAATTACTCAGTCTCAGGCACTCTCTTATAGACACAGAAGATAGACTAAGACACTATCTAATTTCGCTTCTCTTTCCAAGCAGACCCGAATGGAATGAGTCACAGGACAGCATAGCTCTGCATGATACAGCTTTCCGAAACGCTGTGAACGACTACTAATTCATTCCAGAAACACCCTGGTCATTTGATCCCTTGTGTGACTCATCAGCTTTGAAAGAGCCCCAGGAGTCGCTGCCTGCTCCTCTTACATGGGCCCTGGTTTTTGGTTTTGTTTTCTGTGAAATGAAGTTAATGGCATTAGCCACTGATCTGGCCCTGAGAAAAGAATATGAAGAGAAATACCAGCAGGCTTACCACACATTGGTGAAAAACCCGAGACACACATTGGAGGTGAACCCCAGAGGCAGGATAATCCCGCTTGGCATCTCTTTTTCCGGGTGTGTCCTCTCTTGAACTACGTACTTTGTGGCAATGGCTCTTCCTGGTAGGATCTGTAGGTTGACGTTTTGATCTCATATTTACAGGGCATAACTCTGGCCCCATCTTCTACCTGTCAGCGGCTCCCCATTTCCCTACATAGCCTGAGCACCCGCTGCACAGCCTGGGTGTTCTGAGTGCCCGTTGGCTGCTCGTTGAACTGAGTATTTGAGGAGAGTGTCCTCCTAGGCTTGGGGTTGGACCTGTAACGTGGACTTCAGAGTCATGGGCAGCCTTGTCTCATGGAGACAGTGGAGTAGGTGTGGTAGCTTTCTCTTAGATACTCAGATAGTCTTCCCAGAAAGAGAGAAGGTTGTTTGTATTCAAATTTGGCGTTTCCCATCCCTGGTCAGTTAGGCCTTCTGCTTTCGCCTCAGGCGGAGCAGCTCATGGCAGAGCGAACGTTTTACCTCACAATTAGGGAAGCAGGTGGTGTCAGAGACACACCCTGAATGACCTAGCATATCCCAGTAGGTGTCGTCTTTAAAAGTCCCACCATCTCCCAACACAACTCATTGGAGACCAAACCCTCATCATATGGGCTTTGGGGGGGCATTCAGCACCTAGCAACAGCAGCTGGAAATAGAGGAAACATCTGGAACTTGGGCTGGCTCTCACTGATTCTCTTTTTCCCAACTGGGTTAGAAACCTTTTCTTTGAAAGAATTTCATCCCTTGTTCACACACACTCTAGCATGCTAGATCATGGTAGATGGAAAACCTGGAAATTGATGTGGTAAAATATCCAGGCGTGATTAAGTGAAAAGTGGGTTGCTCACCACGGAACTCAGTGCACTATGAGCTGTAGGAGATGCACAGTGAGCTAGTCAACAGTTAACCCCCTTCTCTCCCGCCCATCTGGATTCACAGGCATGTTCTGACAGTGATGTATGATCACTGGAGGAGCACCATGGGGGACACGGCATGGGTAAGCAATAAAATCCCATTTTCCACAGAGATACTTGATAATGTAATACAGGAAATGTCATGGAGGCTGCATTGGAGCCTAAAAAGTGTGGTCTCGATGGATTTTATTGTTATTATTCTGCTACCACAAAGTAGAAGCAAATAAACACTATTTTATACCACCACTGACCCACGGAGGCACATAAAACAGATTACAGCGTGGTTAGAGCAGGGACATAGGGAGACTACGGGAGTGAGCGTTCAGTCGTGGCCCTGCAGCCCAGCCATGGTGGTGAAGTACTCTGGAGAGGATAACGCGCTGTGTTCCATGTTGTTAAGGATTAACGTACTGAGATCTAGCTGATGACGTTTTGGTATTTCAACCCTCAACTTTGAGCATTTGCAAGACGACTCACACTTTAATATAAGCATGCCACCCAAAGAATTCAAGGCGTGGTGTGGAATACAGGGAATTCAGATGACAGGGGGAAATCCCAAACAGAACCCGGACAGGGACATTTCCTTGAAGCCACACCCGGCACTGGGTTTTGCCAGTATTAAAGAGAAAGCTGTAAGAGTTGGCGGCCTTGACTAAATCACTCCTCTCTGCAGGTATAGATCGTGGAAGAACCAAAGCGTATTTCTCGCCCCTGGCTGCTGTGGATTCTGATGTAGCTGTGCCCCCCTCCCCTAGGCCACCACTAATGGTTCCCACTCAGGTCCAGACTAAAGGAGTAAGAAATGAGTCCAGTGTTTTCCCTTCAGGAGTGTTTCAGAAAGCAGAATGTGTGTCCCCCGAGTTGTAGAATGAACTGGAATAGAAGTGCCATGTTCATGTTTCTGAACTGAGGCTTCAAGCTTAGGGGCAAGATCTCCACTTGACTAGTATTCCAGACTCACCCCCAGCCCATCTTCCTCCCCAACCCCTTAGGGCTTTACTACATAGTCCAGTCTGTTCTCTAACTCAGAATCCTCCTGCTTCTGCCTTCCAAATGCTAAGATGACAAGAGCCCACTACCATGACGAGCTCTATGTGATTCTGATGCAGACCAGGTATGGAGATTTGTCCCTCAGGAAGCTCTAGGCTTCAGCAGGGTCCACTCCTGCCAGCCTGTGCCCTGCTGAGCGTTCATATCTTCATCTCTGCTTATGCTCTGGTCGGCTCAGGTGCCAAAAGTAGAGTCAGCACCCATGCACAGGCAAAGCCCATGCTCTCTGCCCTATGTGCCAGCATGCATACTCAGGCAGCATGCATGCACAGGCAGCACCCATGTACATCCAGCACCCATGCACAGCCAGCACCCATGCACAGCCAGCACCCATGCACAGCCAGCACCCATGCACAGCCAGCACCTATGCACAGCCAGCACCCATGCCCAGCCAACACCCATGCTCTCTGCCCTGTGTCACCAATCCCGCTGGGCCTTGGGGTTTCCTGGCAGGAATAGGAGCTGGGGAGCTTTCTACAGAAGAGTTTCTAATGAGGGGCTCTGCCCTCCTTCAAGAACATTGTAGTTTATATACTTTACTATTTTTCTCATAAATAGACATCTGTGAATCATTTTATGTGTCTATTTTTAGAAAGAAAATGTGACTACATTGAACAATGTTCTCATTTTTAAAAAAATCTCTTATAATAGTAACAATTGTTTAAAAACTTATATTGTTAACTGTTTTTCCTCAACAAGGGGCAGTTGGAACCAATCCTACAGTGAACACTTGACAGTGAGTTTTCAAGCCTGATTTTGTGAGGTTTGCATTTGGGGAGCTGTTGTAGTTTTTGGCTCTAAAGATGGAAATGAAACCCCAAAGTTCCTGTCCTCCAGGGCTCTGCCTGGAACTTTCCAGTGTGGCTTTGTGGGACAGGACAGCAGTGCTTTCCCGGGGGGGACTTTGGTGTCCTCATGCAATGACCACAGGGCCACCTGATTTCTTCAATCCAACATACTTCGGCTTTCAAAAGAAATCTTCCCATTCTTGTGGGGCCATAACTGGGCCTGGCTAGGTGACAGGGGCTGCCCTGAGGTTGTAAGCTTGCTTTTAGGACAGTCCCGGCCTCTTCAGTGTGTGTCCTGATAGGAAGAAGGAACACATACGCTCTGTGGGGGATATTGGCCTGGCCCTGAGCCCTTGGAAGCCTCAGCAGGTCCCCGCTAACCTGCTCTGCTCAGCTGGCATCATACACTTCTGGGGCAGGGAGTTTGGTAATGAAGACTCTGGCATCTTTCCCACTGCCCAGCTCACACCTCACATATCAGGTCTCAATTGCCAATGTCAACATCTCCAACTGTTGTTTTGAAGGTGTTTCCGTCTTTATAAAGCCACACCTATGGTTCAAGAGAGGAGCACACAAGTTCACTACAACATTTAGCTGAGAGAAAGGAAAGATTGGAGAGAAGGAGGGAGAGAAAGGAGGAGAAGGGAGAATTGAGAATAGGCGGGGAGGAAGAAGCTTGAGATGGAAAGGGAGAGAAGGAAGGAAAGAAGGAGGTAGGGAGGGAAGGAGGAAGGACAGAAGAAAGCGGGGGGAGGGGAGACATGTTTCTGCCCCTCTTTTCCGCCCTGCAGTGCTGGGATCTGTAGTACTCCCCAGCTCAATCCAAACACTCCAGGTCTATGTCTCTCTGACACCTGGTCCTTTTTGTCCTGGCTCCTGTATCCTGTGAGTTGAGCACAGCAAGAAGTTTGTCCCAAGAGGAAAGTTAACATGCCCAAGGAACTTCTGGATCTCTAGGAGGCTGACTCAGAGGGGACAGAGGACAATGTGAAGTCTCACCTGTCCCCAACCCCCCCGCAGCCCCATCATGCCATGCTTAGTGAGGTTCACTCCCTGGAAAGGACAGGCTGCTTTTGTTCTGACCACAGAACAGACCCTCGTTAGCATGGCATCCAGCAAATCATGCAAGTGGCAGCGACCCTGTGCCAACCACGGCTCTGGTTTATATCCAGTTAATGGAGGCTTCCTTTAGTTTCTCGGGATTAAAATGTTTCAGTATTGCCTTATAAAAATATTCCATTCTGGCTCGTGGGCAGAGCCTCAGTGCAGGAAAGCTGCGAGGTGGGGCTGCCAGCTTCCCACATTCCTGTTACTGTCTGTAATTTCTAAAGACCAGTGAGTAGACATGGCACTCCGCAAATCCACAAAGACAAGGGCCTGGCCTTCCATCAGAAAAACACACCCTAATGAAAATAATCCAAGCAGAAGCCTAACAGACAGTTTGAGGGGGCCGGGAAGGAGGAGGAGGTGAGGTTTAAAGCATTTCTGATTTTGTTTTTGTTTTGAGCTGGGAGTGAGTGGAAGAGGGGGGAGCCAGCTACATCCTGAGTTTGCTCTGTGTTTAATCTTTCCAGGCTCCTGGTCTCAGGAGGTCACTGGACTCAAAAGCCAAGTTGTTCAAACTGACACCCCGCCCCCCACCCTCCATCCCCTGCAAAGAAATTGCTTTCTGTGGCAGCCAGCTCCTTTTTTCCAATGGCTTTGTGGCTGACCTCAGCTCCCCTGACAAGTGTTAGGCTTAAATAAGATAATGACTTTCTAAAGCACATGCTTCCCTATAGGCAAGCTCCTAGAGCAGAGAGCACACACCTCTCCAGGGAGGGGACCACACCTGAAGTCCCATCCCTGATCTTTTTCTCATTATTTGCCTTTCTGAGAAAGCTGTCCTCACCACATAGGCCGAACATCAGGCCTGGAACTTGCAGAGACACGCCAGCTACTTGGCACTGTGGCAGACAGAATTGGTTCATCAAGCTGCATTTTTATGGAAACCTCAAGTTATAACCCACATGTGGTGGCAGATCATTATCCTAAGACTCTAAATTGAAGCCGTGATGCACTTGGAGGCGGATCTATCATAATCTGGACATTTTTTCTTTGACTGGTCTGTTTTAACAAGTGTAGGGAGGAAATCAAACTCGAAAAGCATAAACTGTTTTACATTTTGAATTGAACTTGTATAAAAATGGAAACACTCCAAGATAAAGGAATACTGGCAGAGGAGGAAGGAAAGATGGGGGTGGTGGTGGAAATAAAAGGCTTCTGTTACAGCTTTTACATTTCCTGATTTAGCTCAATGAAAAAGGGGCAGGGTGAGTAAGTGGATGGACACAATCCCTAACGAGAAAACGATGGACAGAGAGGAGACGGGGACAGGGATAGGAAGGAGGGATGAAGATGGGGCGAGTGTACGTGGGGGGTGGGCAGCGAACCCTAAAATGAAACACTAAATAGTTCCCAGTAATTATCTTTGTGAAATAGCCAATTAGAATTCCTGATCACTTTTATTTTGTCATGAGGCCTTTTTGAGTTTTCCAAACCTTTACGATGGCAGTGTTTTTCTAAACCCACCAAACACATTATTATTTGTTGTTGTAGTGTAGTAGTTTTTAAAATGTGTTTTCTGATAATGTCATGCCTGTATATAATACATTCTGGTTTCTCTCATTTCACCCCCTTTAGCTTCCCACCCCATCAACCCCCTACCCCCTATTCCTCCAGATGGGTCCTTTTCCACATTACGTCTTTTTATTCTATTTGGTGAACCACCAAGTTTAATCAGGCTTATTTGTGTAGCCGTGGGTTTGGAACTGCCCAATGGAGACAGTGGCTGTCCCTCTCCCACAATCCATCAGTAGCTAGTAGTTCTTCGAGGAGGGGGGAATACATTATATTTTTTTAAAAGAGTTTCTGACTCCAACCTTGACATCTGAGGCTGAGTCCACACAGCAGGTGGAGGTCAGGGTCACTAAACAGGGTTGTGTGTGTGTGTGTGTGTGTGTGTTAGTGCACTCCCGGGCCCAGGGACCTGCAGCATGCCCACACTTTTACTTACAGCTCACAGAACTATTTTCTGCAACCCAAGCATGCTTCAGTAGTTCCAGTGGCCAAGGCTTCGGTGACATGAGAAAAAGTAGCGCCGACCTACCGCCGAGTGTTATTACCATGGGAAGCCACCATTCACGAGGTCAAATCCAGCTGAATGTGAGGTATTGCTTTACATCTGAGTGTCCTACTGTGTGAACTCCACATAGTGGGAGCTGCTACACTGGGGGAAAGGCCCAGTTTACCCTGGTTGTGAGTGTGTGTGTGTGTGTGTGTGTGTGTATGTGTGTGTGTGTGTGTGAAATGCAGTGGTCATTTTAGGAGATATGATATCTAGATTATGAGCCCTGTCAGGGCCTGGATTGGAAGGAGAGAACATCCTGAAATTTCCATAGCCACTGTACAGCTGGCTGCATGGTGGTTTCTCAGCATTCAAAGGCCCGCAGAGCATCTTACCTTCTTGACGATGGTCCTTGGATTAGTTTGTGGGTGAAAGATGCCCTTGGAGGTGAACTCCAGATTTCTGGTCTGGCTCACTGTCCTTAAGCTAGTCACTCTATTCTTCAGTCTGAAACTTTTGGAATTAGGGCTGCTTAGCCAACAGAAATGGCTCAAATGGGGTTGTGAGACATAGGTCAGGGTAACCGTAGCACAAACCCATTTCGTCGGCTTGCTTTCTTTTAAAAATCTGGTCAGCTAGACAGAAATCCAGAGATATTGAACATCTAGGAAATGGAGCTCGGTGGTGAGCAGGGCGGGAAGAGTACTGCTTGGAGATAGAGGCAACAGGGATCAATGGAGAGCGGGAAGAGTCCAAAGAAAGGGTGAATCAGAATGTTTGGCCATGGCGTCTAGCTTTCCATCCCCTCCTCACTCTCAGAGGATCACTCTGCCTTCCTCCATGTGAAGGGAGCCCATAAATGGACCAAATCTCTAAGTCCACTGGGCCACCTCCACGCCACCACCTTTCTTCCTTCTGGGGCCTGGTCTTGCCCCTGCATTCAGGGCACTCATCACTGTCTCCTTGGTAACCTCCCATCGGAGTTGGGAGTTCTATTGCTGTGAAGAGACACCATGACCATGGCAGCTTTTGTAAAGGAAAGCATTGGATTGGTCCTGGCTTACAGTTTCAGTGGTTTTGTCCATTATCATCATGGTGAGAAGCGTGGCAGCGTGCAGGCAGACACGGTGCTGGAGCAGGAGCTGAGGGTCCTACATCTGGATTGGCAGGCAGCAGAAAAGACTGTGTGCCACAGTGGGCATGGCTTAAACATAGGAGACCTTAGAGCCCGCCTCCACAGTGACGCACTTCCTCCAACAAGGCTGAAGCTCCTAACAGTGCCATTCCCTATGGACCAAGCGTTCAAACACATGAGTGTGTGGGGGCCAGACATGTTCAAACCACTGCACCTCACTATAGTTCCTTTCCCCCTTTCTCTTACACTTCCTTCCTGTCTCTCCACTGCCTCCTTTTATCTGCCACCTAAACAAACAAGGCACAGAGCATCTCTCTAAAGTCACCTCTCACCCAGCCTTGCTTGGCTGGCTCAGCTATTCTGGAAGAGCTGTTCCCTGTACATGTGAGGGGCGTCATTCCTTCCCTCTACCTGCTCCGTCTGGCTTCTCAGCCCTGCTGGGAAACTAGCTTTGTCCAAATCACGAGTGATGTTTTGACAGAGTGGACCGGAAGCTGCAGGCTTTGGCCTATCCCATTTGCTCAGAATCCTTGATCATCGTGACTCCTTCCTGCTTGTGACATCCTTGGCTTCCTGGATGCCCTTGGGAAGACACACACAGTGTCCAAGCCTGCCCCTGGTGTCTGTGTTTAGCACGGGCTTCCCTACTAAGCTGAACACCATGTACATAGCAGGCAACGTTTTTCAGAATGGAAACCACCTTGTCTCTTCTAAGAGGGAATCCTCCCATTTCTTCCTGCCCCACAGGTTGATGCGAGTGTCCTGGGGATTTTGTGTGTGCAAATCCCTGTTTTGGAGAGCACTTCTCTTTGAACCCTCTGAGTCTTCATCTGTGAGTCCACTGTTTACGTCTCTCAGGTGTTAGATTGCTCATTTTCTTCTGAGAAGCGTTCCTTGATACCTCAGGTTTGAGCCAGGTGCACCTATAGCCTTACATGCTTTCATCTGTCATTCTTTCTGAGGAGTTGATCCTCTCCACTAAGATCCAGTGCCGAAGGACAGCGTCTTTCAGTCTTGTTCATTACATCCCCCGTCTCAGCGGGACAGCAGGACTTGCGGTATTGAGGATTCACATTAGAAATGTGGTCATACTGGGACTGTGGAGACTAGTCAGTGGGTAACAGCAAGCCTAACGGCCTGAATCCCAGGACCAGGTCAAAGTCAAACACAGCTACACAAGTGTCTGTAACCCCACTGCAGCTTTACAGAGAGATGGAAGGCAGAGGCAGAAAAGATTCCAGCTACATCAGGACCGGCCAGCCTGGCTCACACGGTGAGGAGACCATTCTCACACAAGATGAGCCAAAGACTAACCCTGAAGGTTGTCCATTGTCCTCCATGTGTGCACCATGACATGACTGTGACTGTGCCCCCACACATGAACACACACACACACACACACACACACACACACACACACACACACACACAATTATTGAAAAAAAAAAAAACAACCTACTTTTAACCAATACCCCAGGGCTCGGGAAAAAGCAGAGCTTATGTAGGGGTCAGTTGCTCCCAACAGACCTTTGTTCTAGGATCCCTGCCTGCTTTCTCAGGTGAGCAGTCTTGCCTATATTTAGCTCATTTGCCTGCAGAGCAGCCATATGCATAACCACACTGGCCCTTTCTCCATCACATGTACCCACTTATTTCTGTGAGAAGATGCATTTTCCCTTCTTAACACCAACTCAGAATAAGCTTTTGTAATATTTTTTATGGTTGAGGACTATCTCTCACACGCCAATACCCGTCACTCATCCAGAGCAGTCTAGGCTGCCACTTCTGTGGAAATCAAACCACCTTCCGTAGGAAATTCCTAAAAGCAATTTGGTTCTCGCCTGAGCTTCTGTTTCCCTTTTTGGAGTTTGACTTTGCTGAAGGAAAATGTCTAACTCCAATACCGTTACTTGAAAATGCATTTTCCAAGACGCAGAGCCTCAACAGTGGTTCCTTTTGCTTTGGCTCATTATGAAGATTTTATAGTTCCAAATACATATTCTTTGATGCTTTAATTAATGCTTGTGGCTAAATTATGAAAGAAAGAAAATATTTTAATCAGTTTATGGGAATGAGTCACACAATTTCCCAATTGAAGCCACGACACTCTGCCCTGTAAGACATCTGTCTGTCTCTTTTCACGGGGCTAACACAGGCTATGAACAGCAGATTGAAAAATGACGGGGTTGCTCTCATCAGGTTGCCCAACAATTGTTTGGACCATTTCTTCCTAGCCACTACAACAGAGGATGGTGGCTACCCAGGAGGCTCTGTTCCAGTACAGCTTTTTAAACCAGTCACAGACAGGGAGGAAATCTTGGTGTCTTTGCTACAGAAAGGGTTTCATCCTGGGCAGAACAGGAGCTGTGTTTTTTTTTAAAAAAAGAGTAAGTAGTGTGACTGCATGTGTGAGCCTGGCTCTGTTTGCAATCACTGACCGAGTTTGCTCTTGGCCTCACAGGGGTATCCTTCCTCACAACAAAGCTTTCTAGAAAGCACCACAGGGGGTTGGGGATTTAGCTCAGTGGTAGAGGGCTTGCCTAGCAAGAGCAAGGCCCTGGGTTCATCCTCAGCTCAAAAGAAAAAAAAAAAGAAAAAGCACCACAGGGTACTGCTTGGATAGCCACAGTGTGACCGCCCCAATCTTTAGATTATTTTTGGTTTTTTCAAGACAGGGTTTCTCTGTGTAGCTTTGTGCCTTTCCTGGATCTCACTCAGTAGTAGAGCAGGCTGGCCTCGAACTCACAGAGATCCGCCTGGCTCTGCCTCCCGAGTGCTGGGATTAAAGGCGTGCGCCACCACCGCCGGGCCCACTTTTCATTCTTTACATCTGAACCCCTTTTCATTGCCGTGCTCATTTGAAAAGGTCCGGTGCTCTTGCCGTAATCTCACCGTTCCCTGCGTTTTATTCTCTGTTTGGAAGCCAAGACAGAGACTGGAACCGTGGCCTCTGTGGATCCCGGTCCCAGGCTTCCCTTACCTCCCACAGCTGATGACGAAGGAGACACCAAGAGACTGTCTTCTGCAGTCCCTCTCCTGCAGAGATGCCACGTGTCCTGTCGATGTTTATGTCGGTGCTACTCAACGCCGTTTGTACACCAGTAGTCTCACTCAGGACCTTCTTAAATGAACAGTCTTTGTCCTCCTGCTGATCCTGTGGAATCGGGATTGCTGAGACCTGGTTGTAGCCCCCTGTTTAACAGCTTCTCCAGGTTATTCCAACGCAGGATGAGACGATCCACCTCCACTGTACGTGACAGGCAGGGAAGGGTGAAGGTCACAGTCCTTGCGCATCCAGGGAACTGGTGCCTTCACTGTAGGTGATGAGGCAGGGATGAGGGAATATCAAAATCCTTATTTTCACCTTGACCTTATGCATTTTAAGCTGAAAAGGTGTATTCCCTTCAAGCAGTGTTACTGAAATCATTGTATCCCCAAGCACATGTTATTCATGGTAAGCGAGCGCCCTAGCAGCAGGGTCCAAGGCTCTGTCCCTGGGCCTAAACACAGCAAGTGTTGAAGCTCGGATTAAGGACTGCATTTTACCAGCTGAGATTTTTTTCTCTTGCAACTGGCTAAGGATCTGTTCATCTCTTGCACAGTATCTGACTTTCCTGTAAACACTTTGCTGCAACTGGCCTCCTCTACTCACTGGCTGCTGCTGTGATGGCTCCTTTGCTCTTGTTCCCTTATGGGCCTCTGGCTTTACAGCAATCTAGAACACAGCTGTACACCTTCCAGTGCCTGGTTTTTCCAGTTAGTGGATACTGACCAGCCACTAGGTGGGTGTGAGGTAACTTTGACCAGCTCCCCTCAAACCTCCTGTGCCCACTGCGGCCTTGCAGTGCGCCTGTGGGAATTCCTGTCTTGATGATTCCTGACTCACAGTAAGTGCTCAACCAGGAACCCGAATCACAGCTGAGGCCCCTTTGTAACCTCTGCCCTGATGCCTTTCAAACATTTGAGTAATAGAAACTGCATTTGGGGACACACACTCCATTAGATAAGGAGCAGTTTATTGAAGTTATGAAGTTCAATTGTAGGTTAATCAATCACTCTGATAAGGCATTTTTAATGACCTTCCGAAGTGGAAAAAAAAAATGGATGTGAGCAGCCAGGTTTGCCCCTGTGTCCAGTGTATTTCTGGAATCGTTGGTTGTGCAATGTTGAGGAAGAAATCTTCATTTGGATAATGAGTTGCACGTGGTAAGATGTGTTTTGTTGTTAAGATAGCTTTCCTTGCAATCTAAGGGTTCTTCTCTTAAGCAGGCTGCAAGACAGCTTTACCCTGAGGTATGCATGCCGCGTTTCCACGGCATGATAATGAACACACTGGCAGTCTTTGGTGGGTCAACATGTGATATATTTCATTTCCTGATGCATTGTTGTTGTTGTTTTTTTAAGACAAAGAAATTTGCATCAAATGTTTGTGGCAATGCTACAATATCTTTGTAGCTTCTCAGAGCTGTCCAAAGTCACTTTATGGATGAAAGCCCAAGATGAGAGAATAGCACAGCTCACTCTTTTCCAGTGGCCTTGAGGATCAGAGTCTGCTGTGCCATACATCTCCCAATCCCAGTGTTGACGAGTTATGTGAACATCAGGACCCCCAAGAAGATCTCAAGAGCCTCTTGTTCAGGACAAACTCCTCTGGAGCGGGAGCACTGTTTATGCTGCTTAAATGAATTACAGACTGGAATTTCCCCAGAGCCATCTTCCATGCTCAGCGGAAGGGTGCCTGGCAGAGAGTATGGGGCAACAGTGAAGAGCCCGAAGCTACTTAGCCTCATCTTGGTGTGTGTCCATCACTGGTCCCTGGAAAGAATCCGGCTTTTCTTCCTGCAGCCAAGGCTTGGTACACTCCTTGTCTTTCATCAGGCCAATTCCCAGAAAGCAGTTGCTCATTTAGATGAACTATTCCTGGCATGTGCTCATGTGGACCTGACAAAGGGATGATTATGGGGATGTGGAGGGTAGGGCAGCAGGGCAGAGACACGACGCGGCTGGAGGAGACACCATCAATTCTGGTATCTGCAGATGGTTGTATATGGTGCAGGCTGCATTGAGTGGCACATACCTGTAAACCCAGTCCTGGAGAAGCCGAGACAGGGGACTCAATAGTTCTAGGTCAGCCTGGGCTACATCATAAGATCCTGTCTCAAGCAAAAAATAAAGCTCAGGTTACACTTAGAAGATTAAGCCACTGATCTGAATAGCACACTATTTGAAGAGCGGCAACCTGGAGGACAGCCTGCCAAGAACAGAGGCTTCTGGGAGTAGATAGCACTACAGTAACCAAACGACTTTTCCGTACCTCAGAATCTCTTTTTACCTCAGAACTAGCAGCTGCCTTACCCTGCAGCATGGCCAGCCTGCAGACCCATAATGCACTGGTGATGAGGCTTCTCTTTCTCTCTCTGTCACTCAGAGCTAAAGTTGCTAGTGCTGTTCAAGTGTGGCAATTAAACAGATTCAAGCATGTCTGTCATCAGCAGAGAGAAATTCAGTCCCCTGGGCTCACCTGATATGGCCTAGACTCTCCGCAATTTGCTGAGCTTGGATTTTTCCAATTATTTTTGCAAGGTGGAATTTAATAACAATGATAATGTGAAAAGCATGAAAGGATTGTCTTGGTAAGGAAAGGGCTGGAACTCAGAGGCTCAGCTGACAGGGATACCTGGAATTGACCTACTTTATGAGGAAAACTGGCCCAGGAATGGTTACTGTAGTGGATAGCCATCCCAGCCTTGGCCTGGAAGTTCCAACCCCCATTGAGGCTTCGGTAATGGTCACGCCCACAAGGCGGGGCTGAGGGAGGAAGTGGAAGACCCAGGATCGAGAGTGGTTACGATTTATTGTTTACTTCCTGCTTGTGTTAGAATCAAATGGATTGCTTTAATATCTTTGTTCCTTACCAGGAGATATCATCAATCTAACAATGGTACGTGCCGTTAATGGTCAAGGCAAACTTTTCTCACATGGTCAGCATATACGAGGATATTGCTTGTTGCTTCCCTAGTGTCTAGCCCCAGTATCCTCCTTGCCAGAATAAGTGATCTATGCCTGTTCCCAGGCTCTTCTACCCTTAGGAGCAACCATGCCATTGAGTTCTGAGCAACGACACGCAGAATTTGTAGAGTGGGACTCCATGCAAATAGACAGACTCAGGTAACATGGGAGATCTGTACATCCTTCTTCCCATCTTTTTCTTGGAGTGTTGGCATCATGCTTAGAGGAAGAATAACTAACTACCTTCAATGTCTGAGGAGGCCAGGCATGGTGGTGTGCGCCTTTAATCCCAGCATTCAAGAGGCAGAGGTAGATGGGTAGCTGTGAGTTAGAGACCAGTGTGTTAGCAAGTTCTAGGACACCCAAAGATACATAATAGAGAGGCCCAGTCTCAAAAACAAAATGTAACCCAGGGTGGACATTCTTCCACTGATCACAGTAGAACAAGCACCCAGAGGGATGTGTGCCTTTGCTGTCCTTGACCAGTTACAGTCACTGCCACCTACCTCGAAATTGCTTCTCAACTGAGCAACATAAAATCCTGAGCTGAGCAGGGTGGTGTCTGCAGGAAGCCTCAGCCTTCAGTAAGTGGAGGCAGGAGGGTCAGGGCTAGCTTGGACCACAAGAGACGAAAATAATAAATAAAATCTTTTTGGTTGTGACTGAATGTTTGGGCTTCCTCAAATGCAGCCAAATGCAGCCCTAACTAATAGTCTTTCATAACGCAAACTTGAATTCATCAATCACCTGGTCAAATCTCTTCATTTCAGAGTAGGAGGAAATGGAGACAGTGGGAAAGAACACAGTCAGCTCCCTCCTGCTGAGTCACATTCTGCCTATGAGCCTTTCTCATGAGCCAGTGACTACTTCCTACTTCCTCTATGAGCCAGTGACTACTTCCTCCTGCTGAGTCATGGTCTACCCATAAGCCCCACCCATAAGCCAGCAACTTCTTCCTCCTGCTGCAGCCTCCCCCCACCCCACCCCACCCCAGCCCTGCTTCTGTGCCATTCTTGCTTCATGCTTGTCTCTCATCTTTCTGGCCATCTTCTAGTCTCTCATGGATCCCCTTCCTTCTGTCCCTTAAGTGAAGTTGTCCCCAGGGTCTCTCACACCCAACTGGTGGTAATTTGGGGTCAGCCTACTCATGGCATTTGCTGTCACCTAGGCTTTAACACATACGGTATCTATTGACCCTGGAGACAGAAATATGGAATGTTCTGAAGAGAAAACATCAGCTCACACAGCTGGATGTGCTGTCTGGTCCTATTACGGGAGGGGACAGAGAACAGATGTATAAGAGGATATGTAAAAAGAATCTGTAAGTGAGATGGTAACAACTCATGGGTAGTGTAGTTAAGGACTCTATTCTTCATAAAGAGGGCTGGAGAAGGAAATGGCGCAGTGTCATGAGTTTGGTGACACTGGCACCTACTTCAGGAGCTTGAAGCCGCCTGTGACTTCAGCTTCGAGGGCTACAACACCCTCTTCTAAACTCCCAGGCCACCCTCACAAACACACACACACACACTCATAAACAAAAATTAATCCTATTTTAAAAAGAAAAATCCCGATTCACGTGATAAACTCACCCTTACATCCCTAAGGAGTAAGAGGTAGCAGAAACTGTTCCCATGCATTTTCATCATTTCCAAATTGTTTTCCATCTTTACAGTTGCCTCTTGTCCTACCTCACTTCATTCACTCATTCAGCAAGCTTCGGTCAGTGTGGGGCTGCTCTGTGTCAGGTGTGGTGTGAAAGGTGATAGATGAAGTATCAGAAAAGCGAAGAACCTTCATTTGAAATGACAGGACACGATTTCACTTTTCTATGGATAGATAGACCACCTGCTGCTGTGGAAGGACATTCAAGAGAGAGAACACAGATAACCGCTCCCCTCTGTTGGCATTTTCCCCAGCTAAGCCCCAGGCACTGTGTCCAGGCTGAAATGACCCCATTTATGTCTGCAGAGACTTTCGTAACTAGGAACAACTCATGTCCGAAGTCTCCAGTGTAAGAATGGTAAGCGGCGCTGGTTACTGGCACTGGTTACCACTTGGAAAGGTCACGGCCACGACAAACCCCAGTATCAGTATCAGAGCTTTATTAGGAGGAAGAGGGGTGAGGGTGGGGGACAAGAGAACCAGGCCTGGGGAAGGAGCATGTGCAGAGAGAGAGAGAAAGATGGTGAGGGGAAGAGAGAAAAGAACAGAGAGAGAGAGGGTGGGGTCTGAGTCACGGCTCTTTAAGGCGAAGGTGGGCTTACAGAGCTACACCACGCATGTGCAGATTGCATGACCAGGCTGCGCAGTATGTAATCACCAGCACACACTGATGATGTAAGACGCAAGACCCCTTGCCTAGCTCTTGAACTGCTCATGTGTGGTCATCCAGCTGGAGCGTGGCAGAATCCCAACACTCAGAATCTGAGGTACCTGTCTTCTCTCAGCACTTGAAGAAGTCACCCCCCAAGGATGTTCTCTTGCTTCTCAGATAAAAAACTCCAAAGAAAAAGTTTAGGGAAAAATGGGACAAAAAAAGAACCTCACAGCCTGCTCCACTCAGAATCCTGACCTCACATTGTTGCTGACTGCCCTTGCCAACCTCTAATCCTGCACAACACTCAGGTAATGTGGATAGCGCTTGTCTGCACATGAAACTGGAGCGTGATGGTAGCAGCGCTGACTCCTTGGCTGTCAACACCAAACCTCTAGCCCAGTGACAGGGAGCGGTCACCTCTCCCAGGTGTAACCAACCCATCTGCCCTGCTCTTTCACAGATCCATCTCCCTTACTCTCCAAGATCATCAGCCTCTCAGTATGGATATACCAGTTTGTTCTCTCCCATATTTAATCACTCAGGTCCTCTTCTGGTTGGGAAATCACTCTCCATGGATTGATCATGCTGTAAACGTCCATGGGAGGAAGCTACATATTGTAGTGGGTAGCTGCTCCAGCTTTGACCTGGAAGTACTACCCCCCAGTGAGGCTTCCAGTAACTGTCACACCTACCTATGACCTTCCCTGAGGCGGGGCCAAGATGGGAGCCCTTAAGACCTGAGATCCATATATGCTGGCTCTCTTGGTTCCTGGTGATCCTGGATGCTGGATGGTAGGTCGAGCGGAGTTCTCCAGAGAACCCAGCTGGACTGCACCTCACCTCTCCCAGATCCTGTAACCTCTAATCCTGCACAACATAAAACTTACCTTTACTAGCTGTAAGTTACCCCCCAAAATGAACCTCCTTTTTAGCTACATGGAGTTGTCTTAATAAATCTTCCAATCGCATGTTGCTTAGCTCATGTCCTGTGTGGCTAACGAAGCACCATGTCTTCTGGGTTACAGACCCATTGGTGGACATTCTGCAAGAGTTTTCCATCCTGAGGGTCTGTTGAGTTCCTGGACACTAGCCCGCTCCCTTGGGAGCCAATCAGCATTTATCTGGAGAGGCCTCTGTCCATCATGTGGAGAAAGTTGTTCGTGTTTTGAGACTGAGCAGTTAGTAAGTGTATAATGCTACCGGCAGCCACTATGTATATAGAATGCCATTATATTCTCCTCCTGTGTGTCCTCAAACATGAGTCTAAGACATGTTGGCTCAGCATGCCATCAGTCTGCATGGGCGTTCTAGGAATCTCAAGGCCCTTAACTAAGGGCTGTTACATTTGGGGCCGTCTGAAGAGCTAGACGACACCCTTGACATATAAGTAGGAAAGATTTGGAAAACTGACTGAAGTCTTAGAAAAGTGATGTCCACCTTTTGAAGAGAAGTGTTCATTCGTGTTTTTAACTCATCCTTCACAAGCACCACGCTGGGATGGTTTTATGTCACCTTGACACGTGCTGGAGTCATCGGAGAGGAGGGAGCTCCATTGAGAACGGTCTCCAGAAGATCCAGCGGCAAGCAGACAAGCCTGTAGGCATGGCTGCTGCATCAGCTCCTGCCTGCAGGTTCCTGCCCTGTTTGAGTTCCTGGCCTGACTTCCTTCGATGATGAACAGCGATGTGGAAGGGTAAACCGAATAATGCCTTTCGTCTCCAAGTTTCTTTTGGGTATGTTGTTTCATCACGGTCATAGTAACCCTGAGGAAGATAAGTACCAAACCAATTCCTTCCCTGGAGTCATAGAGGGGAATGTGACACGGTTTTGTACTTTTCATTTGTCTGGGAAACAGGTGTGGTCGCTTGACATCCGTCAGCTGTTACGTAGTCCAGAGTCCTGCATCTAACATATGCTCTGCTGTGGTGACCTGGACTTCCAAGCCACAGGGTTTTTGAAGAGTCTAGCATGACTTTGATTTTGTAGTCTGTTTGCTTCCCTCCTTCTCTCCCTCCTTCCCTTCCCCCTCTCTCCCATATCTCTGTGTGTAGTAGCTTTAGATGACTTGGAACTCAATGTATATGTAACCTAGTCTAGCCTCATATTCACATTCTTTTCCCCTCAGCCTCCTGAATGATATGATTACTGTGTGTGTGTGTGTGTGTGTGTGTGTGTGTGTGTGTGTGTGTGTGTTGGAGCTAGCTTGTCCACAAACTGGACAAGCACTCTACCATAAAGCTATATGCCCCCCCACCCCACCAAAGCTGCCCTTGAACTCACTCTGTAGCAGATAGATCTTGAACTAGTACACCTCCTGCCTCAGCCAACAGAGGAGCTGAGATTACAGCTTGCAGGACCTCCCCCATGATCACCCCAGGGTGTTCTGCAGACAGCATGCTTAGCTTGAGGCAAGGGTGACCACATCCAAAACTGCCAGCTGCGTGGAGGTGGCCGGGGGATTTGACTCCTGAGGCCTTGAACACTTTGAAGTACAGATGTTCATCACAGCTTCAGTGCTTATGCCCAGGACCCCTAACCCTGATGGCTCACCCCTGTCTTCTCACCCACCCTGCTTAGGTCCTCGTGGGTACCACTTGCTCTCCTCCCTTTAGAATATGTCAACTCCAATCACCCCAATAATCGTGGTCAGCCTGGCCTGCTAATGTGTTTAATCACACTGAAAGTAAAAACAGGTCTGAGGAGCAATTGCATTGAAAGACTGCCTCCAGGACAGGGTCATGGCCTGCTGATGTGTTACAGCATTGGACAACATGCTTGCTTACCCACACCTCAGGTGAGCATGTAAATGTGTATGTTCTTTTTTTCTGTTTCCATTTGCCTTGGCCTAATATACACCCAGGCTTTGTAGCTATCAAGTGGCTTTGACTTTGAGGGGTATTTGTGTGCATGACTTCCGACGTATGTGTGTCCACGTTAAACAGGCACACATCCGTGTCTGTTCACACATGTTGTCGCCTGGACCCTTTCCCATCCAGATCAGTTTTCTAGGAAGGGCCAAAAGCTCCTTGAACATTCAATGCCTTCCCTTTGTGTTTTTATCTCTCCCTTGCTCACTGGATGCGAGACCATCCTGCCCCCATGGGGAATTCTCCCTTCTAGATCAACTGCTCATGTTCACTTTTGTTTGCACGGAAGGTATGGGCCTGCCTTGCATTTGGTTTTGATTATAAAACAAAACAACAAAAACCTGTTGGTTCTAGCACTCTCTAGTGCCTGTTTTCCAGATGAAACTTTCTTGGGGCAGAAGGAAAAACAAAACAAACCACAAAAGCAACACCCAGGCTCCCTTTGCTACATAGATGTAGCATTCAAATACATACAGAGTTAAATAGACTTCCTCGAACAGTAGTGGTCTTGACCTACAAGTCAGAGGCACTGAAGTTTTCTGATGAATTACTTGCATTGTAATAACTTTATTGATTTAAGTAAAAGAAGGAGGAAAGAGGGAGGAAGAGAAGGAGCGGGGAGGAAGGAGAAAAGGGAACATATTTCGGTACTGACCCACACTTAGATTTACAAAGGTGTTGGGGAGACTGGAGACCCTCTGAGGAGCTTGGGGCCTTTTCTTTACCGGAACTGCTGGTGACTAAGGGTTCTGATGGCGTGGCTGAGTCGTAGCTTTCCTTAGAAGGTCATGCAGCCCCATCCGTGTTGAGACCCAGGGGTGGCACTGATAAAAACTGAAAATGTGCCAACAGGGTTCCCTCAAACAGCAGAGAAAGACATCGCAGCCAGTGTTTAAAGGTGACAGTTACTCTTCAAGTGCTAGGTGGTGAGTGGAGGCTCTGAGCTCAAGTGGGTGGACTGGCTGAGGGTGTGGGGTATTCCGGAAGAAGGCTGGGGAAGGAAGGAGTTTTGGTAGAACCATAGGACCTAACCCAGACCCGCTGGTTTGGATGTGAAGTGGGTTTTCTGTGTACGCTAACCATCCTGGACTGAGAACCAATGTGAACAGAAATAGCAGCCCATGCCAGTTTCTGACCTAGACAGACTTGGGCCCAGGAGGAGTCACAGAGCCCGGGTGGGGGTTGTGAAATAAGACCTTTCCTGGTGGTCACAGCCCTAGTGGAACCTAAGAGGCCACCTATCCCATAAGATTGGTCCTCTTCCTGCCTGCCACACAGAGGGGATTCTCTTCCTGTGTAACATCATAAATTCCCCTGTAATCTCTAGGTGCAGGTAACGGCTTGGCTCTGGTGAGAAATGGCTGGCTTCAAGTTTCCCCCCAGTATGATTTCCTGTTCATACAGTGAGGGGCCTGCCCCCCACCCTCCCTCCCCGCCCCCCACTGCATACCCAGAAGCAAAGAACAAGGCTGATTCATGTTTGTGATTAATGCCTCACCTAATTCTGTAACCCCATACACAGAACCCACCCAGCTCTAGGGGCCTGGCTGGGAGCTTGTTAGTAAGAAAAAGCACTCAAGGGCAGCTGAAGATTCTTCATCAATACGGGCTCCTTCCCAATACCATTCTCTGAGAACTGTTTCTCAAACACCACTCACTCGGGGTTTTTCCTCTGGCTTTGTCCATGCTGTCACCTGACAGCTGCCTGTTTGCCTCTTTCTTGGTACCTGCCTCTCCTTCCCCCATGGGTAAGTCCAACCTATTGATGTGGCAAGATGACACCACCAACCACAGTGCTATTTACAGTGTTCACACCTGCAATCAAACACTAATAAATAAAACAAAACAACAACAACAAAAAAAAATTGAGAATACTTTAGGTAGGTTTTAAAAGTTTGTGATGGGCCTCATTCATAGTTAACCTAAATTGTAGGTTGACCGTTGTGTTTACTGTTGGTGGCATGGCAACCGTATTCTCCTCTTTAACCCTCCTCAGAAGCTAAGTCTAATGCCAGGCAAGGTTTAGTGCTCAGCCAATCACAGCGGAATGATCTCACGACAGGCGCCATCACTGGAGAGCCAGGAAGCCCAGAGTGAATTCCAGTCCTGGCTGGTGGTGCACTTGTAGCACCCCCACGCCCCCTCCTGCTTTTCTCAACAATAATCTCAGCCCTGTGTTATGATAAACTGCCTGCTCCTTGCTCGGCAGTACATTCAGGAACTGGACCGCCGCCAGGGAAAACACAGGCGCAGTGGTAGGACTGTTGAAATAAATTAATGGCCTATGATTAATACAAGAAAACAGTGCGGGTTAATAAGCTTAAACCCCCACAAACCCACAGGTTATTTAAGAGGGGAAGGAATCTTTAACATAAATGTGTATGGTTTTCCAGTAGAAAGACTGTTTTAAAAAAATTCTGAGCCTTCGAAATTGTTATAAAAACGTTGGGAAGTGTGTCACTCAACTGAATTCTCTCTCTCTCTCTCTCTCTCTCTCTCTCTCTCTCTCTCCCTCTCTCTCTCCCTCTTTTTCTCTAGAGCTCCCCAGAACTAGCACAGGAAAAAAAATAGATACATTACCTAATAATTGTGCTTTTTGGTTTCAGTTCCCAAATGGTACCGGCAGACTTGGTTCTGGAGGGGGATCACTAGATTTGGTTATGAATTCTTTGTGATAAAATTCCCCAAATCAAATCCACCTTCAGCAATACAAACCCTCGCTCCTCTTCAGGCTGGCAAGAGGGTCCAGCCAGTGCTGGATTTCCAAAGGGAAATTTCCAAGCAAGAAAAAAATGTCTTGGCTAACCCTGCCGATGACCACAGCGACTAGGCCAACTCTGGTCGCTTTGTTTGAAGATCTGTCATGTCTCTTTAGTGTTCCTTCTTAGCCATTTCCCCACAGACTGTCATCAGGTCTGCTGTGCACAAAATAGTTGACCCGAATCAAGGAATTTCAACTTTAAATACCAGAGCAGCCATGACATTCAGATCAGTGGGAACCTTCTCAAATCCACATGAAAACCTCAGCCCACACCGGTGTCTCACCGGCTGGCCCCCGACAGGAGGCCCATGCCGTGAACTAACTGGAAGCAGCCGGCTTTCCTTCCAGCCTGCTTAAATCGCTGGCTTCTATTTCAGTGGGGGTGGGGGTGGGCAGGGCTGTGCCCGGCCCCCGCAGCCAGCGGCTTGGTGAGAACATTTGTGTCTTCAACATGCTGTTGAGGGTCAGTTTGCCGTCGTGACAGAAGAACATGAGAACCCGCTTGCAGATGACAGCCAAGGCACCCCCAACAGGAGCATACTGGGTAATACAAAGCAATCCCTAAGGCTCCGCTGTGTTGCGCCCTGGGAAAGGGCTGCTCAGAATTTCCTGCTACCCAAGACTTAATTCATGTGTCCCAGGAGGTCCAGTTCTTGCTCCCTGCTTCCTCTGTCCTAGGAACTGTTGGGGAGCGAAAGAGCAGCGATTATCTGTGTAAATCTTGCTTGATTTGTGAGGCCATGGATCCTTCCCCCACCCTACCTAAGGCAGGAGGACAGTACAGTCCCCAGTGCTCGGCCCCTCCAAGGTCACTTCTAACTGAAGTCCCTCAGCCCCATCCTGCACCTCTGCTGGCATCCACAGTTTAGACTGAGGGCAACCCTGGAAAGGCTCAGCTGAAAGTCTTTTAGGCTGGCCCAACTCCAGCCCCCACAGCCTCTGCCGCGTCTCCACTGGTGAACACATGCACACATGCATGCATGAATTCACATACATGCTCACAAGTGGGGAGAAGTGTAGCTGCTTGCTTCTTTTGTTATGAAGCAGATGGTAGATGTTATGAAGAAGGGGCAGACAGTGAAGAAGGCTCTAAGATGTGGTCTGCAGCCTTGGCCACCGCAGCTGAATACGCATGACAGGAAGAGCTAGTAGGCCTTTGAAGCCACAAGCCACGTGGCTCCTAACCTAAATTATGACATTGCCAGGGGTGTGATAAGTCTAGACTAGATGCTGTTCTTTAAGGGATTTCTGAGATTCTTGACACCTGTGCTGGGTTCCATGGGTTGAATCTGTGGGAGTAGCTGAGAAAGTGACCCTTGAGGGATTTTTCCCTTGTAATGGTCAAAGGCATGGATTCTGAAACTAGGCTTTGTGGGTTTGAAGCTGGGCTCTACAGCTTGTCTGTACGACTTTGGACAATATACTAAACCTTAGTGTGCCTCCATCCCATCTGCGGCAGAGGCGGTATCATAACAGAGATGTGTGGTCGCTGAGACTGTCCGGATGCATATCCAGATTTGTAAGTGTTGACCACACAGAATGTGCTGTCTGGGGCTAGCTGCTATGATTAAGACATACCTTAAGGGTCATATCCAGCAAAAACAAGGCCACAGACGAGGTGGGGAAGGCATGCACTGTGGGTCTGCAGAAGAGACTGAAGTCAGCAAGGTACCTAGGAGATTGTTCAGTGGCAAGAGTGCTTTCTCTGCAAGTTTGAAGACCTGAGTTCGAATCCCTGGCATCCTTGTGAAAAGCCAGGCAAGACTTGTCCCCCTAGAACTTCATTGCTGTGGGGAGTGGAGTCTGGAGGATTGCTGGGGTTTGCTGGTACCAGCCTAGCTCCACGGTCAATGAGAAATCCTGTCTCGAGGGAATAAAGTGAAGAATGAATGATGTAGCAGTATATTCAATACCCTCCTCTCACCTCGATACCCTCATAGATATGTGAGCATGCACTCACAACACACACACACACACACACACACACACACACACACACACACACACGATAGGGGTGGGGGGACAACACATTAACATTAACACATTAAGTCAGGGGAATGGGCTTTGTGGGAGAGGTGGGGAAGACCTCGAGGCTGGGCAATCTGCTCTCGCCCAGTCTGTCAAGTCTCCATGGGGGGCATCTAAAAAGGGCCCCAGGCATTGCTCCTAAGCCTTCAGCAAAAGCACCTCGCACCCCAATTCCAAGCCCTTGTCTTTTGTCCTATTGTTATATTAGGAGAAATATTTGGGTTCAGGTCAAACTTCAGAAACAGCCTGTTTGCACGGAGGAGCTGGGCTACAGAGGTTGAGTGTCAAACAAAAGCAATATTGCCCTCAAGAATAATCTCAGTGACAGACAAGGAACCCCGGGTGTAATTCTGTGTGTTGAGAATGGTTGCTATGGGGATAGAGAGGAGGGCTTGGCCCCAGGGCATCCAGAGGTCATAGAATCTTCAAGGGTGTGTGGGGGCGTGCGACACAGGATGAGGGGGACAGGGAATGGCTGTCCAGACAGGAAGAAGTGTTTGAAGTTTAGTTTCAAGTTCCACCCTGCCCCCAACCCCCAGGACACTGAGGGGTGGTGTCATTTACCTCCCTTATGCAAGGACTGTAACTGGAAGTCCATGGAGCTGTAGGCACAGACCCCTACATCAGATGACCTTGACATCTGGAACAAGCAGTTTTTGTTTCTCTACACTCTTAACCACGGAACAAGCTCACTATACTTGGTAGAGTGGTTGTGGTATTGAGTGAAGAACTTGAAGAATATCCCATAAGCCTCAGCTATGCACACAACTGAGAAGTTTGGTGATATATTGTGTACCCCAATAAAGCTTGCCTCGAGGATCAAAGGACAGAGCCAGCCACTAGATTAGACATAGAGGCCAGACAGTGGTGGCATACACCCTTCCTTAATCCTATCACTTGGGAGGCAGAGATCCATGTGGATCTCTATGAGTTCAAGGCCACACTGAGAACAGAGCCAGACAGTGGTGGCACACACGGTTAATCCCAGTACTGGGAAGCACACACACGACTTTAATCCCAGGAAGTAAAATGGCAGGACACAGAAAGCTATATATGGCATGAAGAAACAGGAACTCTCTCTCTTTAGGCTGAGGATTTGGTAGAGGTAAGACTAGTGGCTGACTTGCTCTGCTTCTCTGATTTTATCAGCTTTTACATCAATATCTGGCTCTGCGTTTTTTATTATAAGGCCTTTTAAGATTCTTGTTACAGAGAGGGGCTGTCAGAATCACAAGCCTACTCTCAAAGCATGCTGTCTCAC
This sequence comes from Onychomys torridus, assembly GCF_903995425.1. NCBI lineage: Eukaryota > Metazoa > Chordata > Mammalia > Rodentia > Cricetidae > Onychomys > Onychomys torridus. Next base: position 22,243,154 of record NC_050457.1, on the reverse strand, counting down.
TTGTGGAAAATGATAACAGATAATGCTAAACTGGAACAGCAGAATGATTTGCTTAAAAGATTATAAGCAGCATGAACGTCCATCTACAGAGGATGTAACAAGCACCCAGGCAAGGACAGAACTGTGTGTACACCGTACACAAGCATATGGGATGCTTAATTTTGAGTCCACCTGAGGGATGCCTAGATGTTTGGTAAAGCATTATGATGTGTCAGCGAGGGTGTTTCTGGAAGAGATTAGTACTGGAATCTGAGTAATGAAGCTCAGGGCTCACCAGTGAGGGCAGGCGCCTCCCAGCTGTTGTGAGCTTGAACAGAACAAAAACAGGGAACAAGCAAATGAACTCTCTGCTTGACCTGGGAGGTCCATCTCCTCCTAGCCTTGGATTTCAGACCTCCTGGTTTGGAGGCCTTCCTAAACTTTTGGACTTGGACCCTTGGCTACACTACCCGTTTTTCTGCACCTCCAGTTTACAGATGGCAGGTGACAGGATCTCTAAGCTCCAGAATCACGTGACTTAATGCCTTGTTATGATCTGTTATACACACACACACACACACACACACACACACACACACACAAAATGAGGACTGATATAGTTGTCCTGTGACCTCCACATGTACACAGCAGTACATGCCCCCCCCCCCCCCCCCCCCCCCCCATCAAAACAATAACAAAATGGTTTGGATGATAAAATTTTCTGTGTATTTTGCCACAAATTTAGAAATTTAAAAAATTAGCTTTAGAGACTTCTGGGGAAGGTGTAGGATTAGAAGCCTTTACCACAGAAACCCTAAAGAGAATCATCAGCATTCACTCTCATAACAACAAATGAATAAAAAAATAAAAAATAAGACAAAATCAGATAGCACACAGTAAACTCTTATCTTGCAAGAGGCAAGATCTGAAAATGAACTTGTGATTGCAGGGGAGCTGAGACTCAAGCCAGGGGCAAGTCCTGTTGAACTAAGCCACCAGGGAAGAGCAGGAGAAACTTGTCCCCCCCCCCCCCCCCAGGCCCTGCAGGAGCAGAGCATGCTATGGTACAAGGGGTGCAGGGGCTAGGGAACGGCTAGGAGAGGACTCACAACCCCCCTTCCACATATTCCCAAACCACACACAACTGCAGACACCCACTCCTTTATCCACTTTGATTTTTTTTCCAAAATTAATTCAATACTTATCTCTATCCTTACCCATCTGACTTCCCTTCCAATCCTAATCTTAATAACTAAAATCCCAGTATACTCCACACTATCCTTGGTTGTTTAAATTCTAACGGCTCTTGAAGTCAAAGGATGGCAAGGATGGCATCTGCAGAGCTGTAATATCTAGTAGCTGTGGCTGTTCTTATGGTTAATATTCTGCTCTGGGATAATATAGGGACCACACAGGGCAACCTGGGACTCTGTCCTTAAACTCTACCACATTCAAGTTTCATGGAAGAGTTCCAATGTGTCGACAGAAAGAATACAGCTGATAAAATCCCAAGCAATGAAAACAACCCCAGATGCACAAATCTCAATGCAGTAACATAAGAAACATGAAAAATCAGCACAACATATCCCTCTCCCCAAACTACTAATCGTACAGTAATGGCATCTAGCAAGAGTGAGTTAGATGAAATCCCGGACAGAGATTTCATAAGAATGAATTTAAGTATATTCAAAGAGATGAACAAAGAAAGTAAGCTCCTGGTCGAGAACACAGGAAAACAACAGAATAAAAAAAGGGAGATATGTGTGTATGAAAGGGAAATTTTAAAAAGAGAAATATTGGAGAAAAAAATCTGAAATGCTAGAAATGAAAAACATTGTCAGTAGATTAAAAAAGCTTTGTGGAATAGAATAGAATGAGTCAAGGAGAAGATAAACTATCTGATCTTGAAGACAAGCTGGCTGAACTGGAGCAATCAGACACAAACATAAAATAATGAGAAGGTGCCAGTGGGAACCCAACATATACATTTTGTCTGGAAAAGACATGATCTATGAGTTGTAGTCATGGAAGAAAGAGAAGAATATTGTTCTAAAGGTATAGAAGACATTTTCAAAAGAATCGTAACAGAAAATTCCCCAGAGTCGCGAAAAGAGATGCCAATCCAAACAGAGGAGGCATTTAGGAACCCCAAAATACAAGGTTGGAAAAGAATCTCCCCCAGTCACATTACAATTAAAACACTAAGTACACAGAACAAAGGAAATATATTGAATGGGGCAAGAGTCATATATAAAGGCAGGCCTGACAGAGCAACAGCAGCTTACTCAACTAAAACTTTAAAAGCCAAGAGGGCTTAGAACAATATATTTAAGTTCTGAAAGACAGCTGACAACCCAGACTATTCCACTCAGCGAGTATCTGTCATTATTGAAGAAAAATAAAAACTTCCCATGATAAAAATAGCCTAAAATTTTCGCCGGGCGGTGGTGGTGCACGCCTTTAATCCCAGCATTCGGGAGGCAGAGCCAGGTGGATCTCTGTGAGTTCAAAGCCAGCCTGGGCTACAGAGTGAGTTCCAGGAAAGACATCAAAACTACACAGAGAAACCCTGTCTCGAAAAACAAACAAACAAACAAAAATATATGACACTAAGTTGGCTCTACAGAAGACACCTAAAGAAACATTTTAGACTAACTGGAAAAAAAGAATCCATCATGAGGCTACAAGAAAGAAATAAGCCACACTAGAATAATTCTTAAGCAAGAGAGAAAGAAGAAAAATCCAAATGCAGCAAAATGGCATAACTTTGAATAATAACCCCAAATGTTAGTGGCTTAATTCCCCCAATCAAAAGACACAGACTAGTAGGATGGACAAAATTCAGGAACTGTATATTTGTTACCTCCAATCAATGTACCTCACCACAAAAAAAGCAGACACTACCTGGAAGAAGGATGGGAAAATATATTCCAAGTAAATGGATCTATGAGACAACAAGCAGGTACCACTCACTGTTTTAATATTCAATAAAATAGATTCGAGCTAAAACTAGTGGGAAAAGCTGAAGAAGTCTACATCATATGAAGAGATCCATCAAGAGGACATTACGCTGTTAAAAATATCCCCCTCAATAAAGTGACAATCAACTCCATAAAACCAATATTACAAGATGTGAAGTCACAGATTAACCCGAGCACAATTGTCCTAAGTGATGTCAATACCCGACTCTCACCAACTGAAAGAACTTCCTGACAAAAATAAATAAATAACAAACAGAAAAATATCTGAATTAAAGGATATCTAGATTAAATGCACTTAACAATCATCTATAGGACATCTAAACATTGCAAAATACATATTCTTCTCAACAGCGCAAAAAACTTTCTCTAAAATACAGCACAAAGAAAGTTTTAACAAATACTGGGAAATAGAATTAATTAATTGTATTCTACCTGATCATAGTGAACAACAGCAACAGAGACCCTTGGACATATACAAAGTAATGGAGATTCAACAACACACTATTGAATAATAAATGGGGTCTTAAAGAAATCAAAAGGAAAGTTAAAAATCTTCTAGAATCAAGTGAAAATGAAAATACAACATGCCAAATGTATGGGATCCACTAAAACACAGTCCTCAGAAGGAAGTTACAGCTTCACGTGGCATTAGGAAGTCAAAGAAATTGGAAATAAATAACTTAATGACATACTTTAGAGCCCTGGAAAAAGAAGAATAGGCCAAACTTGGAGTCAGTAAATGGAAGGAAACTGTTAAGGTCAAGGCAGAAATTAATGAAACAGAAACAAGCAAGCAGTCAGGCAAACAAAATAACACAAAGAATAAACAAAACAAAGAGATGACAAACCAACAGGAAGAGAATTAAGATGCAAAGTAATAAAACTGGGAATGAAAAGGGAACCATTACAACAGAAACTAATGAAATTCAGAAAATCATTAGGTCTTACCTTAAGAACAAATATTCCACTAAATTAGAAAATCTAAAAAAAACAGACGAATCTCTACATGTATATGACCTACCATATTAAATTTAAAAGGACAATTTAAAACATATTTGTAACTAGCAGGGAGATTAAAGCACTAATTAAAAAATCTCCCAACTGGGCTGGAGAGATGGCTCAGAGGTTAAAAGCACTGGCTGTTCTTCCAGAGGTCCTGAGTTCAATCCCCAGCAACCACATGGTGGCTCACAACCATCTATAATGAGATCTGGTGCCCTCTTCTGGCATGTAGACAGAACACTGTATTTGTAATAAATAAGTAAATCTTTAAAAAAAAAAATCTTCCAACTAAAACAAGTCCAGGCCCAGGTGAAGTCACTGGTGAATTTTACCAGACCTTCGAAGAAGTACCATCCATGCTTCTCAAATTAATCCTTAAAATAGAAAAGGAAGAAGTCTCACCAGACTCTTTTTAGAATTACCCTGTGTCTAAAAGCATCTAAACGTGCAACAACAGTGACGAGGAAAAGGAGGGAGGGAGGGAGGGAGGGAGGGAGGGAGGGAGGGAGGGAGGGAGGGAAAACTACAGACCAGTTCACTTGATGAACATAGAAAAATTCTCAACAGAATACTTGCAGACTGAATTCAAGAACATATAAAAAAAATCATTCTCTATAATCAGGCTGGCTTTAATCCAGAGAGTCAGGAATGGTTCAATATACATAAATCAATAAATGTTTTAGATTATGTAAATAGATTCAAGGACAGAAATCACGTTGTTGTATCAATAGAAGAAGAAAAGGCTTTTGACAAAATCTAACATCCTTTCATGTTAAAAGTCCTGAAGCAATCCAGAATAGAAAAAGCATAAATCAAGATAATAAAAGATATATATGAAAAACCCATTGCCAACATTATATTAAATAGGGAAAAATTCAGAGCATTTCCACTAAAATCAGGAACAAAACAAGGATATCATCTACTTTCTCTATTCTCATTCATATTGGTACTGGATTTTTTTTTAAGATTTGTTGATTATTTATATAATGTTCTGCCTGCATGTATGCCTGCATGCCAGAAGAAGGCACCAGATCCCACTATAGATAGCTGTGAGCCACCATGTGGTTGCTGGGAATTGAACTCAGGACCTCGGAAAGAACAGCCAGTGCTCTTAACCTCTGAGCCATCTCTCCAGCCCTGGTACTGGCATTCTTAGCTAGAGTGATAAAGACAAGAGAAGGAAATTAAAGGGATACAAACAGGAAAAAAAGAAGGAAATACACTTCAAGATACACACATAGTTAAGGACTTTCTGAACAGAACTCTGATAACCCAGAACATAAGACCAATGACTGACAAATGGGATCTCATTAAATGGAAAAGCTCCTGTACAGCAAAGAAAACTCAATGCATTGAAAAAGCAGTCTAAAGAATGAAAGGAAATCATTGCCAGTTACATATCTGCCAGAGGTTTAGTGTCTAGAATATACAGAGAACTCAGGAAACCAAACAATTTAAAAAATAGGCTGTGGAAGGGAACAGAATGCTCTTGAATGAGGAAATACAAGTAGCTAACGAACGTTTTAACAAGGGGTCAGCGTCAAAGAAATGCAAATTAGTGGCTGTCATCAAGAAAGAAAATAACAACAAATGCCGGCAAGATTGTAAGCAAGGAGCCCAGGGCAGTGGCGCACGCCTTTAATCCCAAACCAGGGCAGGCAGAGCTCTGTGAGTTCGAGGCCTGCCTGGTCTACAAAGCAGACTGTTCCAGAACAGTCAGCGTGGTTACACAGAGAAGCCCTTCTTGAAACACCAAAACAACAAGAACATGAATTTAAGGAAAGGGGAACATTCTCTGCTGTTGGTGGGAGGGTAGCTTAGTGCAGCCACCATGGAAACCAGTGTGAAAGTTTCTCAAAAGATTAAACCAGGACTACAATACGGTCTGTCATATCGCTCCTGGACGTACACCCAAAGGACTTCATAGCCTATGACAGACACACTAGCAAATCTGTATTCACTGCTATTCTATTCACAATAGCTAGGAAATGGAATCACCCTAGATGTCAATCAACTGATACATAGATAATGGAAATGTGGTACATACGCACTATGGAATTTTATTTAGTCATAAATAAAATAAAATTTTAAGGGCATTGGGTGTAACTGAAAAATATCACACTAAGAGAACCCAAGCCAAGAGGGACAAGCTCTACGTGTTCTCTGTCATGTGTGGATCCTAACTCTAAATTTTTAGATTCCTATGTTTAATTCTGAGGGTATGTAGAGATGGGAAAGCTGGAAAGGGTACGTGAGAAGGAGGGAAGCTGTCTTCAGTGGGAGAGCAGATGGTAGGACACGTGTGATCTGAAAAGTAGAGATGGGGAAATGCCGGAGGATAGAAGTGTAACTGGGGATGGGGGAGGGGGAGGCAGGAGAACGGCTGAACTGAAATTAAAAATGTGTGGAGAAGGCCTTATGAAAACCCACTACTCTAGGAGCTAATGAAAATAAAATTAAAAAATTAAAGAAGTAGTTTGTGTAGATATAACCTCTATGGGTAGACAATTCTTCCCCTGAGTTCTTATGTGAAAATCTTAGTACCAGTCATAAACAAAACCATCGGTGCCTCCTTATGAGCACTGGTCGGGGGAAGTCTCAGGGGGGTCCCAAACAACCTGAACTCTTGCCATTACTCTTAGTTGCCTACCATCCGGGTGGTAAGACCCTGTTGCTGAAGACACAACAGTTTGGCTGCAGAACATCAAGAAATCAAGCTGGGATTGACCTGGAAACTTCCTCCTTGATGGCTAGCTTTCACGGCCACAGAGATGCCATGTGGGCTGATGGGAGAGAAACGTCATCAGTTGACTTACCTCCTGGTGGAACTTGAATGCTATGAAACTGGTCCTTCGGGTGAATGTTCTGGAGCAAGAGTGGCCTGACTGGAGGGCAGTAACCAACTGCTTCCTCATGGATTGCCCACTCCACAGAAAGGAGTTCATGCCCGGGCAAAAGCTCCTGGTCACAGATGCTAGAAAGGAACCTACTACTGTTGTTTTGCTGGGTTGTCACATTGTCAAACTGCCTTCTAAATATTTATTATACTTATATGCATAGATCTGTGCTCCTGTCGACCTTCATCATAGACCTTTTTTTTGTGTGTGGGGAGCAGCACTCAATGCTCAGGCTTATAGTTAGTTGACCTGTCGCAAGTAAGTAACTGTGGCGTGCGCTGCCCTAAATGAAACCTTTATCACATCTGAACCCCTTCTAAGATTCAGGGAACATTGCGAAAGGGGTTTGAAAGAAAGCAAGAACAGGAGAATGGGGGAAGTAAGCTCTGAAATGCTGTCTTCTGGACGACATAACCATTATTACACTTATGGATTCACAGCTATGGCTCTCTGCATAAGACCTGAAAGCATCGAGTCAGTCAATATTCCACACAGATGAGAAGGGGCTCAGGAGATTCTCCCCTTAGCTGAGGATCTACTGGCAGTTGATGGCTGCTGAGGATCAGATGGAGTCAATTTTCTCCTGGTGGGGTCCCCTGGTGGACAGTCCCACACCCATGAGCATGCAGGAAGCACTAACTGTATCCAGTGAGTTCTTTAAGAAAAGGGGAGGGAGGAATTTAGGGTAGTTTTGACCAAGATACAGTATATACGTGTATAGAACGATCAAGGAATAAATTCAAATTATTCTTAAAAGTTATTTTAATAAAATATTCTTGCGTAGATTGATATTGCCATCTCACCAATGGCTGCTGGATTTACAGCCACCAAGTGTGACGCGTCAGCGAAGCAGAGGTCCCTGACCCGCCTAATCTCTCCTCAGTCCAAGGCAGGCAGATTATCTGATGGCTGTCTGCTTTTGTTTTTAAATCTGTAAGCTAGGAACATGATTTTTCAACACTGATACCTTAAATTAGATTATTGAATATTTCTGTTTTCCAGGTTCCCAGCTGTGATGATAACATCCTTCCTTGGGAATGATCAATACTATTTTGTGATTCTCCATGCTCCCCCCCCCCCCCCGCTTAGGCTTTGAAGGAAGCCTAAAATACATATAGTATATCTGAAACCTTTTGGGCCCTAGCCTTAATTAAGATCAGAAGGATTCTTCTGCGCGTTGGGCATGACTGACCACAGGTTGCTGAGTATTGCTGTGATGGACATTCCTACTCAATGCGGGGACACAGAAACCAGACATCCCTGAGGTTGGTCTTGCAGTGAGGCAGCAAGGTCCTGAGAGTTCCCACCCCAGGTCAGCCAGAAAGACAGCACCATGGCAACAGGGATGTTCTTGATGCCTCTGCCAAATATCTCGGAACATTTCGTTCCAAACAGGCACAGACACTAAACACACCCTCTTCCGTGGTTAAACTCGAAGGGGATACCTTGAGACTGCTTGAAGACAAACTGCCTTGGGTGTTTTTTGTAAACTAGATAATGTACTCCCTAGAGAAAGCCATGCTGCTCTCTATGTAGTCAGAGACCTTTTCTTGTGCAGAGGCTCACTAGGGTCTTAGGGGCCCTGTACCAGCCCTAGTTAAGAGCAGCCATTCCTTACCCACCAGCCTGCCTTCTTCGGAGCAAAGACTACTTACTGCTCAATGAGGGCCTTCTTCTCTTTCCTTGGCCTAACCAGGATTCAAAGACTGGGTCCTGTTTCCTCACATACTGTATACCCACTGGCTCCCTATGCTCTGCCATGATCTGGTTCCCTCTTTCCCATTCAGGCCACTCCACCCCATGAGACAAGCCAGGCCCACTCCGCCTCACTCCTTAGTCTGGGTGCCCTCCTAATCTCCCTGGAGCTTCTCCTGCAAGGCCAGCCGCAAGTCCAACCCTCCACTGCTCCCAAATCCATCTTTTCCTCCTCTGACTTCCGACTGCATTTATAGTTAGCCCTCTACAATTTACCAGACCGCTTAATGATATGCTGGCAGGCCCCGCTCCATAATTAGTTCTTGCATTTGACTCTGGCCTCCTGAGTAGATATGAACACCAGTGGACCAGAAACCAGATTTGACACATTTTTATTGTACCCACAGAGCACACAGCGGGGCCATTCACTAAGCCTTTGTGTATACTAGACATGTCATTCTGTCTATGCTACCAACGTAGTGCCCACAGCACGAGGATGGAGGATTGTCATATCTAATTTTTCAGAGGAGAAAAACAAAGGTCGAGGTCATATGGACGCAGAGCAGGTGATGAGTAGGATGATTCAGGCCAGTGTCCTCCAAAGGCATTATTCAAACTTCTTTACAGTTATAAGAATGAAGGAATAAGATAGTAAAATAGTTCCCTGGAACTTCCTCATCTCGTCATGAGGGAGCCATTTTTTTAAAACGTGGAATAAATGGTAAATGAAACGGTAAGTTTCACGATGCAGCTTGCTAGCTCCCCAAGACTGAGCCTTATGCCTGCTTTGTTTACATGTAACTCGACTCGATGCTCAATAAAATATTTGCTGAGTGAACAAATGAAACGTAGTCAGCAGATGTACCTCCTGTGCCCACTGAGTATAATGAACTGTTTGTGTAATGAGAAAAATATGGTAAAAGGCATTCTGGTTTGCTTGAATCAACTTCACGGGCTGCATAGTCCAGTCTCCCTTTCTGTGTCTGCAGATTCCACTGGCACAGATCTGTCACTCAGGAATCATAAGTGTTCCCCAAAAGTTATTCTCTCGGTGGTGAGCTCTGCAGTGAGGTCCACAATGGCTGTGTCTTTACTGAATAAGTGCTGACTTCTGATCAAGACTCTGCACACCCAGGAGTGGCAGGGTACGCCTTTAAATGCAACACTGGGGAGACAGGAGTAAGTGGGTGTCTATGGGTTTGAGGCCAGCCTAGTCTACATAAGAGGGTTCCAGGTCAGGGCTACAGAGTAAGACATACTCTCTCTGGTGTTTCTGTGTCTGTCTGTCTGTCTGTCTGTCTGTCCATCCGTCCGTCTGTCCACCCACCCATCTATCGATCCATCCATCCATCCTTCTATTATCACTGTTCCAGCCACACCAGCAACCTTTAACCACCTTTAGTTGGTTTTGGGACATACCGCCTGCACTGGTTGGTTTTGTGTATCAACTTGACACAAGCTAGAGTCATCAGAGGAAGGAGCCTCAGCTGAGGAAATGCCTCCATGACAAGCAGCTATAAGGCATTATCTCAATTAGTGATCAATGGGGGAGGAACCAGCCCATGGTGGGTGGTGCCATCCCTGGGCTGTTGGTCCTGGGTTCTATAAACAAGGTGGGTTGAGTGGGCCAGGGGAAGCAAGCCAGTAAGCAGCACCCCTCCATGGCCTCTGCATCAGCTCCTGCCTCCAGGATCCTGCTGCCCTGTTTGATTCCCATCCTGACTTCCTTCAGTGATGAACAGCAATGCTGAAGTGTAAGCCGGATAAACCCTTTCCTCCCCAACTTGCTTTTTGGTCATGGTGTTTCATTGAAGCAATAAAAACCCTCACTGAGACACCACCCAATCTCTAACTTCCTTCTGGACACTTCTGCCGGATCTTCCCATTGCCGAGCTTCAACATCACCTCTTTTGAAAATCTCTCATGAGACTGAAGACAAAGTCTGCTGCTGATGTCTTCTTTCTCTGGGATTTATTTTCAGCTTTCAGTCTGTGTTCTCTATACCCAATCCTCAGTGTGTGCTGGAGTAGCCGTACCACCGTAGGCTCTCAGAGGACAGAAACGTCCTCAGCCTCTGACTACACTGACCCCTGAGAACGTGGTGCCTGTGTCCACACAAAGAGGGGTCCAGTGGAAACTACATGTGGCCCCCACTAGAGACTTCTGGCCTCCAGGTCAGGGAGCAAGCCACTTGAAGACTGTAGTGTGGATGATGGAGCCAAAAGCCGGTGCAGACTTCCTTTTTATGACCAACTGGACAGCAGGAGTTGAGAAACACTTTCCCACAACAGCATTTTTCTAGATGAAATTATCTATTTTTCTTCCTTTGAGGAAAGTTGGCAGTTTCTGTTGATGCTGTGCAACTGTGCTGGAAATCAGCACACATCAGAACTAAAATGGGGAGACTGAAGACAGTGAGGGTGTGCTCAAACAGCTGTGGCATAGCCCAGCCCTTCGCTAACAGACCACATGACACTCGGTGCTCCCTGGGTACTGAGGAAGGGGGTCCTAGTCAGAGTAAGTCAGAAGACGACAGGGCAGTGTGGGTCCCGTGCTTCCTTTTGGATTAAAGGGGCATATGTGGGGCTGGCGAGATGGCTCCGCAGTTAAAAGCACTGTTGCCCTTGCAGAGGACCCAGATGCAGTTACCAGAACCCCCATGGCAGCTCACCACCATCTGTAAATCCCGTTTCAGGGGATGCACCAGACACAGATGTGGTGTACACTGAGACATGAGGGCAAAACACTCACACAGTAACATAAATCTAAAAAAAAAAATTATTGAATTAAATTAAATTATTGGATTAAAGAATAACAAAGAATAGGACTGTGGTGGCAGGAGCCTGGGGAGAATAAAGATGAAGCTAGTCAAAGTGATTAAGACTTTTCAATTCACACTCTTCATACTGCTCTGATTCATGAGCCAGAGAAAGGCATGACGTAGTTTTTAGAAAGCCATGTCCAACACACTGGCTAGCCAGGTGAAGGAGGATGGCCCTGAGCTCTCAGGGTGAGGGGTTTTAAAGGGAAAAACCACAAGCAGGGTGGTACAAGCCTTGGCATCATATAATTGGGTGAGAGTGTGCAACCTTTGAATTTACTGGTTGGGGGTTACAGTTATCACTTTGGGGGCAGGCCTGGACAAGTTCCAGGCTCTGTCCTTGAGCTGCGATGGAGGCTGGCTGGCCTTGCACGTTCACATTGACCCAGGCACGTAGCTCTAAGTTGGTGAGGGGTCCCAGACAGTGAACAACTGGCTGAACCTTGAGCAGTCAGAGTACATGCAGAAAGGGAGCTACTGCAAGGACTATGTCCTTAGTTCACGGCCCTTCTAGAAACTGCTTGCTCAAGTCTCAGGAAACTGAAATTGAGGCCTGATCTCTGAGAAAAGACTGAGCAGCCCGTTATGGCGTCTGCTGGGTCCTTTCAGCTTCACATACCAGCAGCACTGGGGACTGAGGTGATGTTCATATTCTGGAGGTGGACTCCAGCTAGTTGTTGTTCATAAAAACATTGTGCTGAGGACGACAAAAACTGATCTTTGCTCCGTGTGTGCACAGTGGCCCAGCAAGTGATGATTTCCTAAGCCACAACACCTCCGGAAGGCCCAAGACTTGAATAACTTCAGTACAGACATCAATCTCCTGATGACTCAGCTCCTTTTTGGAGGAAGTGAGGGAAACAAATAGATAAACACCCATCAGTGGGAATAAGGTTAAAAGGATATGCGTGTGTGGTACATGAGGAGAAAAGAATTCCACGGGCCACTACAAAGGATGCTACATCTGGCAGTGTCCACTGAAAGTGAGCATACATCCGTGGTTTGTAACTCCACGCCTCTGAATATACCCCTGGAATATGTGTCAGTATTCATTACAAAACCACTTCCAACACAGTCCACAGCAGCTGCATTCAAAATAGACCCAAACTGGAAACTTCCTAAATGGTCACCAATGGTAGATGAGGTAGATTGAAATTCAGCTCCAGTAGTATGTAACTGAACACGATGTAGCCATGAGGATGGATAGACGTTACACACACAGCGTGAGTGATGCTCACAAGCTGGATGATGAATGGAAGAAGGAACAAAAGAGTATGCACTATAGGTTTGCACTGATGTAAAGTTCAAACCCAGCCCAGCCAGTCCCAGGCTATAAGAAGTCCAGAGAGTGCTTATCTTGGAAAGGGCTACGGGTTGTAAAGGAACAAGGTGTGTGTGTGGGAGGGTGTTCTGGGTGCTGGGAAGAGTTGTAGGTACTGTGTGTGTGCTGTGAAAACTCATTATACAAAACATGTACGATTTATGCATTTTATACCAAAGAATAAACAAAGACAGACAGACAGACAGACAGACAGAATAGGTGAAAGATAGGAAGATGGACAGAGAGACCAAACAGAGAAATCTATATTCTAGGTGCATGTTGGCATGGAACGGCATGCAGGCCCCATCAGGGAAGGGCAAGCTCATTGAAGCTAAGTGCCTTCTATTTCTGTAAATGGTGAGTTCTAGGTAGCCATGCATGTAGACAATTGTAAGCCAATAGTTCTTATACATGTTGTAATGCTTATCTCTGGGTAGGAGTTTGAGTTTGTCTTACTACCTCTATATTTTTCTGTGTTCATTTATACTTTTACATGGTAGATATACCCACTCAACTCAGAAAACAGTTTTTATATTTTAAAACCCCTTGCTTAAAAAGAGAATAAAATCTTACTTTAGCGGGTCCCGTGGCTCACGCCCGTAGTCGCCACTACTCAAGGGCAGAGGCAGGAGGACTTGGTGACCAGCCTGGCAAAGTATTAAGTAAGCCCCAAAGCCTACACCAGGGCATAATGCACTGAACACATTTTACAGTCACCCCAGCTTCTGAGCATGCCCAGTTCTGGTTCTCAACAGAGCAGCCCAGTGACATCTTTCTCATGTACAGAGGACAAAGACCTGTGGTAAAATCTGACAGAAGCCGGTCTCCCTGCTGCACTTCCCACCTCAGAGCCTCAGCTTTCTTACCCTGACTCCTAACCTTGCCACATGAGGCTTCTAATCTGCCATCTTTCCTGGAGTCTCTTCCTTTAGAATCACAAAGCAGATAGGTCCCTTTACGAAGTAAAAATACCCTCCCCGCCATCTTTCTTTCCTCTACTTTTACTGTATAGTCTCTGTACGCCACACTACCTATCACTGGTTTGGGTGGTAAAGTTCCTACCAGCATACCCCCAGCTCAGCAGCCTCCAGAGCTTAGCAGACAATTTCCCATCTCTCCCTCAGTTCTTTTTCACACCAACAGCCTCTTCTGTCATGCTCACACACTTGGAATTCTTTTAATGAGAACAAATTTCTTTCATCTAAAATCAAAGCCTCAACTGAAAATGTAAATAACTCCGGGTGGTTTAACACATGGCCTTCAGATTCACACTAACGTGTGAATGTCTAATATCTAACCAAGAGGACAGCGCAGGCAAGAGAGGACACATCTTGCTTACTGTTGGGCAGCTTGCGGATGGTGCTGGCTTCCTCTCCATGATCTTGAGCCCCCAGGCCGGCTCTCCTGATCCTAAGCCACCCAGAAACAGAGGCAGCCATGTCTCCCTGACCAGCTGTATATCTATTCCAGACCCAGGATTACAATAATTTGGGAGAGGGTCAAACAAGTCAGGGCCCCAGATGGTAGAAGAGCTGTATTAACTTAAGACTCTTAACTCTTTCCCTGGGGCAGGAAAGGTTGGAGACGACGGAGGGAGGGCGAGGCTTTCCAGGCCCAGGACTCAAGCTCAACGCAAAGCTAGTCATGGCTTTAATTTTTGTAAATCAAAGCCTTCAGTTTTTCTTCACCCTCTTAGCCAAAGACATGTTTCCCAGGATGCATGGGGAAAAAACAATAAACAAAGGTACCACGTTAGAGATTGAATGACATTGTGTTATCACTTAACCCCTTTGTAAGCAGGCGCCTCTCTCTCCCCCTCTTCCCAAGCCCCGGCTTCCCAATGCTGTCTTCACAAGATCATCCCAACCTTGGGAAACATTTGTCTAATTATCATCACACACACGATGGGCCTATTGCCAGCTGCTTTTTATTTTAACTGCAGAATCTTTCCAGGGTGTTTGTTGTTCTTTTTTTCATGGGTGGGGAGCCAGAGAGAGGAGCACATGTCTGTTTTTGCTATTCCACAGAACTGATCAGATTTCCTTTTATAATCACAATGAAACTTCCAGACAGGATCATACGAATATTTCACATTAAGAGGATCTGAATGCATGTAGACTTGGGCAATCTCACAATATCTTCCAAGTTTGGAGGTGAAATGCTGAGCCACAAGACTGAGCAAAATACCCTAGAGATACGATGAGCACCCAGGGACCAGAGGAGCTAGAGACGGAGGGGTCTCTCAGTCTTGAGCTTGGGTACTGTGGAGATGGAGGGGTCTCTTAGTCTTGAGCTTGGGTACTGTGGAGATGGAGGGGTCTCTCAGTCTTGAGCTTGGGTACTGTGGAGATGGAGGGGTCTCTTAGTCTTGAGCTTGGGTACTGTGGAGATGGAGGGGTCTCTCCGTCTTGAGCTTGGGTACTGTGGAGATGGAGGGGTCTCTCAGTCTTGAGCTTGGGTACTGTGGAGATGGAGGGGTCTCTTAGTCTTGAGCTTGGGTACTGTGGAGATGGAGGGGTTTCTCAGTCTTGAGCTTGGGTACTGTGGAGTTAAGCTCCAAGAATATCTGCTGTAGTCCCTCTAATAGGATGGAAGTAGTAGGGTCTTTGGTCATTTTCTCCCTCGCTGTAGGCATAGGACCCTGCCTTTACCAGTGGGCAGTTAATACTGGGTGAATGAAGGACAACCCTTTGTGTGGTCAAGATGGGACATACTTCATAAAATCTGTTGTAAAACATCAAAACTAGTCAGACCAGCTGTCTTAGTCAGGGTTTTTATTGCTGTGAAAAGACATCATGACCACAGCAATTCATTTATTTAATTTATTTTATTTTATTTTTTGTTTTTCAAGATAGGGTTTCTCTGTGTTGTTTTGGTGACTGTCCTGGATCTCACTCTGTAGACCAGGCTGGCTTCAAACTCACAGAGATCCACCTGGCTCTGCCTCCCAAGTGCTGAGATTAAAGGCGTGAGCTACCACCACCCGGCTCTACAGCAACTCCTATCAAGTAAAACATTTAACTCAGATGGCTTACAGTTTCAGAGGTTCAGTCCATTGTCATCACGGCAGGAGCATGGCAGTGTGTAGGCAGACATGGTGCTGGAGGAGCTGAGAGTTTTACATCTTGATCCACAGTCAGCAGAAGGAGACTGTGTACCATGATGGGTGCAGCTTGAGCATATGAGATTTCAAAGCCCGCCCCCACTGTGATGCTCTTCCTCCAACAAGGCCACACCTCCTAATAGCGCCACTCTCTATGGGCCAAGTATGAAACACATGAGTCTAGGGGTGCCATTCCTATTCAAACCAACACACCATCTCTAGCTCAGGAAGCACTGATCACTGATATATGGAGGGAGGGAGGGCCGGGACTTAAAATGTCCTGGCATGGGTCACACAGCTTCACTCCTATTATACTGAGTAGCAGAGTTCCTATGGCATCTTCTGATACCCTGTAGTTCAGGGCCACTGTCTGGATGAATGGAGCAGTAAGGGGAATCTGAGTGGGGGATAAATGGCCACAAAGATGCTGGGAAATAGAGGTTTTCCTCTTCTCCCAGGAGTCTGCTTTCCTATGCTGAAAAATCAGGAAATGCAGAGGAATGTCCATAAAATTAATTCTGAGTGGCTCCCCAGTGACTCAGAGCTTGAACGATGATGTGTATCTGTCCCAAATTGAGAGATCTTGGTCAGGCACTCCAAACCTATTGGAAATGGACCCTAAATAGCCATTCACTGCTCTCTGCTATGAACCACAGCCAACGTGTCTCCTGCCACCCACAAATGTGGAGCTTGCTTGGAATAACCAAGTCCCTTTAATTTCCTTAGGAATTCTTTTCTTTTCTTTCTTTCTTTCTTTCTTTCTTTCTTTCTTTCTTTCTTTCTTTCTTTCTTTCTTTCTTTCTAAAAATACAACCAAAGTGTTGCAGAATATGTGTTTACACTGTGTGAAGATGTGTCACTGTGATTGGCTTAATAAAAAGCTGAATGCCCAAAAACTAGGCAGGAGAGAATAGACGGGACTTTTGGGCAGAGAGAAATCAGAGAGAAAAAGATCCAGGCACATGGATTTCACCAGCGGACTCAGAGCAAGTCTGATGTGCCATACTGAGGCAAGGTGAAAGCCATGTGGCAGAGGGTAGATTAACAGAAGCAGGTTCATTTGAGCTTTAAGAGCTAGTTGGGAAAAAGCCTAAGCTAAGGCCAAGCTTTTGTAATTAATAATTCATCTCCATGTCGTTATTTAGGGGCTGGTGATCCAAAGATAATCTGACAAGAAAGCTTGTCACACCAAAGTTTATTTTTAAGATAATATAATAGTTATGTATTTTTTCCTTTGCTGAAAATATTTTTTTCACTTACTATATCCTGATCATGGTTTCCCCTCCCTCTACTCCTTCCAGTCCCTCTCAACCTCCCCTCCCATCTGGATGTACCTCCTTGCCACCTCTCACTGGAAAACAAATAGGCAAGGCTGGAAAGATGGCTCAGTGGTTAAGAACACTGACTACTCTCCCAGAGGACCTGGGTTCAATTCCCAGCACCTACATGGCTGCTCCCAACTATTTGTAACTCCAAGATCTGACACCCAGATCAAACTCCAGACAAAACACCAGTGCAAATAAAATAAAAATAAATAAATAATTCTAAAAAAAGAAGAAAACAAACAGGGGATACTTCTAGGGGATACTAATAAAATATAGTAAGATAAAATAAAAACTAACATGTTGGAATTAGACAAACAGAAGGAAAAGAGCCCAAGGAAAGGAACAAGAAACAGAAATAGAGGCAGAGACCCACATGTTTCGCTAACTCAGGTGTAGTTGGACTTTCTGGTTGGATGCATTTGGTCTGCCAGCTCTCCATTAATGACAAGGAGACTATTGTTAATTATGAAGGCTTGGCCTTTAGCTTAGGCTTGTTCCCAACTAGCTCTCGCTCTCTCTCTCTCTCTCTCTCTCTCTCTCTCTCTCTCTCTCTCTCTTGTGTGTGCCTCTTGATGATGGTTTTTTCGAGGTTGTTATGTAAAAGTTTTAATCGAGGGAACACTTACATTGGCCTAGCTTTTATATTATATTCTCCATTAGTCCACAGAGATAATTTAAGGGTTAATTGCCTCCTTGTCTTTACAACATCACAATTACCAGTTGCTGACTTAAATATATAGACATTTGCTTTAAATTTTATCTTTTGAATCAATGCATTCAACAAATAACTTCTTTATTTTCCTTCTCCTTCCCCTGGTTCCTCCACTCTCTATTAACTTCCTTCTTGCTGCTTTCTTTTTTTTTTCTCCTGTTTTTTTTTTTTAATTAAGAGATTTTCCATTCA
Source organism: Onychomys torridus (assembly GCF_903995425.1). Lineage (NCBI taxonomy): Eukaryota > Metazoa > Chordata > Mammalia > Rodentia > Cricetidae > Onychomys > Onychomys torridus. The sequence continues at coordinate 22,225,126 of NC_050457.1, read as the reverse complement.
TTCCACATATCAACCATAGATTCCCCTGTCCTCCCACCTCCCAGCCTTCCCCCCAACTAGCTCTTAAAATTCTAAATTAACCAGTTTCTATTCGTTCTGCATTCTGTCATGTGGCTCTTACCTCTCTTCCCTTCTGTGTGTCCGACTTGCCCCACATCTCACTGACATCTCTCTCACTTGCCTAGATTCACCCCAAATTCCTCTCTCTCCAGAGTCCCATAAAAACACTAAACTAGAAGCCATACTATGTATACAAAGTACCTGTAGGGTAAAAAGAGAGAAAAAAACATATATGTAAAATGAAATTTAAATTTAAAATATAAAGATAAGATAAAAAAAATTTAAAAAGGAAAAGCCCTGACAGGACATTGAGACGAGGAACCTCAAAAGGCATCATCGAGTTTGCTTTCTCTTGGCCATCTACTGCTGGGCATTCAGCCTACACTTAAAAGAGTAATTTGTTTGCCCAGTGAGACTCCCTTGGAAGAAACTACATTTTCAGTTGCAGGTGGATATCAGTTGGAGAGAGCTTCTGGGTTAGGCATAGGGCCATGTGTCCACTGTCCACTTGTTTCAGACCTATATGGTGCAGACCTATGCAGGCCTTGTGCATGCTGCCTCAGTTGCTATGAGTTGATGTGTGTGTCTATCCTTGGATTTTTTGGCCTTGTTTCCTTGGTATCCTCCACCCACTTTGGTTCTTATATTCTTTCTACCTACTCTTCTTTGGAGTTTCCTGAGCCCAGAGGGGAGGGATTTGATGTAGACATCCTGTTTGGGGCTGAGTGTTCCAAGGTCTCTCACTCTGCATAATGTCTGGCTGTGGGTCTCTGGATTTGTTCTCATCTGCTGCAGGAGGATGCTTCTTTGATTATGGTTGAGCAAGGCACTGATCTATAAGTATAATAGAATACCATTAGGAGTCATTTTATTGCTATTTTTTTGGTGGTATTGTTGCTTATTTTATTTTTTACAACAGTAGTATTTGGTTTTACCTTAAGTCCCTAGCCAATCTAGTCTCAAGTTCTTCTTGATCACCCAAGCAGTGTCAAATATGGGTTCTACCTCATGGAGTGGACCTTAAGTCTAATCAGATACTGGCTGGTGACTCCCACAAGCTTTGTGCCACTATTGCATTAGCATATCTTGCAGGCAAGACACCATTGTAGATCAAAGAATTTGTGGCTGGCCTGGTGTTTATATTTCTCTTTTGGTAAGCCTGCAGAGTGCCTTCCTGTACCAAAGACACTCACATGTAGGTATGATGGCTCTGTGTAGGTACCAGCTCAACTTCTCCATGTTCAATGAGTGTGTAGGTATTGTCTCCACCAATGGGGCTTTGTCATCAGTTTGTGGAGAGCAACCCACAGTCTTGGCAACAGCCTGGGTTGTTCAGAGGTTCTCAGGGGACCCCTTTGGCCCCCAACTCAATTATATGTAACTGGTACTGGAAGCTTCATTTGGTGACAAGAGATGTCCAATTGAGATGCTCTCTCCTTCAATATGTATATATTGTATATGTATATATTGTAGGAAGCTTCTGCAGTATTAGATTTCCATACTGCCCCTCACATGGCCCTTAATTTTAGCTGCCTCTCCCCATACTCCCTCCCTCAAGCTCCTTCCCACTCCCCCTCCTCTTTCCCCTTGCTGCTTGATCCTCCCATTCAGCCGCTTGTTCCTCCCAGACACACACACACACACACACACACACACACACACACACACACACTCATAACTAGTCTATTTCCCTTTTCTAGGGATATCTGTCCCCCTTAGTCCTTGATCGGTACATAACCTCCATGGTTTTAGGAAGTGTAGCTTGGTTATCATTGACTTAACAGCGAATATCCACATGTAAATGAATACACACCATATTTGTCTTTCTATGTCTGGGTTATCTCACTCAGGATGATTTTTTTTTTTTAGTTCCATCCATTTACCTGTGAATTTCACAATTTCATTTTTTTAATGGCTGAGTAATACTCCATTGAGCAAATGTTCCACATCTTCTTTATCCATTCTTCTGTTGAGGGACGTCTAGGTTGTTTCTGGTTTCTGGCTATTATGAATAGAGCAGCAGTGAACACGGTTGAGCAAGTGTCTGTGGTAGAATGAAACATCCTTTGGGTCTATGCCCAAGAGTGGTAGAGCTGGATCTTGAGGGAGATTGATTCTCATCTTCCTGAGGAACCACCATACTTACACAAGTTTGCACTCCCACCAGCAATGGATGAGGGTCCACTTTGTTCTACTTCTCACCAGTGTGAGCTGTCACTTGTTTTTCTGATCTTAGCCACTCTGACAGGTGTCAGAAGAGATCTCAAAGTAGTTTGGATTTGCATTTTCCTGATGGCTAAGACGGTTTAACATTTCTCTTGGTGTTTCTCAGCCATTTGAGTTTCCTCTTTTATGAATTCTCTGTTTACACCTATACCTCATTTATAATTGGGTTGTTTCCTTATATTTAGTTATTTTGTGTTCTTTATGTATTTCAGATATTAGCTCTCTGTCAGTTGGTGAAAATCTTTTCCTATTCTATTGGCAGCCATTTTGCCTTACAGAAGCTTCTCAGTTTCGCGAGGTCCCGTTTATTAATTTTGATCTTAGTGCCTGTGCTAAAGGTGTTCTGTTCAGGCTGTCTTCACCTGTGCCTGTGAGTTCAGGGCTAGTCCCCACTTTGTCTTCTGTCGGGTTCAGTGTATCTGGTTTTATGTTGAGGCCTTTCATTCATTTGGAGTTGAGTTTTGTGCAGGGTGATAAGTATGGATCTATTTGTATTCTTCTACGTGCAGACATCCAGTTTGGCCAGCACTTTTTGTTGAAGATACTTTTTCCCCCAGTGTGTGTTTCTAGCTTTTTTTTTTTTTTTTTGTCAAAAGTCAGGTGTCCATAGGTCTGTGGACTTATGTCTGAGCCTTTGATTTGATTCCATTGTTTGGTGTTTCTGGTTTTTGTGTTTCCATGTGCAGCTGAAAGTTGCCCTTTGTTTGTCTGTGAAGAACTGTGCTTGGATTTTGATGGGGATTGCACTGAATCTGTAGATTGCTTTTGGTAGGATGGCCATTTTCTCTATATTAATCCTACCGATCCATGAGCACAGGAGATCTTTCTATCTTCTGATCACTTCCTCAATTTCTCTCCTCAATGTCTTAAAGTTTTTATCATACAAGTCGTTCACTTGCTTGGTTAGAGTTACACCAGGATGTTTTATATTACTAGAGGTTACTGTGAAAGGTGCTTCCCCATTTGTTGTTGGTGGTTGTTTTTGTTTGTTTGTTTGTTTGCAGTCCATTGTCATCTGTATAGAGGAAGGCTACTGATTTCTGTGAGTTACTTTCATATCCAGCCACTTTGCTCAAACTGTTTATCAGCTGCAGGAGTTTCCTGGTGGAAATTTAGGGTCAGTTATGTATACTCTCACATCATCTGCTAGTAAAGATACTTTGACTTCTTCCTTTCCAATTTGTATCCCCTTGATCTCCTTCAGTGTCTTAGTGCTCTAAGACTTCAAGTACTATTTGAATAGCTATGGAGAGAGTGGACAACATTGTCTCATTCCTGATTTTGGTGGAACTGTTGAGTTTCTCTCTGTTTAAATTGATGCTGAGTATGGGCTTGCTGTAAACTGCCTTATGGTGTGATATGTCCCTTGTATCTTTAATCCATCCAAGACCTTAACACAAAAGAGTGTTAGATTTTGTTGGAGGCCTTTTCTGCATCTAATGAGGTGGTCATGTGGTTTTTGTCTTTCAGTTTGTTTATATGGTGGATTACATTTATCAATTTATGTATATTGAACCAACCTTGTATCACTGGGATGAAGCCCACTTGCTCATAGAGGATGATATTTTTGAGGTGTTCTTGGATTCAGTTCAAAAGCATTTTGTTGAGAGTTTTTGCATTTATGTTCATAAGGGAAACTGGTCTGTAATTCTCCTTCTTTATTAGTTGTTTATGTGATTTAGGTATCAGGGTAACTGGCCTCATAACATGAGTTGGGCATTGTTCCTTCTGTTTCTGTTTTTGTTGTTTTTTTTTTTTTAATTTTATTTTATGTGCATTGGTGTTTTTGCCTGTGTGTATGTCTGTGTGAAGGTGTCAGAAGCCCTGGAACTAGAGTTACAGACAGGTGTGAGCTGCCATGTGGGTGCTGGGAATTGAACCTGGGTCCTCTGGAAGCACAGTCAATGCTCTTAACCACTGAGCCATCTCTCCAGTACCGTTTCTGTTTTGTGAAATAATTTGAGGAGTATTGGCATTAACTCTTTGAGAGTCTACTAGAATTCTATGCTAAAATCTTCTGGCTCTGGGCTTTGTTGTTGTTGGTAGACTTTTAATTACTACTTCTATTTCAGTAGAGATTATAGGTCTATTAAAACTGTATCTGAACTTGATTTAACTTTGGTAAGTAGTATTATCAAGAATATTACCCATTTCTTTTAGACTTACCAATTTTGTGGAGTACAGGTATTTAAAGTATGTCCTTATGATTTTCTTGATTTCCTTGGTATCTGTTGTTATGCCCCCCTTTTCATTTCTAATTTTGTTAATTTGGATATTTTCTCTCTGTCCTTTAAGAGTTTGGATAAGGATTTGTCAATCTTACTGATTTTCTCAAAGAACCAACTCTGTTGCATTGATTCTTTGTGTTGTTTTTGTTTGTGTGTTTCTGTTTTGTTGATTTCAGTCCTGAGTTTGATTATTTCTTGCATTGTACTCCTTTGAGGCATGATTTATTTATTTATTTTTTGTTCTAGAGCACATCTGAAAGATGTGCTGTTAAGTTACTAGTATGCAATCTCTCCAGTGTTATTATGTAGGCACTTCAATCTATGAATGTTTCTCTGAGCACCACGCTCCTTGTGTCTCATCAGTTTGGGTATGCTATGGATTGCTTTCCATTGAATTCTAGAAAGTCTTTAAGTTCCATGAGGTGCTGAGAAGAAGGTATATTCTTTCGTGTTTGGGTAAAATGTTCTGTAAATATCTATCAGGTCCATTTGGTTTATAACACCAGTTAGCTCCAGCATTTCTCTGTTTAGTTTTTGCCTGGATGAATTGTCTATTGACTAGAGTGGAGTATTGAAGCCTCCCACTATCAGTGTGTGAGGGTCAATATGTGACTTAAGCTGTAGTGGTGTTTCTTTTATGAACTTGGATGCCCTTGTTTGGTGAATAGATGTTAAGAATTGGAATGTCATCTTGACTTTTCCTTTGATGAGTATGTAGTGTCCTTCCCTATCTCTTCTTATTAGTTTTGGTTTGAAGTCTATTTTGTCAGATATTAAAATGGCTACACCAGCTTGTTTCTTAGGTCCATTTGATTGGAATATCATTTTCCATCTTTTTACCCTGAAGTAATGTCACTTTAATATTAATGTGTGTATTTCTTTGATACAGAAGAAGAATGGATCCTGTTTTCACATCCATTTTGTTAGTCTGTCTTTTTATTGGGGGATTGAGACAATTTATGGTGAGAGATATCAATGAGCTATGTTTATTGACTCCTGCTGCTTTGTTGTGATGTGTGTGTTTCCCCTCTTTTGATTTGCTGGTCTGAGATTACTTATGTGTTTTCTTGGATGTGGTTGACTTCTTTAGGTTGGAGTTTTCCTTCTGTTCCTTCTAGCACCTTCTGTAGAGTTGGATCTGTAGATAGATGTTGCTTAAATTTGACTTTCTTTCTTTTTTTTTCTTTTTTCTTGTTTCTTTTTTTTTTTAAGCTGAGGATCGAACCCAGGGCCTTGCGCTTGGTAGGCAAGTGCTCTACCACTGAGCTAAATCCCCAACCCGAAATTTGACTTTCTCATGGAATATTTTATTTTCTCTACTTAGTATGATTTAAAATTGTACTGGGTATAATAGTCTGGACTGGCATCTGTGGTTTCTTAGAGTCTGTAGAACATCTTTCCAGACCCTTCTGGTTTTTAGAGTTTTCATTGAGAAGTCAGGTGTTAGTCTAAGAAGTCTGCCTTTATATATTACTTGGTATTTTTCCCTGGCAGCTTTTAATATTCTTTCTTTGTTCTGTATGCTTAGTGTTTGGGTTATTATGTGCCAAGAGGACTTCCTTTTCTGGTCCAGTCTACTTGGTGCTCTGTGTACTTCTTGTACCTTGATAGGCATCTGTAGTTTTTTGTGTTTTTGTTGTTGTTGTTTTGTTTGTTTTCCAAATAAACACATGGAGGCTTATTCTTACTTATAAATGCCCAGCCTTGCCGGGCAGTGGTGGCGCACGCCTTTAATCCCAGCACTTGAGAGGCAGAGCCAGGTGGATCTCTGTGAGTTCGAGGCCAGCCTGGGCTACCAAGTGAGTTCCAGGAAAGGCGCAAAGCTACACAGAAAAACCCTGTCTCAAAAAACTAAAAAAAAAAAAAAGGAAAAAAAAATGCCCAGCCTTAACTTGGCTTGTTTCTAGCCAGCTTTTCTTAAATTATTCCATCTATCTTTTGCCTCTGAGATTTTACCTTTTTCTGTTTCTATCTATCTTTTCTTTCCTTCTTATTCTGTGTCTGACTGTGTGACTGTGTGGCTGGCCCCTGTCACACTCCTCTTTTTCTCCATTCTCCCTCTTCTCGTTCTTCTCTTCTATTTATTCTCTCTGCCTGGCAGCCCCGCCTATCCCTCTCCTGCATGGCTATTGGCCGTTCAGCTCTTTATTAGACCAATCAGGTGTTTTAGGCAGGCAAAGTAACACAGCTTCACAGAGTTAAACAAATGCAACACATCTTTGCCTCATTAAACAAATGTTCCACTGCATAAAAGAATGTAACACATCTTCAACTAATATTCCTCAACAAGCATCTTTCTTTAGGCCAGGGAAATTTTCTTCTATGAGTTGGTTGAAAATATTTTCTGTGCTTTTGAACTATTATTCTTAGATTTCATGTTTTCATGGTATCCCAGATTTCCTAAATGTTTTCTTCTATTGTTCTTCAATGTCTGATAGTCTCCCTTCTATCTCTTGTATTCTGTTAGTGAGTCTTACCCCTGAATATCCTGTTCAAGTTCCTAATTTTTCATTTTCAATTTTCCCTCAGTTTGGGTTTTCTTTATTGATTCTATTTCCATTTTCAAGTCCTTAACTGCTTTATTAATTTTTTTCCACTGTGTTTTCATAAATTTCCTTAATGAATTTATTCATTGCCTCTTTAAGGACCTCTATCATATTCATACATGCTATTGTAAGGTCTTTTCCTTGTGATTCAGCTATGTTGGAATACTCAGGGCCTACTGTAGTAGGGGTTCTGTGCTCTGGTGGAGATACATTATCTTGGCTGTTACTGATTGTGTTTTTATAGTGGCATCTAGGCTTCTGGGTTTGGGATGATTGTAATTCTAGGTGATGATATCTGGTCTTGTCTTTGTTAGGTGGGTGTTTTGTTCCATGTCTTCTGAGGCCCTCCGGCTGTTAGGAGAGTGTAGTGGCTGTGTGTTGCCCAGTAGTAAATTCTGCTGGGAATTGATAGGGGTGGCTGGTCACTAGGGGTTCCAGGTAGAATGTGTTTTTAGGTATTTGGGAATGGGGATGGGCTACGAGAGCCACAGGTGGAAGGGAAGCAGGGTATTCCATCAGGATCCACTGAGTCCCCTGGGAATGGGGACAGAGAGCGAGGAGAGGTCCCAGTAGATAGTCTGCTATTGTGAGTGAGACTGGGGATTGGATATAGAAGGAGAGTGAAGGTCTGAAGCCCCTCTGCCTGCTTCAGTGGCCTTCTGCTTCTCTGGCAGGCTTGGTTGGCTGGCTGGTTCCCAGAGAATGCCTGCTGGAGTTGGGGACTGGGATAAGTAAGAGGGTTAGTGGGGAGGAAGCCTGGAGGAGATCTGGGTGATCACCTGGAGGCAGGGGCAAAAAGGACCAGGGAGGCTGAAGTAGGTGGTGTGCTTCTGAGATGGATGAGAATCAGGGGCTGGGTTTGGAGGAGAGGAGGGAGAGGTGAGGATCTGCAGTTAGCCTTCCAGTTTCCCTGGCAGTCTTTGTGGACCTGCACGTTCCCAGGGAATGCCTGCTGGGGTTGAAAGCTGGGATAATGAGATGAGTGTGGAGAAGGAAAGTTGGAGGAGAGGGTCAGAGATGGGGTTGGAGAGGAAGGGTGTTCTGTTACAGAGCTGGGGATTGGACTGGGGGGGTTAGATTTGGAGGAGAGGAAAGTGAAGATCTGACTCCCCAAGGATTCTAAAGGGCTTAATACCGTGAATTAGTCAGGGAGGGGTTGGGAGCAGAGCTTATCCCAAGGAAGTGTAAGTCAGACTGGAGATAAGTCTGCAGTGACAATCCACTAACTAACCAACCTATCAACCAGATCGTTAGCTAACCAACCAACGTACTAACTAACCAATTCAAATAATTAACCACACCACTGATGCAATGGATGTCTGCAATGGGGGAGGGTCTCCAATCATCAACCTCATGAGGTATTGGCAGAGCAAGGCCAAGGAAAATAGGTCGAGGCAAATAAACTGCTCACCAGAGGAGGTCCTCTCAGCAGTGGCCTGGAGGAATCAGCAAGCACTCCGGGTGTCAGAGGGCGGAAGCCAAGCACAGAACAAAGTGGTAGGCATTGCGTTTCTTTGCAAACTCTTTTTTTCTCTAGAATAAGACACGAAAAACAAACAGTAGTTTCCTCCAGGGACAAAAATTGGGGGAGGCTGAGGGACTAAGCTAGAATCTTTCCTTACTAGACTCTTTCCAATATTGACCTTCTTGCATTCAAAATAAAATCTTGTTGGCAGTCAGGGTCCTGGTAGCTTGGTGTGGTAGTGAAAACACCTGTTTTCAAGGTGTGACAATCACGTATCCAGCCCCGAATTAGGATAGGAAATGTCAATGTTTTTCTCCCTCCCACTTACTATTGCCGCAGAAAGCTGAAGCCCCCACCCACAATCCACTTTCTGGGGCTTCTCACGTGACCGCCCCTACAGCCCTCAGGTTTGTATGAGATGCAGAAAGTTCACGGGCATTTTAGCTGGCACCAGGGCTCAAATCTGAAAGGCAAGAGTCTATGAATGGCAGGAAGTGGTGGAGAAAACTCCCTGTTCTCAGGCTATACGGGCTTACCATCCTTCTGGCTCAAGCCAAGCTGGACGTGGGAGGTGGGAGGCTACGCCTCCCAGTGTGTCCAACCCTTGGGATCTTCCAGCTCTTTAAGTTTAGGGGGAAAAGCCTCAGGGTGGTGGTGGTGGTGGTGGAATATCCTGGCCAGGGATGAACTGGCCAGCTGGTCCCTCGAGTCCACCTCAGACAGTTATTCATCGATCGCTACTCTTTCTGGAAGATTCCACCATAATTAGGTTTCCCTCCTTTGCCTGGGAAGCCACCAAACACTGCTGCTGGCACCAAACAGAACCTCCGGTCAGAGCGGAGGGTGGGGATGCGGAATCTCGGGAGGGACCCTCTAGTTCTCCCAGCTAGTCTCAGGGTCCTGCCTTTGGTCGTCTTGGTCGCCTGCCTGGGTTCCACGGGCCAGAGCTTGGCGCACTCAGGAGCTAGGCTGCGAGCGAGCGGAGGAAGCCAGCGGATCCCGAGGCCAGGCCGGGTGCAAGCCCTGCGGCCCGCGGGTGGAACCCTATATCCCAAGGCTTGGCTAGCTTCTTCCGTCGGGTGGGCACGAACTCGAACAGTCCTAAACACACACCCCCGCCCCCACTTATAGTCTGTTAAATTGACTAATAAACTCAACACAGCGTTCTCTGTGCGGCTTCAAAAACCTCGGTAATTTCGTTAGAAAACGTTGAAATCCAATCCCAAAGTATTCAGCCCAAATGTTTAGTTAAAGTAACCCCGTGGGTTAATAAACTAAACAAAGTCAACCCATGCAAAACTGTAGCAATGAAAACCAGGCTAGATAAACGAAGGGAAGTTTATAAGAACCCTTTTGGAAGAGAAGAAGGAGGGGGCAAAAAAAAAAAGCACGAAGGCACCGGGCACGGAGCTTTAATGTGAAGCATGTGAGCCGGGCTCAGCTTACAGGTACACGGCCCACGGCGAAGAGCGCTGTCAGGCGGCATCGCCCAGCGCGGCCCGGGAAACTTTACCCGGGGCCTGCCGTAGCGGTGCAGCACTGAGCTCTCCGCCCGCCGTGGGCTCCGCCCGCACTGCCCGCGGGGACCCGTGGTGGCTCTCTCTGCTGCAGACCTGGCTCGCCAGGAGATGCTCTGTGCAATCCCAGAGGCTGAGCGCAGCTGTCCAGCGCCAGGGGAGCAGGTCCATGCCCGCCCTCCGCCCCCTCTCGGGCGCTGGCAGTGGAGTAACAAAGGCGAGCCGCGCCCTTGACCTCCCTCCTTGCAAGGAAGCTCTTGGGAAGAGAGAGGCTGGCTGCGGAGCGCCGAATTACTATTAGTGTTTTTTTTTTTTTTTTTTTTTGCTTGACGGGCCTGGAGCGGCAGCCCCGGAGGTGGAAGCGAGAGGGATCTGGGAAGGGCAGGTCAGAAACCTGGAGCCGTTGTGTGGCTTTGGGGACTTAAGTTGTAAAACAGCTCGTTTCTTGCGGGGCGAGCCATCAAAAGGAGTGGGGGACGGGTGAAGGGCCAAGGGGGAGGTTTATCCCCCCACCCCACGCCGTCACTCTAACTTCCCTCGCCCCCTGGCCCCAGGAATTCCTAGGAGGGGCCGCCCCAGCCAGCCGGGCCCATTCTGGGAGCTCTGCGAGGAGATCAGAGGCAGTACAGGTTCTCGGTTAAATGAACCTTCAGGAGGGGACAATGGCGGGGACCTCACACGGGGGGCACCGCGCCTTCCCCCACCCCGCTCAGCTGCCGCGTTCCTTTATTCCACGTGGTGAATCCTGCAGCCGCCTAACCAATGGGCCGACCCCGGAGAGCGCGGGACGCCCAGAAGATGGTTTGAAAGGAGGTGTGGGTTTTTAATTTTTAAAGCGTATAATTGGAGGAGGGTTATTTTTTTTTTCCCTTGGGCAAGGAGGGTGGGGGGACAAAAAGGAAGAAGAAAGGCAGGGGGAAAGTCAGGAGAAACACAACGCATTTATCTATCAACCGCTAGACAAGACAAAGAGGTTTTAACAACAGTTTGAAAAGAGCGGCCTGTGAATGGTTACTATTCAATTTGTATTTTATTCCCCGCTGGTCATGGAATTGAGATCAGAAGAAAAAGTGAAAACACATGGCCGAGGTCAGGGGATCAGAGAACCACCACACACAGCAAAGGGAAAGGAAGGCACTGGGAACTCGTGTGAAGAAATGGATTATATAAACAGAGCTTACCATCGCCTGCGCCCCATTATCCTGTAATTTACCCTGCATGGGAGCATAGAAATATATTAAACTAGTGATGGGTTTTACCATTTCTTTACAAGCCAGCCTCGTGCCAATCAAGCCTACTATATACTTTGAGACATGTTTAGAATTCTTGAACTAATGTGTTTATTTTAAATATCACAGAGAAATTATTACATCACTAGAAAATAACGCCAGAGCGGGGGTCTGCCGCCCTTTTGAAGTCCTGTTTCAACGAAACATGATTTTAATTACATAATCACTTTGAAACTATAATTATACAATAAACGATGAGGATTAAGCGGGAAGTATAGAGTACATTAAAAATTGCTTAGGTCTTGAGAAAACAAACTGAACATGAGGGGGGAAAAGAAAGAGATGAAACCCGAGGTCCTGGGGAGGGGGGTTGATAAAAACCCTACAATGGCTTTCTTCTGAGCTGCGGAGGGATGGGCGCCTGGGGCTTTCAGCCCGGGCCACAAGCCGGCGTGGTGCAGAGTGAACGCTAGCAAATCCCAGACAGAATCAAAGAGAGGCCCCGAAAGATGGCTCCGTATTGGCTTGCTAGTCTTTCTACACAAAAGCAAATAAAGTTGTTGTTTGACATTCACGAAATGCGTGTACCTGGGGCACCCGCAGTGCACTGGAATGATTGCCTAGGGGGAGATTGCTTTGTTGGCCCTTCGCGTCCAGGAGGGAAAGCATCCAAGAGCAATGGCGTCCTGGGTGCCGGGATGCCCGCAAGGAGTTTATAAACAACTTTCGGTGGCCCCAGCGCGACTGTGAACGCCCTGGGGTTCACACGCAAACCATGCTCTCCGCCTGGCACCAATTTCCGGGCCCTGGGCTCTTCTCCGGGGCTATCCCGGCTGCTTGCACTTGCTTCAGGGTTCTCGTTGAGTTTTACGGGAGGCCAAAAGCAGGAATCAGATTTTTCACCTAAAGGTAGAGATTTGGCCGCACCCTCCCTAAGGTCAGCGGAGCCAGAGCGCTGGCCTTCCTGGCCTTCAGATCCTGAGGTGACAGGGGTCTAGGCTAAGACTCTGACTCAGCCGAGAGCTGGGAAGCACAGGAGGAGGAGAGATGGGGAGAGGGGAGTACACGCCACAGACAGAGAATTCAGTAGAATTCATTTTATCAGTGTGCTTTGCCTGTGCGATTGGGCGGGCACGTGCAACTTGCCGAATCTAACCGCATCTTTTAATGGCGGACTTTTATGACACATTTATTACCCACATTGCCTGGGGTCACCTTTAATACTTAACAGTATACGCCCTGCTGTGGGCAGTTTGGAAGACAGATGCCTCCCTGCCCTGGCTGCGATTGAGACATAAGGGGTTAAACATTACCACTCCAATCTCAGGCAAGAGAGACACTCCCCGCTTTTTGTTTAAGCAGAACATTAACTACTGAAGAGGCTGGGATGTTTCAATTCAAGTGCAATCCCAAAGACGTTTTCCTGCAGAATTCAGAGGTGGGGTTTGGGGAGTCGGCTGGGGAAAGTGACGATAAACATCTTGCTTAGGCCCCGTGGTTACTCAGCTCTGACCCATTAATATTAAGGCACATCAGTATCACATCGGTCTGCAATGGACCATCAACAACCAAGGGGGAAAAAAAATCACGAAAGAGAAATAAAACAGTCCATCCGAAGAGTCCTACTGTGAACGTGTTTATTCTTCGCTTCCCTAAGCTCAGGATGTAATTTTCTCACAGCCCTCTTGCAGACATAAGTGCTGTACTAGGCTGAGAGTGCTAAGACCCTTCCAAACCCCAGAGAAATTACCAGTGGGCACTAAGTCAGGGGTTGTTTTTATAATGGCGTCTGAAAAGAAAATAGGCAGTTCTTTCTGAAGATGAACATGTTGAGAGTGGGAAGGTTTAAAGAACAAGAGGAGAAAGAGAGAAGAAGGAAAAGAAAGAACATGAGGAGGAGGAGGAAGAGGAGGAGAAAGTGGTAGGGGAGATGGATCCTTGGGAGTAATAGTGACTTAATAGGTACCATTTATCCACCTCTTAGTAATACAGGAACTCTTCCTATATTATCTCAGCTGATGCTACTACAACATCTAATTGGCTAATAATACCAAACACGATCTAAACAGGATCTGTTCACTATATGCTCTCCATCACAGTGTCTTACAGCCCTTCCTTCCTCATATTACTTATGTGGGTAGGAATATCCTGACCCCATTTACCAGGTCAACAACCCAAGCACTCAGAGATTATTTAATCTGTCCTAGGTCACCTGGTCCTAAAATGGCCAGAGTTGAGTTCTTGGTCAGGGCAGTATGCCAACTGACACTGGGAGAAATGGGGGCTTATCTGAGGTTCCAGATAGGGCAGTCTACAGCCAGGACTGGAACCCTAAGTGTAGTGATTGTGATGTGTATTTTTCACCCAGTGAAACCCTTGTCCATGCTCAAGGCCCATCCTCATAGCACCAAGAACCATCAGCATGGACTTCCTGTTCTTCTGGAGAGCCAGGGCAGACAATGGAGTGGATAGCCAGGCACTGAGCTATTTCTTCTGGGGTTAGATCCTCTCCTAGACAAGGAAGTTTGGATGTCTCTGAGATCCTGGTACAACCCTCTACAAACTGAATGCAGGGGCTCGGGAATCCCTCCTGCCAGATGTAGGGTGCAGGTAGCCGGGTGCTTAGGGCATCCAGTTGCCTTTATGCTTGTCACAGGCTCAACTGTCCCTTCCTTCCAGATACTGACTGATCTAGACCACAAATTTGGTGATGGCTTTGGCAGGGCACCGTGCATCTCTGAGGGGCGTCACATCTCACACTGGTCATCAGCATGGATACCACTCTACAGAGCTGCTCACCCAGGGCAGGTGAGTTCCAGGGAAGAGCTGAGTGGCAGACAGAAAAAGCTCCTAGGAAAGCTCCCGGGAACTAATCAAGAGGGGGAGGTTTGGCACTCTGAGACCACTGCTCCCAATTATTGAATGGTGTCAGGCTGGCTTTGTCCCATTTCTTCCCAGAAGCTAGTAACTAACAAGCCAGAGGCGACAATTTAGTGCTGCATCTTTCATGTCTAGGAGAGAAATAATGGCAGTTCCTTCCCATTTTACAGTCAGTGAGACAACAAGAAACCCCTCTGGAAGACCAGTCACCATGTGTCTGAGCCTACTGCCTGCCTCTGCCTGCTGATGCTTGAGAGCAGATGCCCAGTACTTCCTCTCTACCTTTCCAGTTCAGTTTCTGGAGAGCTCAGAGTAGAAGCTCTGGGCAGACTGGAATGGAGGAAGAGGGCAGAAGGCCCTTTGAATCCAGAAGGCCAGAGTCCTCCCTGTAGAGAGCTATGAAGTTCTTGTGGGCAGAGAGCTTTATCACCACAACACCAGCAGAGAAGTAAGTGATGCTTTGAGATGCTCTGTATTGAGACCTTCCCAGCACCTACTTCATCTTGGCTGTGTGTGTGAAGCATGTGGAGGAAAATTTTGAAATTTTGATGCTGAGATGACTAGAATCAATTCTAGAACGACACCAATGCATCAGGTTTTTAAGCTCTTAAGCAATTGCACCATGCAGCTGTGTCTGAGGACCACTCTTTAGGGTGATGGTCTCCATCCTCACCAGCCTGATACTGGAGATGACACCCATCTCCTAGATTAAAAAATGTTGAGGCTTAGAGAGGATCTGTGTCTGGTCCAAGGTTAGCTCAGAGGCATAGCACAGGTTAGTCTGGTGCCAGAGAGCAGCATCCACCTGGGCTGAATCATTTTCAGTGGTTGTAGTAAAAGTGTACTCCCTAAGATAGCCTACAGCAGTGGTTCTCAGCCTTCCTAATGCTGCCACCCTTTAATGAGGTTCCTCAAGATTTGGTGACCCCCAACCATAACATTATTTCATTGCTACCCCAAAACTGTAGGTTTGCTGTGGTTGTGAATCATAATGTAAATATCTAACATGCAGGATATCTGATATGTGGCCCCCCAAAGGGGTTGCAACCCACAGCGGTTGAGAACCGCTGCCTTAGAGCATAGCAGGATGAGATCACCAGATCATCAAAGCTTGAGGGCAAAGAACCATCTGCAGCCAGGGTCTTGAATAGAGGAGGAGGCAGGATGAGGAGAATGGGAAAATGGCAGCTTTGGGGTCTTCCAGATGACCCTGGACCCCCAGACAGTTCCCAGGGCTTATGGTTTGTAAAGATGGCATGAGACAAGTCAAGCCCAGTCACAGGTATGAACATCACCTCTAAGGGACAGCTTGGAGTTGTGCAGCGAGCATTAGGCTGAGAGTCAGGAAATTAAGTCCACTTGAGCCGTTGGTAGGTCTCTTAACCCATCTCCTCTCTTGTGAAACAGTGAGTAGACAGGAGACTCTGTGGCTGACTCTGGCTCACAGGTAGCTGTAGCCACTGGAGGCCACGGTGTAGAAACAAGTTCCAGTCTGCAGGGACAACACATGACGGTGTGTTATTGTGCTATCTTAATGGGTTTCCACAACTTCCCTCAAGACAGGAAACTACAACTCTAAGAGTTTCTGAGCTCTTTCTTCAGCCCCACTGTGCATTCAGTACAGGTCCTTCTACTGCAGAATGTGAAGAAGCAGTGGGAGAATTTGTGAAAGTGTTTGAGCTTTCCAAAACACCCAGAACTCGCTCTGGAATGTACGTAGGGTCAGAGCTGGTCTGCGTTTGGAAGGGAGTAGAGGAGTAGAGAATTAGTCTTCTGAACCAGGCATTTCTTATGGCCTTAGTTATTTGTTCCACCATTCCCAATAATTGTGGGTCATAGAATCACTGTATACATCTAAGAGCTTTGGGAGAGTAAGGGCCAGCATGGTGACTTACTGTCCTGGAGGAGAAATCTGCACTGGGAGTCAAGGGGTTCCTAGACAAAGTCCTTTCAACATCTGCATATGTGTACTTCATGCCTTGGGGTTCTGATTTCTGCCTGCTCATTAGACTACCTGGGCTTGCTCCTCAACTTAATGATGTCCAGATATCCCCATCATGCACTGAGCTGGTGTAAGTGAAATAATGCACTTTACATACTTAGCCTATCATGTATCCTGGCTTAGCAATGTGGTATACTAGCATATTGGCTGTTTTCCCCTTGAGTCTTCATGGCTGACTGGGAAGTGCAGTATGCTGCCACTGCCCAGTAGCTGAACAGTGCTCTACTATGAGTTGCTGGCTTAGGAGAAAAGATAAAAATTTGAAATATATTTTCTATTTTCAAATCACTGTAAAGGTGAAGAAAAAACGATGAGGCCACGGTTAAGTTAGGGAGTGTAATCAAGGCTGAGGGCTATCCAGATGGATCACGTCACCAGTTCAGGTGGTAACATCCACACAGGGATTTTTTTTTTAAACTTACTATGACTCTAATGGGCAGCTGGGTTGGGAGTGGTGGCTCCAGATGCTTAAGGAGAGGTCATGGAGAGGCCAGTAGACAGCGGGAGATTGACAGGAAGACCATTACCTGGAGACACCCATCTGAGACCGGAGCTGCGTAGATGTGGTAGCTGCCATGGGATGAAGGGTGGAGAGAAAGGGGCAGCTGGGTATAGAAGCCCAGGAGAGCCCAAAGCAGCACTGCAAGTGGAAGTAGAGATTGCAGAAGGGGACAGAGCTGGAGGAACTGGAGACGCAGGAGAAAGACCTGGAGGGACGGTCCTCTGGTGGCCAACAAAGAAGAAACGGTGTGGCCGGATGGGTCAACAGTGCCACCTCCACCAAGGGCTGATTTAAGATTGCAGTTTAAGAAAATTTCTCACTGGACTTGACATTTAAGAAATCCTGAGTTGCTTTAGCAGAGAAGAGCAAAGGGTTGAATATTAAATGGAGGCAAGCTAAGAGAGACACAGAACCTCCTGCCAGCAAGACAAAGGTGCAGTTACCATTGGGAAGCCCGTCCTTCCTCGAGGCCACCAGTGCCTCCTTGTCATACCACAGGACACACAGAAGGAATCCCATTGCCATCTCATTTTTTGTTTTGTTTTTTGTTTGTTTGTTTTGTGTTTTGTTTTGTTTTGTTTCTTTTTCGAGACAGGGTTTCTCTGTGCAGTTTTGCGCCTTTCCTGGAACTCGCTTTGGAGACCAGGCTGGCCTCGAACTCAGAGATCCTCCTGCCTCTGCCTCCCCAGTGCTGGGATTAAAGGTGTGTGCCACCACCGCCCGGCTCATTTTATTTTTAAAATACAGACTGCCTCAGGAATCGGCATGTCATCCTTGCACAGGGGCCATGTTTATCTTCTGTGTATTGCTTCAGTTTCAGGGCATCTGCCAAAGTGAGCAACGGCTGTTAATTTGATGCTTAACTTGAAATGGAGTTCTCAGACACGCAGTGTGCGCAAGACACTATGCGCTGGAGGAAAGCCCAACCCAAGCTCACAGCCAGAAT
This sequence comes from Onychomys torridus, assembly GCF_903995425.1. Lineage (NCBI taxonomy): Eukaryota > Metazoa > Chordata > Mammalia > Rodentia > Cricetidae > Onychomys > Onychomys torridus. The sequence continues at coordinate 22,207,525 of NC_050457.1, read as the reverse complement.
ATGAAACCTATTTAAAATACGCTTGATTCTTCTCCGGAACAGTACTTGCTACTCTAGTGGTAAAATCATCCCCTCCAGCCAGTGGCAAGCTAAGCAAACCCAGCCGCAACTCCAGGCCACAAAAATCAGCACTGTGGCTGCCAAGCCTTGCAAGGCCTGAGTTTGTTGCCTAACAGAAAACCCCCGGTGCAAAACAGCCTGTACTCCTCCTCCTTGAGGGTTGACCACTCTGAGGAAATTTAGAGAGCCTACAATGAGGGAAAAGAGAAAAAGCCACAAAAACACCCCAAAAAGAAACATAAGAAGCCCTCATGAACAGCCCAACACCGTACAACATGACCAGGACGCTAGAAGAGTCACATCTCACTCCCTCAGCCATATTCTCCAGTGCAGAGGCTAGCTCACGTCTCCTCCTAGTCTGTCACCAAGGGAAATCCAAATCTGACCCTGTCGAGAGCCACAGGTGCCAGAGGGGCTGCTGGGCAGGGTCAGCAGGCTGCCAGGTTCTGTCTCTGCAGCTGAGCTGTGGGGAAAAAAAAAAATCAAGGACTCCAGTAACCGGTCTTCTCCTGGCTTGCCATACACAAGGGCTTAGGGAGGCAGAATGGCAGCTCCCCCTGGGTGGGGTGTCTGGAAGTGGACACAAGAGGGCGCTCTCTGTCTTGACCTGGGCGTGGGTTACAGGGCGTGCAAGAGTTTGAACCCTTAGGATCACTGAACATTTCTGTTGGCGGATTGTACTTTCTTTTTAAAAAGCTGTTTCTCCCCCACCCCCCTTAACCAATGACAACTATGCTCGGTGACTCTCTGTTGCCAGATTCCAAAATACCACCCTGCCATTTCTCTCTCTCTCTTCAGGCTGTAGTGGGCAATTTTCCTCTTGCCCTGCAGCCACCGCTATGCAATTTGCACCTCACTAATTTCCTGGCGGAGTCTTAATGCTGTCTGGTCACCGCTTGCTCCACCCACCCGGACAGCAGCAGCAGCAGCAGCCGCGGCAGCCTGTTGCTCTGTATCTGATTGGCGGGCTTGTGACCTGGACACAACTTGGACATTCAGCTTTGAAGAATCACAGAGAGGGGCAGATGTGGGTTCCTCCACACCATTGCTATGCTTGGAGCTCTTCTGAGCAAGCACAAACCTCACACTTCGCTTGGTTGGAGGGGGTGTTGCTTGGCAGGATCGCGTGATTGACGCTCTTGTGGTCCAATTTGCTGCTCACCGAAGCATTAAAGCGGCAACGCTGAAGTCGCTAGAAAGCCAGCAGCCCGCGCCGGAGAGCGCTGAGTTCCAACCTACAAATAAAAAGCTTTCTCACTCTGCCTCAAAGCGTCTTTCACATGGGCCTGCCAAATATGTCATGCAGCCGCCCGCCAAGCACTTCTGCAGGTGGCAATTAAAACAGCCTCCGTCTTCTCCTCCATAATGATGGGTTAGGAAGACTATATATAAGGGCCGAGGTTCTTTATTTATCCTTCCTCATTCCTCAAGGCAGGGTGGGAAATTCACTGGAGTTCGATGCCAGGTTCTGGGACCGACTAGTTTGTGACCTCAGATGGCTTATTTAGACTCTAATCTGAAATGAGAGGGTTAGACTAGCTCATAGTTCAAGGGTCATTTTGGGCTAATGTTCTAGGAACCCATTATATCGTTGCAGCTGCATGTACACTATCTGTCCATATTCAATAGGTTTTGATCCTTAAGAAAAAAAAAGGGGGTTGGGGTTTTAGCTCAGTGGTAGAACGCTTGCCTAGCAAGCACAAGGCCCTGGGTTCGGTCCTCAGCTCTGGCAAAAAAAGAAAAAAAGAAAAAAGAAAAAAAATACCCTGTCTGTTTGGAGGTAGTTATTCATTGATTAAGCAAATTCTTAACAAATTATACACAGACACCTCTGTGAAAGAAACAATGAAGAATAAAAGTAAGTTCTTAGTTTTTAATTCTCTCTCTCTCTCTCTCTCTCTCTCTCTCTCTCTGTCTGTGTGTGTGTGTGTGTGTGTGTGTGTGTGTGTGTGTGTGTGTTCATGTATGTAAGTATAGATGCTGGCAGAAGCCAACACATATTGGAACTGGAGTTATAGACAGTTGTGAATTTCCCAAAGAGGGACCAGGAACCAAATGCAGGTCTTCCAAGAGAGAGTGCGTGCACACCGCCATCTCTCCAGTCCTACAATGAAACTCTTATTCTCGGATAACTTTGAATCCCCAAAACAAATTGGATGTGGTGTTTACCTCTTTCGAATGATTATATGTGCACATAAACTCCCTCTCTGTCAAGTTTTCAAAATACAAATATCTTGCCCAATTCTTCAAACGAATTGATTAACAAAATTGTTCAGTCAGAAACACATGCAAATTGATATTCATAAGTTGCTCAAGGTATCTCTGGCAATTTTAAACTTTTCTCCATGCATGGGTGTGAGCATGCACACACACACACACACACACACACACACACACACACACACACACACGTTAGACACTCAGATATACGAGGTGTTAAAACCAATTGTCTTAGGGTTTCTATTGCTGTGAAGAGACACCATGACCACAGCAGTTCTTATTAGGAAGCATTTCATTGGGGCTGGCTTACAGTTCAGAGGTTTAGTCCATTATCATCATGGTGGGAAGCATGGTGACATACAGGCAGACGTGGTGCATGACCTAGGACCGAAATGGCAAAGTGCTCCAGGCCTGTCTTCATTGTGACCCAGTCCCTCTCCTTAGGCCCTGGTCACCATGGCAGCCTCCTTCCTCCTCAGCATTCAGCACCCTCAACACCCCAGTCTGCACCCTTCTACCTGCCTCCATTTAGGGGGTTGATAAGGGGCTCTGGAGGGCTTCAGTCTCAGGTGACAGGGAGCCTTAAGGAGTTGTAGAAAGGTGAAGTAAAAATGGATAAAGGAATAAAAGCACTGGAAGGCAAACTTCTCTTTTCGATCTTGAAGGACCATCAGAGACTCTCAGGGCCCCAGACAGGGAAGGGATGCCGACGGTCCAGCCCCTTCTCCCTAGTGATGCCAGAGGCAAAGCCATCAGGTGACGTATCTGGTGACTAACTCAAGTCCGTGCTCTTGACTTCCACACCCGCCTCTTTCCACTCTGCTCAAGTCTGTCAACTGTCTGCTCTCCCCGCCCCACTTCCTTTGCCCTCCTCTCTCCCTCTCTCTGTTAGGGGTTCGGGTTTTTGTGTGTGTGAGACAGGGTTTCAATATATAACCCAGACTGGCCTAAAACTCCCTGGGTAGCTCAGGCTGGCCTCGGTCCTGTTCCTTCAATCCTACTGAGTGCTTGGATCAACAGTTTGGTGCTTCAAATTTGGCGTCATACCTGTCTTCATGCGTGCTCTTTAAAACAGTTATCTTAGAGCATACGACACCAATGCCCAGCCTAAGATAACTTTAATCCTGGGACTCGGGAGGCAGAGGCAGATGAGTTCAAGGCCAGCCTGGTCAACAGAGCGAGATCCAGGACAGGCACCAAAACTACATGGAGAAACCCTGTCTTGAAAAACCAAAAACCAAACCAAAACAAAACCAAACAACAACAACAAAAAAAAAACCTTAAAAATAAAAATAAATAAATAAGTGCCTTTTTTTCCAGGGCTTCTCATTCCTGGAAGGGTTCTCTATTAAGCAAATGGATGTTCAGACAGCCTCTGCTCCTAGCTGCAAGCAGTTGGATGGATTTGGTTTTGGAGATCTTTCCCAGTTGCTCCCAGGATCTCAGGGGCAAGTGTGTATGATAAACTAAAATCCGGAACATGGGCTGGTTCCTGGAGGCAGATTCCCATGTTCCAGCTTTAGCTGAACTTGGACACCTCTCCTTTCTTATTCCCCTATTCCTAATCCATCCTTGACTCCGCCCATGAGCCCATCACTTCCAGATCCATCATTCCTTTATTTCCTGGTGAATATGGCGCCAGGCTCATTAGTGTCAAATGATTTTCCACATTGTGACCTCCTGTCTCCAGTGTGAGTTTCCCCCACTGGCTACAGAGTTTGGGGTGAAGGCTACCTGACACCCTGACACTGGAATGTGTTCTCCAGGGCAAATGCATCTGTGTGCAGTACAAGCCACAGGACAAGCATGCTAGCGTGGTTGGGAGCCTGGGAGCCTGGGAGCTGCAATCCAGTCAGGACAATGAGACTTTTATTTCTTTCTACCCTGCCTCAGCTGGCAGTCTCTCTTCCACTCTCTTTCTTGGTTGGGCTTTGGTTTAAAGTTACCCTTTTGGGATTTGCTCAGTGTTTTCTTTCACATGCCACCAGGGAAGTTTCTCTTTCCACAGTGGACAGTACACAGATGGGTCAGTTAGTCTCAGGCCCTGCAGGACCACAAGCATTGGTGTTCAAAGGCTTCCCTAGACCAGCCTCTCAGACAGAGCCCAGTGAAACTTGCTTCTGGCCATTTGGAGAAGCATGATACACAGCAAGCTAATCTTAAAATGACTGTTTTCTGTTGGGTTTATGTAATTTTAACTGAGTACCCTTTCTCTCTACTGACCCCCAAGGTTTTCACAGAAACATCTGGAAGGAGAGCTGTTTTTGTGTTGGGTGTCTATTGGGACTATATCACTAGCAATCCGCAGAGTCTGCTTAATGATCAAAGGAATTTATTTGGGGGTTAACTCATAAGACAGAATAAAGGAATTTGTTGCAGGATTCTGGAAGAGTGAGGCATGGTCCAACGCTGTTCTCTGGAGACCTCTGCCCTGGTCTATCCCAGCATCCAAAACCATGAGGTAGCAAAGTGAAAGCCACATACATGCATCCCAGGTCTTAAGGTCTCCCAGTGGCCATGCCCCAGGGGCATGCACCTCAAGGTCATAGGCAGGTGTAACAGTTACTTGCTACCTCTTTAGGGGCGGTGCTTCAGGGCATGGCTCAACAGCTCCCATTACATCTCCCCCTTTTGTCTAAATAAGAAAGTTCTAACCTAACACAAAACTAAGTACAATAGTAATGATTATTAAGTATTGTCCAGGAGAAATAACAGGTAGTGACCTAAGCTAAGTGGAACTAGAACCAACAAGAACAACATCAAACAAGAGACACATGCCAACATCCAGAGATGTCCAGAGCATCGGTAAATGGCCTGTTACAGAGACTGTTCCAAAAGCTGTCCTATCCTGAAGAACCTGAATCTAGTACTTAATATGTTCTAGCTAAGATACGAGAAGATTGTAACTGTAAATATTAGTCTTCAACCCCATCAAAGACCTGAGAAGGAATATAATAGTACCTGAGAAAACAGGAAAATGCACACAAGCAATTTTTGAAAATCTTTTGAGAATAGACAGAAACAGCTGGCAGCCTGGACAGTCACCTAAAGTTTCTCATCACCACTGGGGCATCCAATTTGGCTACAGGCCTAGACTATCTGACAGACCATTTTCAGAAGCAGGAATTTTGAAGGACCATCTTACCCTGTCTTGGCAGAGTTCAGTAGTCAAATTTCCTTTGTCCCACTTGCCCAGAAAGGACAGCATCCGTACTGTCAGCAATCAAGGTAAGGGCAATTCTTTGCCCAATAGGCCATTATGTACCAGGAAGAAGACAAACTTCCAAATGGAATGTCTTAGCCCAACATTCTCTCGTGACCAGTCAGATTGGTACTGCCAGGAGCAATCGTGTCTCACATCAACAGAATTCTAAGTTATTTAAATGCCATATTCTCTAGGTCTATGAAGTGTCTGAAGATTACCTGTCCATCTGACCTATGTATCTGTAAATCTGGACAATCTAGCTAGCATAACTGCAGATATGAAAAGCATGGGTGACTATAAATCTGTAAGTATTATCTATCCTAAATAACCTAAGGACTATGGCTTCATATAAACGAGGTAAACAGTCTGTAAACAAATGTACAGTAAAAAGATAATGACCTCAAATTGTGACAATACACAAAATACCTTAAACAGAGGCAGAAATGTATAGTGCTATATACAATATGACAACAATCCTAAACATGTATCAATATACAAAATATCTTAAACAGAGGGAGAAGACACATACAGTATGACACATACAATTTTACACTTATATCAATATACAAGATATTTCAAATAGGAGTAGAAATATATGTACAATACAACAAATATAGTTTTGTATTTTTCTCAATATGTAAATTATCTTAAATAGGAATATAAAAATAGTTTATATTTGTATCAACATACAAGAGTCCATAACTGTGCAAATTATCTAAGGCTGATATTTTACTAAATTAGTTTACTAGTATATACAATAACCTACCTTAATATCCTATACCTATCCATTCCCCTTTTTTCTTTTCTTAAGGAGAATTATGAGTCTAATCTTTGTTCCATCCCCAACCCTATAACCAGCATCCATAATCCTGAGAAACATGAAACCTTTGGAAGAGGGGGTGTTGTCTTCTTAGAATTGTTTCCTGCTGTTTAGTGGGTGATGGTTTCTCTGTGGCACACTGTAAGAAAGCTCAGTTAGGTCTCAATAGGGCTCTCCATAGGTTCTGCAGCCAGTCTTAGAGTAATGGGTAAGGTTGTCTGAGATTCTGGCTAGAAGTGCAGTATAATGGGCCATCTCATCTTGGAACTATCCTGGAGAGTTTTCAGTCCAAAGTTGACCACTGAGTAATATACATGGATATCATGGCATCATTTTAGACTGGGTAGAGTCATTGTTGTGGGGCCCCATTTCTTTTCTGGAGACTTCAGAGATTGTTGTTGGAAATTCTTATTTTTTATTGTAGAAAATTTGAACATTTTAATATCAAAATGGAAAGTATGGATTTATTCTGAATAGAGAAAGGATTCTCCGAAAGCAAGGACAAGCATGGAAAGAAATAGAATCTCGATGACAATGGTACCTAAATTATTGGTTTTCTTCTGTCCCATATCAGATGGCTCTTCTGATATGAGACAGAATCTCTTAAGTTTTTCTTTTAGCAACATGTTTGGGTTTAGAGAAGGAGAGAGCCATATTTCAATTCCAAAGCCAGTTTGATTTATAATTGAAATGAAACCATAACTTTTCTAGAGTTAAAAGACATATAGATACTATGCAGTGAGATAGTATCCTGTATAGATTGGTACCAATAGGTTCTTCTTCTGCTGTAGACATCTGGGTATCCAAGGCCTTAGGTTTCTGAAAGATAGGCATTTCTATTATCCTGCAAAGACAGAAAACAGAACCCTGACTCAACCCTTGTTTGTTAACTTTCTTAAAATAACTTGTAGGGATGTCATATTGGTGGGCAAACTATTATTTCTCCTCATTAAGGGGTTTTTCCTATTCGAATCAAATTTTTATTAATTTTGCTAGTATCCATAGTTTCTCTTCCCCTGCAGAAATAAAAGCAAAACCTCTTTTCCAACATAGAACATATCCTGATTTCCATTCTGAGGTTAACATATCTTTATTTGTTCCTCATCTTTATGCCTCAGTCACCATGAAGTCTGGCCACCACAGACAGCCCTGTCTCTGATTTACTCTGAATCTTAGTGACAATACAAATCAAAGAATCTAAAAGATTTGCTGCCTTTTAACCCAGGGGAGGGGAGCCAGATTGTTTTGTTGTTGGTTGGTTGGTAATTAAATACTAAAAACTATAGGAAGGGGTTGGGGATTTAGCTCAGTGGTAGGGCGCTTGCCTAGCAAGTGTAAGGCCCTGGGTTCGTTCCTCAGCTCAAAAGAAAAAAGAAAAAAAAGAAAAAAAGAGAGAAAAAGAAAAACTATAGGAAGAAGAGGTCTGATATCAGTAAAAGTCTTTAGGAACCCCCAGAAGGTTCTAATTCTACCTTTAACACTCTGGGAAGTTATTCAAGGTTGGTGTCTTAGTTAGGGTTTCTATTGCTATGAAGAGACACCATGACCATGGCAACTCTTATAAAGGAAAACATTAAATGGGCTGGTTTACAGTTCAGAGGTTCAGTCCATTATCATCATGGTGGGATATGGTGTTATGCAGGCAGACTTGGTACTGGAGAAGTAGCTGAGAGTCCTACATCTTGCAGGCAACAGGAAATGGTCTGTCTCACTGGGTGTGGCTTGAGCATATATAAGACCCCAAAGCCTACCTCCACAGTGACACACTTCCTCCAGTGAGACCGTACCTAGTCTAAGAAGGCCACACCTCCTAATAGTGCCACTCCCTATGGGGGCCATTTTCTTTCAAACCACCACAGCTGGTATAACCTGTCTTCAGCTAGCCCCATGACTAGGTGCTTGAAACCCTGTTATTTTCTGCTCAGGGAAGCTGGGGTCCCATAAATGTACCCAACCCAGATTCTGAGCCAGTAGCCTCAGCCCTGGGGAGTCTTGTAAACTCACCCTGGTGAAGGCATGCAGTATGATATGCCTTTATCCACAATCACCTCATGTATAAGAAAGCTCATACTATATGAGTGAGCACATCCACCTGGGGCTAGGGTGGCTTCTCTCAGATACTAGTGCCCTTCCCTAGACTTTATTATTTATTAACTTAGTGCAAAACTAATACTATTTATGAGAAGTACATAAAGAAAAGAAAGCAAAATACATTCTTTTCCTTCCTCTGTACATCTCCCGCTGTAGCTGGAAAGAGGAAAAGGCCAGGCTACATCGTTTCAAACCCCTCACTTCCAGTCGTCCAGGAAGGGACTGGAAGGCTGTGCACTTGTCCCTGATACTCTTTAGCTGTTGTATTAAAATGAACTATATTCTTTGTTTTAGTCAGTGTCCTATTGCTGTGAAGAGACACCATGACCACGTCAACTCTCATAAAGGAAAGTGTTTAACTGGGGCTGGCTTACACTTCAGAGGTTTAGTCCATTATCATGGCAGGAAGCATGGCAGCATGCAGGCAGACATGGTGCTGGAGAGGTGGCTGAGAGTTCCACATCCAGATCCGCAGGCAGCAGGAAGAAAGAGCGAGCTTCTGAAACCTCAAGCCCACCCTAAGTGACACACTTCCTCCACTAAGGCCACACCTCCTAATAGTGTCACTTCCTGTGGGCCTGTGGGGGCCATTTTCATTCAGACTGACACACTCATAGGAGAATATGGACAATACAACCTGTCTAGGGACACAATTGAATTTCTACAAACATTTGCATCTCATGCCAGCCCTTGCAATTGTGACCTAGAACATTCTATCACCCACACACTTCCTGGTGCCCTTTTGCTGGTTGATCTGCATCCCAGCTCTTGAGCTTCTCTTACTGTTATGGAGTAGTTTTTGCTGTTTCTAGAATTTCATCTAAATGAAGTCATGTACTATGTTCTCTTTTTGTGAATTAAAAAAAACAAAAACAAAAACAGCATGCTGTTTTTGAGATTCCTCCATGGTGAGGTGTCAATTTTTATTGCTGACTAGAATTACCAATTGATAATTGATATTACTGATGAATATTAACATCCTTGTTCTGTGAACGGACTATAATTTCCTCACCCACTCTTCAGTTCCTGGATATTCTTGTTCTCTCCAGTGTAGACCATTAAGAATTTCCTAAGAAGCTGATATATAGTTGTTCACAGTCATGAAATCAAAGGAGTAAATGTGAATAGCTCAGGTCTAGAACACAGAGCTTAATAGCTCTCAGACTTATTTCTAAGGCAAACAATGTTGTGCGAGCATGAAGAGGTACAGCCAGGCCACCTACACCTTGATTATAATGATGATACTTATTAACACGATGTGTGGATGCTGACACTTCCAATCTGCAGGCTGTTTTCAGACTTGAACTCTGGCAACGTGGCGCATCTGTAAGGTCTGGGTTCTCCCACACTCCTTCATCATTGCGCCTGTACAGCTCACCAGGAGGGACAAGGTCGGTTCTGCTGGAACTTACAAGGCACAAGGAATTCTGCAAATAATTTTACCAGCCAAACATTGACCCATGAGCCCACTTACACAAATCATTTAAGTACAGGCTTAGCTCAAATTCTAGGGGATTTAACAACCATCCAAGGGGGCTGCTATGTATACATCCATTCATTAAAAGGGAACCATGAAAAGAATCTTGAAAAAAATATGAATTTGATAGAACCTAAACACAATTTGACTCATTTTGCTGATGTCATGAGGTAATTTTGATGATGGAAGACGTGCCACCCAGAAGCAATTCACTGGGTATGGTGGCAGGATAAACCCGCAGAGTTAAACCATGATGTCCATGCTTCCAGCCACCAATGCAATTTCCCCCTCTCTCCAATTATTCATTTCCTTTTTAATAGGTCACGTCTCATTTCCCTTGATTTAGCACTGGGTCCGATACAGTTATGGGTTTGATGTCGGGAGGGAAAGAGAGCCAACAAGAAAGAAGTTTATGGGAAAGAAGATGGCCCTGTTCTTAATTTCTGATGCACACTGGAATTGCACCACTCCTTTGATGGCAAAGGGCTTTGCTGTGTTTATACTCTTGAAAGACTCAGAAGTGTGCTGGAAAACACCCACTGATGAATGGCGCTTTTGCGCATGTCAGTAGGAGGAAGTATCGTAATGCGCATTTCACCACAAGGTCAAGGAGAATATTTTTAAAACTCAACTCCACTGTAATGGGAAAAAATAGACCAGTTCCTACATCTATCTTCAGGAAAAATAAATCACGAGAAAAATATTTTAATGGCTTCAAACTGCAATAAAAAAAGAGAAAGCCTCCGAGGTAGCTAGCGTCCTCATTGGGAGCTTTGTTTACACTGGGTCTCTGTGTTATTATGCACCCACATTTATAGTTATGATGAATTTACAGGAAAACATCACGAGACCACATCTTGTTAAATGACATAGGTAGAAAAAAAACTACCAAGATGAAGAATTTAGAGTCCAGCCAACTCTGGTTAGGACATTCCTCAGCCGGAAAGGCCACTGTAAAAAGCCCCCTCTGACTTCTTTCGACAATTTCTGTTTTGCTTAAAAGCCTGTAAGACAGTCACCGCCCTCAATTAGTGTTTGTGTAGTAAATAAACACTGAGTCTAAATGTAGCGCATACCACTTTCTTAACATTTTTAGTAACATTTTTTTGAAAGCCCTCACCGCTGGCATTAGTGGATAGAGGTCATTTGTTTTAGATGTTAGGGAATCACTGGGCCTGGAGAGAAGACTCCGTGGGTAAGATGGGGTACCATTCTTACAGAGGATGGTTCAGTTCCCAGCACCCACATTAGGTGGCTCACAACTGCCCATAATCCAGAGGATCCAATGTTCTGCCCTCTGAGGGTACTCACACTCATGTGCACACACACACACATACACTTAGAATTCTTTTAAATCTTAAGTTAGGAAACTGTCATGACTTTGAGTGACGATGAACTAAACAATCCCTTTCTGTAGAATCACATATCAGAGAGCTGATGTATTCCAAGTGAGGTCTAAAACATCTCCTTATCTGTTAACTGAAAAGTAATAGAGACCTGCTTCCCTATGTTGAATGATTCAAGAGTACGCATTATGCAAAATAAGCTATTCTGCTTACCCCAAAGTCAGTGGCTTGGGAGGTGACTCCTGGCTGTACAAGGTACAACTTTTTGACAGCTTTTGTCTCTGACCTTCTAAATGTATAGACAGTAAAAATTAGAACAACCAGGTGGTGGTGGTGATGGATTAATCCCAGCACTAGATTTCTGTGAGTTAGAGGCCACCCTGGTCTATAGAGTAAGTTTTAGGACAGGATAGCCAGGGCTGTTACACAGAGAAACCCTGTCTCAAAAAACAAAAACAAAAACAAAAAACAAAACAAAAACTTAGAACAAGGGCCTGGAGAGATGGCTTAGCAGTTAAGAGCACTGACTGTTCTTCCAGGGGACCTGAGTTCAATTCCCAGCATCTACAGGACAGCTCAGAGCTGACTGTAACTCCAGCTCTGAGGGATCCAGTTGCCCTCTTCCGGCCTCTCTGGACACCTGAACATATACTCCACCCATACACATAATTTAAAATAAAATTTTAAAAAATTAAAGCAGAACTATACCACAGGATACATATTATTTTTCATTTCCCTTCCATATTACTATCCAATTTGCTTTTTGCTTGGTGGGTTCTTTTTTGAAGGTCACATGATAGGCCGGGTCTCAGACCTTCTTTGGAAAAGATCTCTTTCATTCAGGAATCAACTCAGCTAACATTTGCAGAATCTCCACCCCATTGTGTTCCCAGCATTGATCTGGAAGCCAGGATGCAGATGGGCAAGTCTCTGCCTTCACTGTCTTCCCTGCCTCAGTTTACCATCTACCCTTGAGCCTTAGGGATCACACATTCTGGTCCCCATGTTACTGGCTGAATATCTTGACTGACTGCAAACCTTTCTCACTGTGAGACAAACCTGAGCCTCCCCCACCGTCCTCTCAGGTAAGATAGACACATTCTCCAAGCAGAGCATGGCATGGAGTGTGGCAGGAGTCCAGGAGGATGAGAAAAGAGCCGTCATTGGCGCATTCTGGGTATGATAAAGTGTGCCCAGGGTGGGGTGCTCTGAAGGAGGTCCTGTGAGCTCAGGATGTGGTGTGTTTTTATTTAGGACTGGAGGTGGGCAGAGAGGTTGCCATTACAAAGTGTTGATCACTGATTCTGAAGAGATTCAAACTCCTGACAGCTTAAAGTACTCAAGCCAATGAAGCCATAATTATCCCAATACTTCAAAGGTTTGAGGTCGGAAAAAAAAATAACAAAAAACAAAAAACCAAACTCTCCAGATGTGTGTCTTCTGTCTGGGGTGCTCTCGTTATATAACAAGAAAAGGGCACACCCAAGAACGAGCTGAGGATGGCTCTGCTCAGTGTTCACTTAGAAGTCACTTAAACTCCATTTATCTGGTCCACAAATTTGAGGACAGGATGGAAAGTTGGAAGGACACAACCATGCACAGACCCCTGAGAAGAGTTTGGAGCATGTGGAAAGAGTATGCAGAGGCAAGGTGTCGCTTCAGCTGCACGAAGATGTGAATATAGGCATGCCATCCCCATCTCACACCTGTCTGGTCCCTGGTCTGCAGAGCTGCACCAAGGCTTTGTGTTGCTTGACTGTGCCAAGCCTGCAGCTCTCTTATAACATGAGCTGAGCTGACTTCACTCAGCCGCGGACACCAGGCAGGGGTCAGACCACCCTAGCCCAGGGAAGGTCAAGTGGGGCTCAGGTTTTCAACCTGCCACTGTGCTATTTAGAGCTGTTGTTCTCTTCATTTTCTCCCAGGTAGTTAATTATGACCTTTCTCTCCCTGGTTTTCTGAAAAGAATAATTGACTCAAAAGGCCGGCTTGTCAAATATTTATGGAGGGTGGTGTGTGCGGCAGTGTGGCAGCCCTGGAAATTAGAAGGGGCCATTGAAAACCAGAGAATCAGGAAAGCCGGTGACTGGAGAGATGCCTCTAAGGTGCCCTAGTCCGGTGGCTGCAGATGTTTGCAGGGATAGAGCAGTTTCCTAAGGCAGAATCAGGCTGGCATAACACAATCCCAGATGGCGAGTGTCAGGGTAGAGCAAGCATACCCTTTCCAAAGCAGGCAAATGATTCTCTTAAGAATTACATGTAGGCCCAAGAAAAACACCATTACAGGTTGGATGTGGCCCAGGGGTCAGCAATTCAATGTTCTTGGGTGGTCCCACCCCTTCCACAGACAGAGAATACGCAGATCCAGGAAGAGGACTTACCCTGTTAGTGACCAGATGGGCCTAGAACCCAGGCTTTCCAGCTAGCTGACTAGGGGCCTTCTGCTCTGGAGTAGTGTTGGGAAATCACCCCACTACAGCCCCTCTGCCCTTGCCCCCCCCCCAGGGGGAATATGATGTCAGTTTGACTGAAAACAAATGGTACCTCTTCAAGCTTTGCTTATTCCAAGAAAAAGCCAGCCACAGACATACCTCTACCCCATGTGGAGCAGGCCCCTTTTGAATGGTCTACAAACTACTCTTTGCAGCTGACAAAGGACCTCCAAATAGCCTGGGTCCCAGAATGTCTCCCCACCCCCAAAAGAATGGTTCACAGAGCCTGATCCCTCTTTTTACTCCGTAAAGTGGCTGTGCTTTCTAACCCCTGTGAATCAAAGGGTCACTCACAGTAGATCTAGAACCCTGGGTTCCTGGACCTATGACACTGCCCCGTGAGAGGAGGCTGACACCAGAGAGAATTTTCCCTGTGAGTTTCTGTTCGGGACAGACGAACTCTGTCCTGGTCATCTGCAAATGTCACTCTCCAGACGCCACATGACTAGGGTGACAGGGCCCCTGGAGCAGCAGGAGAGACACAGGGGCCCTTAGAGACATCGGAGCACACCTTCACCCCTCACATCCCTGCTCTGGGATGAGAACTCATTGTCTTCCTGGGCTTCACCCCCAGGCCACTGCCTCACCTTGTCTCAACTCGCCTGGGAGCTATGATTGCTCCAGCTGTCCTTTTCCAACTATGGGAATGAGGTCACCACCAGTGGACATTGTTGCTGGTCATTTCCACTCTTCTACTCTTTGGGGGGCCCCCACCCAGCTCCCAGACAAATCATACATGGAGTCTTACCATTATTTATAAAAGGCTGGCCTTAGCTTGGCTTGTTTCTATCCAGCTTTTCTTAACTTTAAATTATCCCATCTACCTCTTGCCTCTGGGCTTTTTCTTTTTCTTACTTCTGTTTATCTTACTTTCACTCTTACTCCGTGGCTGGGTGGCTGGGTGGCTGGGTGGCTGGGTGGCTGGGTGGCTGGGTGGCTGGGTGGTTGGTCCCTAGCACCCTCCTCTCCTTGTTCTCTTGCTCTTTCTTCTTTCCTACCCAGATTTTGCCTTCTATTTATCCTCTCTGCCTGCCAGCTCAGCCCATCCTTTCTCCTGCCTTGTTATTGGCCATTCAGCTCTTTATTAGGCCATCAGGTGTTTTTAGACAAGCAAAGTAACACAGCTTCACAGAGTTAAACAAATGCCACATAAGAGAATGCAGCACATCTTTGCATCATTTAACAAATGTTTCACAGCATAAACAAATGTAACGTATCTTAAAATAATATTCTACAATGAATATTACTCCAGTATTTTCTATGTGGCTCAAGTCCCGGGAAAAGTCTAGTGGACAAGACTTACTGTTCCTTCCAGTGAAGGCAGTAGGGTGCTGTGATTTTAGCAGCCATTGCTTACTGAGTATTGACTACCCCTCAATTGCAGAGCTAAGTCCTCAGAAAATCACTCGAGGCAGGCATTCTTGTGTGTGTGTGTGTGTGTGTGTGTGTGTGTGTGTGTGTGTGTGTTCACGCACGCGCGCGCACAAGGAATCAAAGTTCCAGGAAGTTAAGCAAATCACCTAATGGCACATAGGGGCAGAATTCAGATTTGTTCCCAGGATTTGTTAGACCCTTTAGCCTCACTCCTGCATGGAGTTTTATGCCTTTTACCTATCCCATCCCAGCAGACTTCACTTCCAAATCACTGGCCTCCATTACACCCCAGGAGGTTCTGAACTAAGCTCTGGGGGAACAATGTCAGGGATGCAACAGTTTAAGTCCTTTTCAAGTCCACTAGGGACACTCGTGGGACATCAACAGTATTAACAAGCTCCAAGTGGATTGACCCAAAATACTAGCACATGCTATGCGTTTACCCTACCATCAAATCACCCCCCAGACCCACGAGTGCTATTTTGATTTGACCACTTTATTGTCTTTTAATTAAGAAATAAATTTGGCTCACTCAGAAGCGGTCTGTTGACATTCACTGGTTTTGTAGTGCTGACATTAAGAAGTACAAGACAGATGGACAGAGTCCACCTCCATGCAGCCCGTGTCCAAAGATGGTGACTTCCATTTCTGTAACAATTTATTTTTGCCCTTCTCAGCACCTTCTGGGAATTCTCCACCCCCCAGCTCTGCTGTTGTGGTGTTTTTAAACATTTCAAGCTTGTGACTGTGTGTGTGTGTGCATTCCTAGTTGTGGCATTCATAGTTGAAAATGGGAGTATGTTTAATGTTGTGCAAATCTTAATTCCTGTTGACAGTAGGAATCCTTCTCATGAGTGAGGTCAGGGATGGGCAGCATTAACAGTATATACCTCTGGATGATGCTCTGGTTTGTCATGACAAATAAGATGAGTGGGCTTCACAGTTCTGAGGCTAAGAGCCTGAGGTCTTGGTGACAAGGCTGGTCTCTTCTGGAGGCCATGAGGGAAGGATCAGTTCTAGTTTGAAGGTGTCTGACATTTTACCATGCCCTGCGCATATGCTCCCCTGGGGTCTCTCTGTGACCTTCCTATCTTCTTACAAGGACACTGTTTAGACCAGGTTAGGGACGACATAATGACCTTGCTTTAACTCCCCACCCTCTAATGGGCTGATGGGAAGTATTGGAGGTTAAAGTCTCACCAGTGAACTCAGGGTCAAAGGGCAACACAATTTAGCCCATAACAGACAGGCTTCCTTGTGGAATATCTTGCTCATGTTCAGCAGCATGCCCTCTATCTTCCCTGGGCTTCAGGAGAAGATACTGCTGCCCTCAGAGTGGTGAGCCCCCTGCTGTTTCTAGAAGGTCTATGGACACATGTTAAAACTGTATTGTGTGTTCTACTAGCCTTAGCACCCTGCAATTAATATACTTCACCAACCTTAACTCGATAGCCCATGATTTGGTCTTTATTCCCAATTTGCACGTTGAGAAACAAACAGACAAACAAAAAGCAAGTCATTTGCTGAAGGTGAGTCATTAAATGGTAGAGCCATTGCATGGGTTGAAACAGTTCATGCTGTTAGTGTCTGCCTTTAGATAAAAAGCCTTCCATTGGGAGGTGGAAGCAGCTGTTAATTTCCAAAGGACTTGATTTGATTATTACACAGTGTGTGTGTGTGTGTGTGTGTGTGTGTGTGTGTGTGTGTGTGTGCTGAGAAGAGGTTAAAAAGTCTTGTTTTATGAGTGTTGTTGTTTGTTGGATAGCTGCTTTTGGTGGGGGTGGTGTTTTGTTTTGTTTGAGACACTGGGTCCTCATGCTGACCTTGAACTTAGGACTCTGAATCTTGTCTCTCAGGTGCTGGGATTATAGGCATATACTACCCTGTGTGCCTTATTTCCTTTGCTTGTCTGTCTGGTGGTAGTTTGGTTTTGTGTGGAGGGTGGTTCAAAGGATTCCTGAGAGATAACCCATTCTTGGGCTTTTGGTTTCAAAGATGAAAGCCTGAGCATGGGAAGATGGCTGAGGTCTAACAAGGAAGGAATGGGTACCATGAGCTTGAGTTTGACCAGAGGGCTCCCCAAGACTTGGAGACACTGTTTCCTAACACATAGATGTCTGTACACACTTGGGTCCACCTGCCCAGGGACCTTGAGGTAATAGAACCGTACACATTGTTCCTCTGACTCATGTGACTCTGAACCCCTGACAGTCCCTGAGATGAGACCAAACCCAGTGCAGAGAGAGAGAGAGAGAGAGAGAGAGAGAGAGAGAGAGAGAGAGAGAGAGACTCTAGGGAGATCATCTCCTCTAGATGGACAGTGGCCTGGTGCCAGAAAACCCAAAGGTTCTTCCCTAAGGGAGGATGTAGAACCCCCAACAATTGATCCTGGGGTTCTCAACACAGAGGAGAAGAGATACACACACCAGGTTTATTTTATCAAGGAAAAGGAATATGATATTTCTTGCACTCTGAATATCACAGAGAAGTTCATATTATGTTTATTCTGTCTCCTTTCCAATCCTCAGTGTTTTTCATTCAAACTGAGAGGTCCCACGCTGAGAACGATAGACTAGTCAAGAGTACACAGAAGGGAGTGCAGACCTTACTCCAGCCAACTCAACTGATTTCAGGCCCCATCCCATGACATAGCTTAGACACTAATACCCTCTATGTATTTTTTGCTACCTTATCTGTGTGTGGTCCATTTCCCCAAGCCGTGAATCAAGATCCTCCTACATAGGAGCCAGATCTTCTTTATTTTTTAACCTGTATCTTACAATGGTCAACGCAGAGTTCAGCACCTAGAGCCTGCACTCAGTATGAAGAAAGGTCTGCTTCATTTTGAATCATATTTGTGCATAGAGCTATGGCGGGGGCTGTCCCACAATGATAGGTTTGTGCTCTTCTGCCTCTCCTGTGATATCTCTCTCTCTCTCTCTCTCTCTCTCTCTCTCTCTCTCTCTCTCTCTCTCTCTCTCACACACACACACACACACACACACACACACACACATACACACACTTTTTAAAAATGTGGGAAAAAAAACCCAACCACAGTGTAACGTCCACCGCCTCCCATCACTGCAGTGCCCCAGCTCTGCCTGGCTCCCACCATTACCAATTGTAAAGCCGGCCTAGCAACAAGTCAAAAGCTCCTGAGCACTGCAAGCCAAACAGCTGGAGGCCTGTGGCCATCGAGAGGGAAAGATGGGAGTCAGAGTTAGCTGAGGGACAGTGTTGGGAGGTCTGAGATGCTTGGGGTCCTGAGCTGAGGCGGCAAGTGTGCCCACAGTCCAAGGGCAAGGGCTGCTTCCGATGTTGCTGCGCTGTGGTTGGATACACATTCTGTATGACTTAAGTCCTTCATAGCCTGTTGGTTGATAGTGTTGTCATTATCTCTTCTTTCTAGTTCCATCTGCAGTGTGCTTTCCTTCAGTCTTTTTTTTTTTTTTTTCCTTAAGGGTCTGAGGCTATTTAATCATTGCAACTGAGGACCTAAGGTATTTTGTTTGTTTTGTTTTTCTGGTAAAATACATATATTTTAAAATAAACTTTTTTACATACAATATTCTGATCATGGTTTTCTCTCCATCTCCTCCAATCTCTTAACTCACAAAACTCCATGTCCCCCACCACCACTTTTGAAACAAGGTCTCCCTATTATGTAGCCCTGGCCGTCCATGAACTCACTATGTAGACCAAGCTGGCTTCAAATCCACCTGCCTCTGCCTCCTAAGTGAGAAGATTAAAGGAGTGTACCACCATGCTCAGCCTCTCTCTCTCTCTTTAGAAAATAAGCAGGAACAGTGAGTGGTGGTGCACGCCTCTAATCCCAGCACTTGGGAGGCACAGGCAGGCAGATCTCTATGAGTTTGAGATCAGGGAATTTCAGGACAGCCAAAGCTGCTATAACAGAGAAACTCTGTCTCAAAAAATAAAAAAAAATAAATAAAACAAAAATAAAAAAAAAGAATCAGGCAAAAAAAAAAAACAACAAAAACAAAACAAAAAACCAGAATAAAACATAAGGAACAAATAGAAAAATAACAAAGAAAAAACAAGAGAAACACATATACACACAGACACACACAAGCAAACGCACATACAAACACACACACACATATACACACTAAATCCATAAAAACACAAAATTGGAAATTGTAATATATAAACAAAGACTAGTAAAGTAAAATTTAAAAAGCCCAAACAACACATTACAAGACAAAAGAAATTCTCCAAAATTAACATTGAATTCGCTTTGTGTTGACCATCCACTGCTGAGCATGGGGCCTGCCCGTAGGTGTGGTTTGTATACCCAGTGAGTCTCCTAAGTTTTCCATTGCAATCAGTTGACAGGGCTGTAGACATTTCCAGCTACAATATAGATTTCAGTTCCTGTCAGTGCTGTCTGTTCTGAATCACAGAGTCTGTAGTTCTGTTGGTTGATTTATGTATTTCAGGTTATTTTTCTTCTTGGATTGACACTTTGGTTGGTGTGCAATGGCCCTCTTTGCCCATTTTCTCTGTTCTACAGTCTACTTTATTTAAAATGAACACAAATACTCCTGTTTCTGTTTGGTTGGTGTTTGTACAATGTCTCATCTGGTTTTTATTTTCAGACTTCTCCTATAATAATATTTTTTGAGCTGAGGATCGAACCCAGGGCCTTGCACTTGCTAGGCAAGCGCTCTACCACTGAGCTAAATCTCCAACCCATATAATCATATTTTTAAAATATTTTATTTATTTTAATTTTCCTTTAAATTTATGTCTATGGGTGTTTTGCTTGCATGTAGATCTGCATGCCATATTATGAATGCAGTGTCATCAGAGGCCTGAAGAAGGTATCAGACCCCCTGAGACTAAAGTTATAAATGTTTTTTCCCCTTTTGTTGAAAATAGCTTCTTTGCTCATACAACATATCCTGATTACAGTTTCCCTTCCTTCTACTCCTCCCAACCTCTTCCCACTCCCATATAGATGGTTGTGAGTCACCATGCTGTTGCTGGGAATTGAACCCATGACCTTTGGAAGAGCAGCCAGTGCTCTCAACTGCTGAGCCATCTCCCCAGCCTCCATAGCTACAGTTAAGCTAACTTCTTATAGACAGACTATAGTAGGTCAAGGTTAGTTTTAAATCCAACTTGCTACTCTCTGTCTTTTAATTAGTTTAATTGGAGCATTTATAATTAATATAATTTTATTGACTGGTTCTTATGCCTCTCTTTTCATTATTGTTCTTCTTTGTTTCGTATTTGCTTTTCCCCTGTCTTTTCTGTTACTTTTCTAGAGTTCCATTTGAGTCACCTGTAGTATTTGTACTTTTAGTGTGATTTCCACCAGGGGTTTCTGTGGAGAGGATGCCGTGTGCGCACAGTAGGCGTCTGTCTACTTGTGACGTCTTTTCACTAGTTCAAGTGATGGAGAGGAACATGATGATGTGGTTTTCATGCTGGTCCTCTCCAAAAGCCATGTTAGGATTTAATTGCCGTTATAACAGTGTTGAGAGGTGGAACCTTGTGAACCCCCCATGTGTGAACTAATGCGCTATCACAGCAGCGGGTTTTATTAGCATGGAGTGAACTCATCACTTATTCTCTCTCTCTCTCCCTCTCTCCTCTCTTTTTTTGGCCTTTCTGCACTGTTATGATACGGGAAGAAGGCCCTTGCTGGAGGCCAGTTTTTTGATTTTGTATTTCCCAGCTTCCAGAGCAGCGAGGTAACAAATTTCTATCCATTAGAAATAACTCAGGCTGTGGTAGCCTATTATCACTTCTCCTTCTTTTATGTCCCTTTATGTTCCTCATTTATGGTGCAAATAACTCCAATGTTTTCTCTATATAATCTAAACCCATGCCAGACAATGTGGTAATGTTCTCAATTATCATTTGATAATAATAAAAGTAAGTATAATTCAAAAATCCAGACTATGGAAAGTACATCTTGTTCACCCATGTGTTTGCCCAGTGTGTGTGCTTTCCATCCCGGAACACCAAGGTCCCTTGATTTCCTTCCTTTTTGTCTAGATGATTCTTTAGCGTTGTCCTTCTACAGAAGAGCTGGTGGTGACAGATGCTCCTGGTTTCCTTCAGCTGGGAATGCCTCTCTTTCCCTTTGTGTCAGAAGCTCAGTTTCCTCCAGGCCTAAGATCCGGGCAGGCTGTTCCTTCAGGAAGCCATTTTGTTCTCATCCCTTAGCTACCCCTGGCCTTTTGTCTTCCTTCTAAGAGCAAGCCATCTTTTCCCCACTCTGGCTGCTTTCAAGATTTTTGTCTTTAGTTCTTTGGAAGTCTGATTATGAAGAACTTATCTATGTATTCCTCTTCAAATTTGTGTGTGTGTTTTGAATCAGTAGAGTTACTTCACCTGCAAATTTGAGACAATTTCAGCTGTTATTCCTTCAGTTCCTTTTCATTCTTGTGTTTTTTTTTTTTTTTTCTTCCTTTGCTAGGAACTTGAAAGTCAAGAGTCTTGGTCTCACAGGCCGAGGCTGGGTTTTGTTTGTTTGTTTGTTTGCATTGTTTTTACCTGTTTCTCAGAGTGAATAACATCCACCATTCTATTTTCCAGTTCACTAAGCTTTCCTCTGTCCTCATTCTATTGATGAGGCCATGAAGCCTTTCTAACATGTTTTCTCTATTACATTTTCTATTTGTTTGCTAAGGCTTTCTATGTCTATTTCAAACGTGTTCATAACCGCTCACTGAGGCTTTTTAAAAACTCATACCTACTTTAAAATGTCATCATAGTGTCAGCATCTACGGCTGTTTCCTCGTGAACTGTATTTCTTCATTGAATATGAGATTTGGGAGCTTTGTTTAACCTTCTTTTTTTGTTAGTTTAAAAAGCCCCACAGTAACTAAGAAGTGAGCATCAGCTTGTAATGAACAGGTGAAGGCAGGAGCCCAGAACCTCACTTGTCTGCCACTGATATCTGAATGGAGTGGTCCTCATTATTTCTGGGAGGAAGTGAGAGTTCTGGGTCTCCATATGATGCTGCTGAGATTGGATTGTAGTAGCTTTGTTATCATTGGGCCGTTGTAAAAGTCCTGACTATCACTTAGCTTCCTTTGATAACTTGAGTGCAGAAGAAAGGGGTGCCTGGTTATTGCTGGTGAGGGCAGAAGTCCAGTATCCCCACGTCGACCTCCATTACATCATGGTGGGGAGGGGGGATTGTTTATAAATGGAAGGAATGAAAGTCCTGGCTTCATATTTTACTTCCTCTGGCTCCATTATAGTGAAGGTCTGGAGTACTTCACTAGAGTCCTGTGTGGCTAGAAGCTTAGGTCTTTGTAAAGCTGAAGTTTCTTCTATAGTGTTTGGTTGAAAAGCAGTATTTACTTTTTTGTCTGTTTCCTAGTCCTCTGACTTAAGAAAGCAGGTTTTTGTTGGGGCATCCCCTCACTATACCCATGGATATTTTTAACCGACTGGCGTTTCCAGCTCTAAGACTAGTGTGTGTGTGAGACCAAACAAAGTCCAGAATGAACCCTCACTTTCTGAGCTGGCTAGTCTCTTTTTCGCTCCATCTTCTGGAGTCTACTAATGACCAGTTTTACATACAACACCCAAAGTCAAAAGTTCAAAAGTGTCCTGAACTTTTAAGAACTAACGTAACCAAGAAATTCAGTGAGACTTGAAAATCCAACTACCAGGGATTATGGAGTGTTGGTTTGAACGACATGGCCCCATAGGCTCAGCTACTTGAATTCTTGGTCCCCAGTTGGTGGAGCTGGTTGGAAAGTTAGAAGGTGTAGCCTTGTTGGAGGAGGTGTGTCACTGGAGATGGGCTTTGAGGTTTCAAGAGACTGAGATGTTCCCAGTGTCTTCTCTGTCTTCTGTTCACTGTCTGAGACGTAAGCTCCTAGACGTTCCTGTTACCACAACTTCACTCCACTGTCATGGACTCTGACTCTTGGGAACTATTAGCCTAACTAAATGCTTTCTTTTATACATTGCCTTTGTCATGGCATTTTATCACAGTAATAGAAAAGTATGTTTGGGGGGACAAAATTAACTTTTTAATGAAGATTTTTATGTAACTGTTCTGTCGAGGGTCCTCTTTTGACCTGTGACAGATACGGCAGGTGGTAAAAAGTTGTCACAGAGCTTAAAATGATCTGCTGATGATGAATGGAGACTTTGTTGTATGTAGCAACAGTTTGAGGTCTTAAAGTAACTCTGTTGCCTGGTTGCTTTGAATGAGAAAGTGGATTATTTTAGGCCAGGTGTTAAATCAGAGTGCTCAACTCAGTATCCTACCCAATGACATCATTTACATTTGCACATATGTCAGGAATGCACATCGCAAATCAACCAAGGTGGGCTACAGTAAAAACTCCGTGGGTACTCTCACGGGGAACTGTTAGATTTGATTCAAACTGGAAACAGCCAGGCTGACTAGATAACTTAATGAGGCTC
This sequence comes from Onychomys torridus, assembly GCF_903995425.1. Lineage (NCBI taxonomy): Eukaryota > Metazoa > Chordata > Mammalia > Rodentia > Cricetidae > Onychomys > Onychomys torridus. Next base: position 22,184,013 of record NC_050457.1, on the reverse strand, counting down.
TGTGATATAGCCCAAGTTCTAGGAAGAGAAAATGTTGATCGGGAGCATCAGGTTACATTTTGAGATCCAAAACAAGTATTTCAGAAAGGATCGTATTACTTTCTGCAAGTTTCAAAATAAAACCACTGTTTGGAAAACCTCGATCCTCTGAAAAAGAAAAAGAAATGGAAGAGAAAGGTGAAAAAGAATGAAGAATGGGAGGCAGGAAGGAAGAGATGGAGAGGGAAGGGAAGGAGGGGAGGGAGGAAAAAAGGAAGGAAGGAAGGAAGGAAGGAAGGAAGGAAGGAAGGAAGGAAGGAAGGAAGACTGCAGGCCGGTCAAAGTCTGCTTCAGTAAGACTCACACTTGATTAATAAAGACAAAGAAATTATACTAGAACACTCTAGAAAATATTTTGCTGGCATTAGTTGGACCCAGGCATACTGAATACTTGAACAAGTATATCTTGGGATGGGAGAGGGGGAAAGAGAATGAAGAAGTGACTTCAAATATCCTCCAGAGCCAAAAGCAACTCCCCTTGACACAAATCAACTTTCCTGCCCAAACAGCACTGCAGTGGTTTTTTGGCATCAACTAGATATCCCCAGAGACTGCCTGTAAACCTTTAGTGAGCATTGCATTCTTATATCAATACATGTGTTATCACTATTTGGAAAGAGCAAAATCAAATGCTGTTCAGCTTCAGTCTGGTCAACTCTGATTTCACTTCATCTGCTTCTGTTTTAAAGATCTTACATCATCTTACATCTCGGAAATGCATGACACACAAGCTCCCAGGGTCTACATTCCTACACAAGCATTTACATGATGAACTATACAGTCCATGTAAAGACATGTGTGCTAAGCAGGTAGTTTTATTAGAAAGAGTTTTTCCTTATGTATCTAACAATTAGCTCCCACGGAACCAAGGCATCAAGTGAGATCATGGGTATTCCAAGTCTTCAGGAGGCAACTCCTTTAAAATCTGTCAATTCTTGCTGCTGGATCTCTGGTAAAGGGACCATAACATATCCACAAGGGACAGTGACAAAATTTGACCTTAGTTTTCGTATTAGCTTCTTCTGAAAATAACTGAATGAGTGAATGCCCAGTTTACACAGGAGCAGATGTATATGCTGAGAGATGAAGCAAGAGCACTAGGTCAATAGCTAGTCAGAAATGGAAGTGAGATTCAAGTCCAGTCTACCATCACTGAGTATGGTCCAACAGTGCTTAAAATAGCACACTCTATTATTTAGGAGTCAAAGGCCCATGCAAATGATGATGTAAGGTAGCAGTCACCAGTGCTGAAGGAAGTCCATTCAGTCTGGAAGCACCAGCAAGGGCTGTTTTCAAGGCAAAGTGCTAGGAACTGTTCAGAGACAAAAACCAAATGGAAGGCAAGTCAGTGCATTGTGGATTTGAGTTTCTAAACTACCACACCCATGGATGTAGCTGGAAGTTTTCATGTGTCCCGCCTGGCTGGCGGCTGGGACAAATCTCTCCCACTTGCATTCCCCCACGTAAACACACAGAGGCTTAAATTAATTATAACTGCTTGGCCATTTGCTCAGGCTTATTACTGACTAGCTTTTACACTTAAGTTAATCCACAGTTCTTATCTATGTTTAGCCATGTGGCTTGGTACCTTTTCTCAGTTCTGCCTTGTCATCTTGCTTCCTCTGTGTCTGGCTGGTGACTCCTGACTCAGCCCACCTCTTCCCAGAATTCTTCTCTTCTGCTTGCCCTGCCTAAAATTCCTGCCTGGCTACTGGCCAATCAGCATTTTATTTATCAACCAATCAGAGTAACATATATTCACAGTATATAGAACATCCCTCATAGCCTAATCCCTCAGAGCATCCATTGCTCCTCTACAAAAGGGGCATTAATCCATGGCCTCTGTTGTAGCAAACAGATCATAGGCTCAAAGTGGTGACTAGATCCTAGGCCAGTGGTTTTCAACCTTCCTAATGCTGAGATCCTTTATTACAGTTCCGCATGTCGTGGTGACCACCAACTATAACTTAAACAAAAAAAAAAAAAAAAAAAAAAAAAAAATTTGCAAAGCATTCAAAATAAAAAATGGCCCATGGAAGAATTTTGTTATTTCTTTTTTCTTCTTGCAGAAATTGTTCTCAAACAAATAGTTATCCTTTAAAAGGCAAATGACACTTGATCTATTACCAGCATTAAGAAAGTTTCAATAGATGGACCAACTCACTCCCATTAGGAGCTGATTCAAGACTTAGAAACTTGCACTAGGGCTTGAGATAGAGGGTGGCAGGGATTTAAAATCCCTGCCATCTGCCTAGCCTGACTTCCCTCCCAAGGCTGGACTTACTCATGGCTAATGGTCATCAGTGATGCCAAGTGGTATAAGGGATAGAGTCCAGAAAGCAAGGGTGTGCAAGGTCATCTCCCTGAGCCACTGACTGCCCTACGATAGAACTAAGTCACGCAAGCCAAAAAGAAGACTAACCATCATTTACTGAACTCCTTAAAGGTTCCACTGGACTGAGAACTTTCAGAGACAAAAACCAGTTTCTTTGGGTCCCTCTGACTACCAAAATGCCAGCACTCAAAAACACTTCCTGCATGTGAGATGGGGGTCATACCTCCATGCCCATGCAGCAGGGTGTTGATGACAATCAAATAATGTCACTTCCATGAAACCTCGTTGGGAGTGTAAAATAGCAAGCAAGTCTGAAGAGTTAATATCTACTTATTTCAGGTCTGGGAAGGAAGAAGGAAAAATAAACAGTAGAAAAGATGAAAGGGGCCTGGGGCAGGGCAGGCTGTGGGTTTGGAGGCAATCTGAAGCCACTCTGAGATGAAGAAAGGAGATTTTAACTGCTTTGGGAATGCAAGGGCCACCTCCTACATACCTCCCACACAGCTTAGCAGTCCTCAAGACCAATTTGGACGCTTCCACCAGCCTGGGGGCTGGAGAATATCCTGCGCCATAAGTTACAGCATGAGATGGCATCAAATAGTCACCCAAATGCTGTGCTTGATAGCTTGGTGTGCAAGAGGCCCACAAGCCAATCAAGCAACTTTAAAAATAAACAACTTAGGATATTTTCATTTTGTAAAATAACAAGAGCAAAAAGAAACTAAAAGAAGACAGGCCAATTAATCAACAGTAGAACTTTATCAGGAGCCAGCCTCATCATCTTCTTTATACTGGTGCACATTCATCAATACGACCTTCAGTGAATTCATGTTGATTGTTAGAAGCAGCTATATGTGTGAACATAGTCTTTTCTCCCCTGTTGAGTCTAGCAACAAAGTCAGATCTAAATAAGTTGTTTTGGGCATCAAGTCTCCAGGAACCGAATAAGACTGAGTCATGAAGAAGTAGGGGAGATGTTCCATCCAAGTCCCAGTTGCCAAAATGAAACCTGCCATTCAGCTGCAGGGCTAGATTGGCCCCTTTCTCCTTCTACTGTGAACACAGATGCCTGGTTCTCATCAGGCTCTGTCAGTGAGTCCTGAGACACACCACCATCCTCCTCTTCTATGTGGTGGTGGTTAGGCTCTGATGGCCAGGGCACTTAAAGAGCTGGGTACATTCACCTCCTCCTCATTCTTTTCTTCTGGGTTCTGTTTCATTTCACTCCCTTTAAGTCCTTCCCAAGGAAAAGAGTGCAATGCGCACAGCCCTTTGGTGTTCTTGTTGACACTTCTGATTGCATGTTGGAAGTGTCCAGGGAGCTTTGGTCCTAGCTGCTTGAGTCAAGTGTCTGCTGATTGGAGGGTCCTGAGTCCTAAGCTGGCCGGGTTCCCTCTCCCTTCTAATCAAGAAGCCTGGCTGCAGAAGTCCCAGCTGGCATCAGAATAGCAGCCAACTTTTGGTTGACAGAAGACATCATTTTTAATCAGGGGAAAGCAGAAATGAACACAAAGGTCTCTTTTTCTCCTCACAAGGCTGAGTATCTGCCTGTGGGTTATGTCCATCTGTATTTGGCAGAGCCGATCTTGGAGAAGGCTGCCATTTGGGACCAAATTCGCAGCCTCCTGCCTTCTCCAAGGGCCAGCAGAGTACGTGTAGTGATCCAGGGGGTAGTAGCATGCCTCCCTCCAGGGCTCCCCAACAGACTGAGGGGGAACCCAATCTCAGCAGACTGTGGCCCACCAGGCTCCTGGGAGCCATAGGTCCCACATTTCCCCAGCCCCAGCCGCCTTTCAAAGGCCCTTTATTAAGCCACCAACTATTTGCTGTCGAGACATTTAGGATGAAATCATTGTGTTAAACAAATAAACGCAGCTTCATCCAGAGTTCTGGTCTGGGAGCAGAGTAAAACAATAATTTCTGTCTGCTCGCCACAAAAGCGGCTGGAAAGGCCCAAAGAAAAATATTATTTTTATTCCATTGTGTGAAATATTGTCCTGGAGGATCTGACGGCCTGAGCTTTTGAAGAGTTTGTGCTGGCAGGTTCCACGGGGGTCCCCGGGGTCGGCCCCCTGGGACTGTTTTCTGCATTAATAAAGTTAGCATGATGTGTGTTAAAAGGAACGTTCTGTTTGCTTTGTAAATAAGGGATGTCAAACAAGAAGCCGAAGCTTTACAGACACTGGGTGATGTGTTCTCGAAACGGGAGAGGGAGAGGTACCCTGGAAAAGCGGGCATCTCCCTGGCTCCCTGAATGGAGCCGGGGGCCTTGTTGAGAAAACAAATCAGTGTGTTTGAGTCCAAACCAGCCCATTTCCTCACTGATCCTGGTGGGAAACCTGCACACTTTGCCCCGAACCAGCAGGATACAGGCTTGGGAAGGAAAGTTCTCAAGTGTCTGTCAGCTGCGTGGTGGGGGAGAGCCTCACCCCCCCCTCCCCAGCCCCCTGCTTCCCAGAGAACTTTCTGGCTCATCAGGGTCCCTCAGCCTGGGCAAGCAGGAAGGGTGGAGGGCAAAGCTATGTCTTAGAGAATCATAATCTCTCTCTCTCTCTCTCTCTCTCTCTCTCTCTCTCTCTCTCTCTCTCTCTCCCTCCCTCCCTCCCTCCCTCCCTCTCTTCCGCCCTCCCCTCCCCCTCCTCCTCACTCTCTTTCCTTTTTTTTTTTCATTCTCCAGCATCTTTTCTGCAGCCTGGAGTTGGTTGAACATGTCAAATTCCTGTGGGGCCCAGGGGAGGCTGACACCGTGGGAGACACATCACCCTGGCCCAGTGATCCTGGCCTCCGTGGGGAGCCTCTGGGAGGGAGCAGGGCAGGATGTGCAGCGTCTCTGGCTCCAGTATTTGCTATTTTCACAGGTGCCTGGCCTTGCCGGCCCAGAGGCCCCTCCACCGTGCTGTGGCTATCCTGTTCAGTCCAATGTTTTTGAAGGCTCCCAGACCTCCCAGGGGGCTCGGCTCCCGCCGCTGCCTGTGTGCCTCACCCTGTTCCCTATCTGTCCTGGGTGGCCTCAGGCACCCTCCATTTCTACTCTGGAAATTCCCGGTCTTCTCAAAACTGCTCAGAACGTCATGTGGTTCTTTGAGGCTTGGGGGGTGGGATGGGGCGAGGGGTGTCACAGAGTCTGGAAACTGTCAGATCTGGACACAGAACTGGGGGCTGGTACCAACAGACTTACCTGGAGGGTTCCTCCACTCACTCACTCTCCAGGCAGTTTCTGCTTTGGGAGAATGCTCACACTTTAAAACCAGGTGTCATTCGCCTTATTGTCAAGACAGGGTCTCCCAGTGAACATGGAGCTCATGGATTGGCTAGACTATCTGACCAAGGATCCACCTGTCTCTGATCCCCTTCCCCCAGGGGTGGAGGTCACAGACCCCTCGGTCCTTCAGCCCTTTTCGCTGGCTGCCAAGTATCCAAACCCAGGCTTCATGCTTGCCCAGCAGATACTCACCTCAGCCTGAGCCATCTCTCTAGCCATGTGCTGGGGGATGTCTTTCTGAGCACTGTGAGTATACGTTATTCCCATTGGTTAATAAATAAACTGCTTTGGCCTATGGCAAGGCAGCTTAGAGGCAGGTGGGAAATCAAAGGAGAGAGACAGGAAAGAGAAAGATGGAGTCTGGAGAGAACCAGCCTGTCACCCAAGTAGCAACATGCCAGCAGACTGGTAAAGCCACGGCCACGTGGCAAAACATAGATTAGTAGAAATGGGTTAATTTAAGATGAAAAAGCTAGCTAGCAAGAGGCCTGGCATAGGCCATACAATTTGTAAACAATATAAGCCTCTGTGTGTTTACTTGGGTTTGAGCAGCTGTGGGACAGTGGGTGAGAGATGTTTGTCTGGACCATGGTGGGAGGGGCAGACAGTGGGCAGGAACAGAGAAACCTTCTGACTATAGCCACTCAACACTCTCATACACATTGGTGACTACGGGGGCGGGGAGGGGGTGAGGGAAGTGTAGCATCATCACCAGTGGGCTGCAGACACTGCCTTGACTTCATTTCAGAGGAGTCACAGAGGCCCCTGAGGCCCCTGTCTGAGTCTCTGAAGGCTGCCATCACAAACTGGGTGACCTCAACAACTGACTTCCTCCTAGGTCCAGGAGCGCAATGTCCAGTCCCAGGCGGTTGGCATCCCTTGGCTTGTAGCCGCTTCTCTGTGTTCAGTCTTCACAGAGCCTTCTCATCTGTGTGCCTGCCCCCTCCTCCATCTGTGCTATCAATCTATGTCTCCTTCTTTGGGCACCTGTGAAAGTATTTAGGTTTCCCCTCTTCCTTAAATCACGCTTTTGCCATGTAATGTGGTGTTCACTATTGCACCATATATGGTATAGTCACAGATTCCTTCCATTAGCCTTATGGGAGCCCATGACAGGCTCTCTGTCCCTGTCAGAGTCAGGGTTACTTTATTTCCCATGGGCAATGCTGGCAGGCCATGGACTTCTGGCCTCCACACACATGCATACAAACGTGCCTGTGCACCTGCACACACACACACACACACACACACACACACACACACACACACACACACACACAAGTATAAAAGCCCAACATAAAGAGGCCCCATCTCTGGGAGCAGTCTGGACCGCAGGCTTTCTTCTGAGGTGGTCTTGCTTTGAACTTATGTGCACTGTTAGCAGTTAGCAGACTGGAGTTCAAGGCTCAGTGCTATTTTATTCCACCAGTGTTTCCTTATCTATGCACTGGGGATTATCACAGGACCTTGCTTACAAGGGTAAATAAAATAATGAATATGAAGCACTTAACTGGTTCCAGTTCACCGTCAGGTTGTCTACTGTAGATACCACAAGAAATGTCCCAGGCAGGGGGCCTTGAACTAGTAGAACTAGATTCTGAACACAGCAGAGTTGGACCTCTCCCATGATCCTCCCTGGCTTGCAGATGGTCAGTTTGTTGCTGTGACCTCACTTGGTCCCTTCTCTGTGTGCATTATCTTGGTCTCTGTTCCTCTCTTTATATGAATGGCAATGTAGCTGGGTGAGCATGACACCTTCTCAGCTTCATTTGCCCTGAATTTCTTCTTCAAAGGTCCTACCTCCAAATACAGACTCAGTGAGGATTAGGAGTCAACATGTAAAGTTCTAGGTAACATATGTCATCCTATAGCAAAGTTCACTGTCAGTTATCAGTGTTTTATTATTACAAACTATTAATGGGGCTGGGAGGTGGCTCAGTTGGCAAAAAGTTTGCTGTATAAACATGAGGACCCAAATTCTGTCCCCGACACCCACATATAAACCAGGCATGGCAGCCTGCCTCTGGTCTCAGTACTAAGGAGATGAAGCCAGAAGGATCCTTGGGGTTGATGGCCAGTCTAACAGAACCAGTGAGCATCCAATTCTAGTGAGAAGCCCTGTCTCAGAAGAGAAAGTGGAGAGCCATGGAGGAAACATTAGCTGTCGGCATCTGGCCTCCATATATGTGTGCACATGCATTCATGCATACATTTGTACACACACACTCTACTATAAAACTCCACACACCCATGCTACTTATTAGTTACAAATATGGGTTGCACTAGTTCTTCCTGAGGAGATGAACAAACATCTGGTCACCCCAGCCAGGGTGCCACCAGCAGACCAGAGGAAGGATTCCACACAAATCTCTTGTTAGCCAAGGTTGCAAGGGTTCCTTATAGATACATGGCTGAGGGATTGCTTCCTGGAGCATAGCTGAGTCAAAGGCAGAGGCATCACCAGAGGCCCACCCCAGCACTGGCAAGAACTAATGACAGCAGCACGCCTCGAGCTCCCTGCTCAACCTGCAGGCAGCTCCATTAGAGAGCGTATCCTCTGTTCCTGCGATCACTTACAACTTACGCAATTTGGAAAAGACCTTGTAACCTTCATGAGCTTCCTGGACCTTGTAACCTTAGTTAGCTCCCCACGTCTTAGGAACCCTTCTTCCCCCTCCAAGGAGAATGTTTCAGTTCAGAGGAAATAGCTACAGGACAGTAAGGAGTAAAAATGTGCAACAGATTCATTGGTAAGTCAACCCTTCCAGCCTAAAGGCTAGACTGCAGTCCAACAGCTGGATAAATGGACTGGACACTCCCTCATGGGATGTAGGGAACAAGTGGGTCACACTGGGAAATGGACCAAGACTGTAGAGGGTGACAGAATAAGTCCAGAGAGATGCATGGAACTTTGGAGTCACAGCCAAAGGCTTCCTCAGAGCCCAAGGTACCGTCTACAACTCAGCAGCCCCAGCTTGCCGTCCGCTGTCCCTCAGGACTGGTCTGTTTTAGTATAACTTACCTGGTTGAGTGGGATGAGCCCAAGGAAACCAGGAAAAGTTATAAAGACCCTAAGAACAGCCAGAAGTGAGAGTCTGTGTCATTTCAAGGGGTTCAAAGATTCCATGTTGTTTTTGTAAATACTCTGATTCACTCCATCCAGTATCAAGAGGAAAATGCTCCGCTCTTGAGCACATCCCCCAGCACACTGGATTGCTCACTTCCCCCCATTCTGTTGCCATATTTGGCAGGCAACAGCCATCTTAGAAGATCTTTTTTTTTTTAATTATTTTTAATTTTGTGTGTGTGAATGAGAGAGAGAGAGAGAGAGAGAGAGAGAGAGAGAGAGAGAGAGAGAGAGAATGCAGAAGTTCTCATGGAGGCTGGGAGCATCAAACCCATCTTGAACTGGAGTTACAGGTAGTGTGAGCCTCCTGACATGGATTCTGGGAACTAAAAGTTGTCCCCTGGAAGAGCAGTACGTGCTCTTAACAGCCAAGCCACCTACACAGCCCTGAAACATCTACGTTAAGCAGTGACTTTAATCTCCCCTTGGAGATTTCAACTGAGTGGTCCCAACTCCCAAATGCACACATGCTGCCAATGAGTCTCCCACCAAAGCCCCAAGTGTGCACCTGCGAATACCTGAAGTTGTGACTCCTGTGGACACTCTCACTACAGACTGCAGACCCTCAGCCACCCAGAGGAGACTTCAAGAACTTCACTGTGCTCCCTACATCCAAAATGCAGCTTCTCTGAGGCAGAGGGCACCCCACACCAGAAGGACACCCCATTCCTCTTAAGTGGTCTTGCTCTCTAACAGAACAAGCCAAGAAAGGAGGAGAAGGAAACAGCCTCAGACAGCTCAGGGATGCTGTGGGATGTCGTACTGTACGCTGTGATTGTAATATGTGTTGCTCTGATTGGTTGATAAATAAAATGCTGATTGGCCAGAAGCCAGGCAGGAAGTATAGGCAGGGTGAGCAGATGAGGAGAATTCTGGAAAGAGGAAGGGCTGAGTCAGGAGTTGCCAGCCAGACACAGAGGAAGCAAGATGACAAGGCAAAACTGAGAAAAGTTACCAAGGCATGTGATAAGAATTATGGGTTAATTTAAGTGTTAAGAGCTAGTCAGTAATAAGCCTGAGCTAATGGCCAAGCAGTTATAATTAATATAAGCTTCTGAGTGATTGTTTTATAAGTAGGCCATGTGATTGTGGGTGCTTGGCAGGACTGGAAAAACCTTCCAACTACACAGGGGTGTACCCACAACTTCCTTACCCCATCAGCTTCTCTCAGGGATTGCTTTGCATCATCTTGATCCATTAGCATGGAATGAGAAAGCCTCATCATGCCTGAGAAGAAAGTTCAAGACTATAAGCAGATAAAGCTTGACCATTAAGGTCATTGTGTGTCTCCACAGGGATGGCAGTTACCCTGCCCCAGCACCTTTCCAGAGCTTCACACTAGAAAGCAATGCAAATCCAAACCCACACCCAATGAAGCATGCCCTCTGTAGACAGTATGTAACCAGAGCAAGATCTACTCAAATCCCTGGACCTTCTTCTTCTTGAGTGTCTAATACCTGAACATCTTTCTTTGGCTGGTTAGCCTTCCTTATTTCCCTCTTGTACACGACCTCTATTTAGCTGATTGTCTTTCTACATAGACTTCAAAAGTGTAACCAAACAAGCAGGTATACTTCACCGGAAAGGAACTTAATGGTTTCTTTACTATGTGTCACATGGACTTACGGTGCCGGTGCCTGGTTTTCTTTACACCATGGTCTCTACCTATAGGATAACCAAAGCTCGACCTTCAGGGAGCAGACAGCTACCATGAGCATCTTCAGCTGGAGCTCCAGCAATGGATTGAATCTGGTCAGCTTAGATTCAGCATTCCCATGAAGGGGAGACATGGATTTCCCTGGGAAAGGGAAATAGAAAAGATATCCCCGGTAGACTGGGGGCCGGTGGTGATAGGAGCAGGAGGGATTGGGTTGGGGGGATGGATGGAGGGGAGAGTAATGAAAGAGATGTCTTGATGGCATTTTGGGTTCAGGTAGAAACCTGGTGCAAGGGAATCTCCCATGAGTCTACAAGGATGACCCCAGCTTAGAAACTGAGCAATAGTGGATATGTAGCCTGAACTGGCTTTCTCCTGTGATCAGATTGGCGACTAGCCCAGTTGTCATCAGAGAGCCTTCATCCAATTACTGATGGAAACCGATGCAGAGATCCACAGCCAAGCACCGGGCCGAGCTAGGGAAATCCTGTTGAATAAAAGGAGGAAGGAGTGTACCAGCCAGCGGGAGTCAAGGTCATTGATAAGCATTTTTAAAATATCCCAGGTCACTCCACTGATGCAATAAGCCAAATCAAACCCAATAACAGTCCAAATTTAATGATCCCCGGGTGATCTCAGGGGAAGAAAAGAAGTCACATAGCAAGTCTATGGCCCAGACTTTAAATACCCTGTAGGAGCAGTCTTGAGAAGCTCCCAGGAGGAGCCACTGCTTGGCGGGTTTTCTTTGGGCAGGGTTTGGAATGGGGCCCGAGCTGGAGATTGCCAACAGTCATCACAAGGGAACCCACAAAAACAACTAACCTGGGCTCATAGGAGCTCACGGACTCCAGACCGAGAGCTAGGGAGCAGGCATGGGACCCACCTAGGCCCTCTACACATGTGTGACAGTTGTGTAGCTTGATCCACTTGTGGGATTCCTAGTGGTGGGGGCAGACCTGTCCCTAACGGATGCTTTGGCTGGCTTCCAGGAACCTATTCCTCATACTGGGTTGCCTTGCCCAGCCTAAACTCAACTTGATATGCTATGTTTTGTTGACACCCATGGGAGCCCTGCCCCTTTCTGAACAGAAACAGAGAAGCAGTGGATTAGGGGGAAAAGGGGGGCAGGGGATGGAAGGGATGAAGGAAGGGGAAACTGCCGTCTGGATGTAAAATAAATGAATAAACTTAATAATAATAATAATAATAATAATAATAATAATAATAAAGGTTTTCTTTACTGAAAGCAACAGAGCAAAAGTAACCTCTCCTCTTCCCCCTGCCTCCTTCTTTTCCTATTTCTAACTTATTTTTAAATTAATGTATAGCAGATAATAAATTCACTATTGCACATTTATACGTATTTTCAATGTAGAAAACACGCAGTCACCAAACCATCAAAACATTCAACAGCTACATTATCCCCTCTACCAAAATAGTTCATACCTTTTCACAGTCAATTTTTTTCTCATCTCCAGGCTCTGATGACCTCTGCCTTTTGTAGACCATCCTATAAATAAAACCATTCCATCTGCAGTTCTTTGAAACCACTGAGCTTCACCCACGCTATTGGAATATCGGAAATTTGTTCTTTTTCATTTCCAAATGTAATTCCACTGTGTGGTTGTACCTAGCTTTGTTTAACTTCTTGCCAGTGAAAGAACATTTTCTCCCTTGGTTTGAGCAAAGCAGCTATAACATTCACATGTAGATGTTAGCACAGACATGCTTTCTTTCCCCTTGGGTAAGTATCATACGGCAAGACTGTGGCATCCAACAGTAAGTGTATGTTTGACTTTATCCAAAGTTGGTGAACTGTTTTCCAGAGTGGCCTGGCTATTTTGCATTCCCACCAGCAGTGGATGAGAGCTTGAATTACTCCTTATCCTTGCCAGCACTTGGCCTTGTCAGTTACAGTTTCTTTGAAAACACTGACAGACTTGTTATTTAGAAAGGAAGCCACACCAGCAAGGATGTGCAACTTATTTACTTTGTCTTTTGACTAAATACTTGGATCAGGATTTGACCTCAGAACCCTGGACAGTCCAGATCAGGTTTAGCCTCATGTTTTCACTGAACCCAGTTCCACTCCCTCTGCCCACGTCCATAGCCGCCAGAAAGGCCAACAGTCTAGGAAATATGGGAACTGAAACCAGAAATCCAACAGTCACTGGAGAAAGCAGACAGGCTTGGAGCTGCCTTAAAAACCTTTATTCCCCCAAAGATTGTCACTATTGGATGAGTTGGCAGCTTGCTGCAAAGCTCCATTCCAAGATTTGTCATTATTTGGTCCAAATCAGAGCTGTGTGCAAATGTCTTCCCCCAAGACATCCATGAAAACAATCGGCTACAATTATTTAATGTCATAGATGCCCAAAGCAGCAAGTCCAGTCTCAGCTAAGAGGTACACTAAGAATCTTTAAAAGCCACTTAGGAGATAGAGATAAGATAGCCAGGTGTTTAACATCAGTTTGGGCTCCGTGAGATCTTGTCACTTCCCACCAAACCAACCAAATAAACAAACTCAAAAAGAGAAATGCAGCCATTTCGTGGACGCCAGGGAACAAGGAGCATCTGCGGGAGCAGATCCCGAAGGGCGCGGGTGGGCCTGTCGGAGTGTTGGGATTTGAGCTTCGGCTGTTTGAACCCAGGATCTCGAAATGCATCGTGATTCCTGTCCATTAGATTGTAAGGTGTATGTAGGTAATCTTGGAAACAATGGGAACAAGACTGAATTAGGACGGGCTTTTGGCTATTATGGACCACTCCGAAGTGTGTGGGTTGCTCAAAACCCTCTTGGCTTTGCGTTGGTTGAATTTGAGGATCCGCGAGATGCCGCTGATGCTGTCCGAGAGCTAGATGGAAGAACACTACGTGGCTGCCGTGTAAGAGTGGAACTTTCCAATGGTGAAAAAAGAAGTCGGAACCGTGGCCCACCTCCCTCTTGGGGTCGTCGCCCTCGAGATGATTACCAGAGGAGGAGTCCTCCACCTCGGCGAAGATCTCCAAGAAGGAGAAGCTTCTCTTGAAGCCGGAGCAGGTCACTTTCTAGAGATAGGAGAAGAGAAAGGTCTATGTCTCGGGAGGAAAATCACAAGCCGTCTCGATCCTTCTCTAGGTCTCATAGCCGATCTAGAGAAAGGAAGTAGAAGACCAGTTTGCAAAAGAAATGATGTACAGGAAAGAACTTCATTTGACAGGAGTATGTACAGGAAATTCAAGTTTGGTTTGAGAATTCATAAGCTTGGTGCATTTTTAAGATGTTTTAGCTGTTCAAATTTGTTTTGTCTCTTGAAACAGTGACACACATAACGATGTAATCCTCTGTGATTCCAAATGGATCATAGGAGGCATATAATATCAAGAATTGTTACTTTACAATGTTCCTTTAAGCAAGATTGAATTTGCTTTGAAATTTAGTTTTTCATAGACTGAAATAAACCTAGATCCTGCCCAGTTAAAGTATGATGTGCTAATGATATAGAAAGAGCTGGCAGAAATGGAAAAAGCTGTAGTTTCTCTAGTAGCTGGGATACACGTGGAGCTGTGGGGGAATGATAAGCAGTCTTTAAAAGCTTCTGTGAACACAAGCCAACAGGTAAAGGGTGGGAAACGCACTCCGAAGGCTGGCAAAGAGGTTCCTCACCAATTGCTATAAATGGACAAAAAGCTGTTTGTAACATTGTATTTGAAAATGGAAGGCTTTAAGTTAGCAGTGTCCTATCAATTTAAGGGTACATTGTAGAGCTGAACCTTTGAGTTACTGTGCAAGATATCTTTTTCATGCTGTCATTTGTAATATGTTTGTGAGAATCCTTGGGATTAAAGTTTTGGTTAGAGAGAGAGAGAGAGAGAGAGAGAGAGAGAGAGAGAGAGAGAGATGCCTAGAGAGCCATTTAAAGAAAAAGTTCAAAAATATTCAATGTATCTCTGAGAATCTAGTGGGTCACATGCAGTCAAGGGACCTTGTGAATATCTAGTTTTGTTCATGCCAAGAAGAAAGGAAGGAAGGAAGGAAGGAAGGAAGGAAGGGAGGGAGGGAAGAAGGGAGGGAGGAAGAGAGAGAAAAGAGCACAAGAAAGCCAGAAGTTCTTGCTTCTCTTTAGCTTTCAGGCTCTGAGATAGCAGGACATGAATGCTAAGGTAGAGTTATCATATACATAAAAAACATGCTGTGATATGCCATGGGCCCCATCAGAAAAGATGGGAAATTTAGTTGTTGAGGCATCCAATGACGTCTCTTTGCCATCACTACATTTCTAAGCTCACAAGTGGACACCTCAATGGTCCCATATAACAACAACAACAACAAAATGCGTTTTATCCGAGTCAAGAAGTGTTAATAAAGAAGTAACAGAAGCAACGACAACTGTAGCATCACAGTTGCTAGGAGAGGGAAGAGTCTTTGACAGTTTGTTGATGTTCGTCATTGCCAGGAAAACTTAGGAGCCACACAAAGGGACTTGGAAACTCTGGCCTAGACATAGGTGGTGGGACAGTCAGTGACAACTTTCTGTAAGGAGGCCCAGACATTGGGCTTGGAAGACGGAGATGCTGTCAGCTGTGGTAGACATGTCCAAATATTAATAACTAAGGAAAACATGGCTAACAAATTAAAGTTTGAGAAAGAAACCTCACTAAATAGATGACATCAATAAGAAAACAGGAAGTACCAACAGTGCCAGATAGAGTCTTGGGATCAGAAAGGAGTAATAATTGAAATAAAAAAAATAATGAGGGACTTATTTCAGTCAATGTTATCCGAAACCCAGAATCAATCTATCTATCTGCCTGTCTGTCTGTCTGTCTTTCAGTCTGTCTACTTAAGTTATCTTTCTGTTGTGACAAATACTATGACCATAAACAGCTTAGGGAAGAAGCTTACAAAGCTTCTTTAAGCTTTTTGTATAGGTTACAGTGCATCATCAGGGAAGGTCAAGGTAGGAACTTGAAGTAGGAACCGTAGAGAAATGCTGCTTGCTGGCTCACGGAGACATGTGCTGGCTAGCTGTGTGTCAACTTAACACAAGCTAGAGTCATTTGGGAAAAGAAAATCTCAAGTAAGAAAATACTCCCACTGGCCAGTGGGCAAACCTGTGGGGAAACTCTTCTAAAACTTATGACTGATGTCAGAGGGTCTTGCTCACTGTGGGCGGTGCCATCTCTTGAGCTGGTGGTCCTGGGTTTTATGAGAAAGCAGGCTGAGTAAGCCAGGGAGAGCAAGCCAGTAAGCAACATTTCTTCATGGCCTCTACACTGTTCCTGCCTTGAGGCTCCTGTCTTGAGTTTCTGCCCTGATTTTCCTAGGTGATGGACTATACGCCATAAAATGAAATTAATCCTTTTCTCACCAAGTTGCTTTTGGTCATGATGTTTTATCACAGGAATGGAAACACCTAACTAAGACAGCTAGATTTCTTATACAGCCTGGTTCTACCTGCTTAGGATGGTACCATCCACAGTGGGCTGGCCCCTCCTACATCAATTATCAAGACAGTCCCCCACAAACATATCCACAGGCCAATCTGATTTAGGCAATTCCTCAAGCAAGGCTTTCTTCTCAGATGACTCTAAGCTGTATAAAGTTGATAATTAATGCTGACTAGAACTCTGCCTATTTACCATCTACCTCAGGTCTAGATCTGCATCTTGATATAGAAATTTATGTATGTAAATTTTTTTTAAAAAAGTAATAAAACAATATGTAAATTTAACCTTTCTTTCACTTTCTTGCTCTATTTGGGTCCTCAACTACCTTTGCTGTGCCTCTGCCCACATTGGGAAAAGGCGGGTTTTCCTTACCCAGTCCATGGATTCAAATTCCGGTTGTTTTTAGATGCACTCTCACAGACATGGAAATAGAGCCATCTCAGCTGTCTGATGAATTCCTTAACCTAGTCAAGCTGACACTTGGCATTAACCACCACAGGACCTACCAATAGAGTTTAGGTAACAAGACAGGGTCAGGAAATTCAAAGACTCACCAAAGGAGGCTGCCCACTCCGGGGATCAGTACTAACACATGAGCATCAGAAATCTGTAGGCTACCACAAAGCATACCCATGGGTGCATAATTGGATCCTTAGAGAAACAGGAGAGAAAGTAGAAGAAAGAATGATTAGACCAATGATGGTTGACGTGCTTCAGGTTGGATTAAAACATTAACCTGTACATCCAAGAAGTTCAACAAATTCCTAGCAGCATAAACTCAGATTTCCACACCTGGAAAGGATATTTTCAAACTGCCAAAACACAAAGCACAGATTCTTGACAACAGTAAAGGAAAGCAGTTCATGCATATGGCCGATGTTCCTAAGACTAACGGTTGACGTTTTGATTAATTAAGCTGGCATGCAAAATGGTGGCTTTCCCTGTGACATTTTCATCGCATACACTGTACCTTACTCATATTTGCTCCTCCCTGTGCCCCCCTCCCCAACCCATCCTTCCTCCACTCTTGCTGGTCCTCTTCCCCTAAATAGTCTGCTTCCTGTTTTTCTACCATGTGTCCCTGTGCGTTTATTTAACCCATGTTCTGCATATATGGCGGTTTCAATGAGCAATGTCTGCCTTAGGCTCAGGTCCGAGAACACTTGGTCCCCAGTCCACAGTGCAGTTTGAGGAGGCTATGGCATCTGTAGGAGATACAGCCTTGTTGGAGGAAGTGTGTCACAGGGGTAAGTCTTTGAGAGTCATGACTGTGCTCTGCTTCCAGTTCACATGCCCTGCCTCCTGATTGGGTGGGTGGGGGGGGGGCAAAAAAGAGATCTTACCTCTCAGCTTCTTGCTCCAGCCACCTACCGCTGTGGCTCCCTACCATTATGGACTCTCCCTGTGGAATGGTAAACCAAATTAACTCTTTATGCCTTAAGTTACTTTTTTTTCTTGGAGCTTTATTATGGCAAACAAAATTAATACAGATGTGAGAGAAAATGAGTGATATTCTATGTTTTTCTCTTTATTGCCCTCTATGATTCTCTTCTGTTCCCTCTTTTTGGCCTCTTCCTCTACCGTCCCATAGTCTTCTTTCTATTTTCAACACACACACACACACACACACACACACACACACACACACACACACACACGGGTATTTTGCCTGCTCGCTCACTGTGTGCCACATATGTGCATTGCTCATGGAAGCCAGAAGAGGGCATTAGATCCACTGGTACTGGAGTTACAGGCCATTGGTAGTGCCATTTAGGTGCTGGGGATGAAACCTGGGTCCTCCAGAAGAGCACTAATGCTTTTAACCATTAAGCCATCTCTTCAGCTCCTCATTCGGGTGGGATGGAATCTGAATACACTGACAATTTTGTATTTCCCTAGTGACTAAGACTGTTGAACTTTTAAGCAATATTTATGGTTCATCTGTATTTCATTGTTTGAGGGCTGTCTGTTCAATTCACTTGCCCACTTATTGATAGAATTATTTGGAGAGAGGTGCTTAATTTTTTAAAATTCTTCCTATAGTCAAGGCATTACTCCCTTATCAGATATACAGTTGGCAAGGGTTTTCCTTCCATTCTGTGGCTGGTTCCATCACTTGGATAGTTGTTTCCTTTGCTGTGCAGAAGCGTTTTTCATAACCTCATCAATTCTTGGGATAATTTCTTAACAGATGGTTTCTTGTCAGAAACCGTAAATGACAGACAGGAACAGGATGATGTATTCCAAGTGTTAAAAGATGATCAGCCAAAAATACTGTATCTGTGAAAACAACATTGAAAAACTAGAGAAATTAAGTTCTCCTTAAATCACCAGAAGTGAAAATAACTCCTAGCTATCAGACCTGCCCTTTGGGTGGAAATTACAGACTCTAGGTAATAACTCAAATCATACAAAGAAATAAAAACCACCAGTAAAAATAACTACACAGGGCAAATGTGAAAGGCAGTGTATAACTGTTTCATTTATAACCTTTTCTCCCATATGATTTAAAAAACAACTGTACAAAGCAACTGATATAAAATTGTTTGTGGGCTTAAAATATACAAAGATGTAATATGATGATAGTAATAGATCAGGAGAGAAGGATAAAGCATCTATATTGGGGCAAAATCACTCTATTGTTGAAATGAAGTTGGCATTAACTCAAACCTGGTTGTTCTAAATTAAGGTGTTATTTGTAATCTCCAGAGAAAATAAAAAAATAAAAATAAAAATAAACAGAAAAAACTGAAAACCACAAGTCAAGGTGTTGAAGAGATTGCTCAGTTGGGAAAATGCTTGCTGCATAAACATGAGGAGCTAAGTTCTGTTCCCAGCAGCCATGTCAAAAGCTGGGTATGGTGGCTTGTGTTTATATTCCCAGCCCTGGGAAGGTGAAGACAGGAGAACCCACTAGACAGGAGACTCACTAGCCAGCCAGTCTAGCTTAATCTGCAAGACTCAAGTCCCAGTGAGAGAATGTGTCTCAAAACAAAACAAGGTGGATAGCTCCTGAGGAACAACAACCAAGGTGGACCTCTGGCATCCACAGGCATGTACACACACACACACACACACACACACACACACACACACACGCACCTGCCAAAGAAACAACCAAGGAATCAACATGATATAATAGGAAATATCTGCCTGATGCAAAAGAAGGCACTGATTGAGAAATAAAGGAATAAAATAGGAAAACAGTCATAAACTAAAAATAGCAAATGTCAAGCACAAATCCCACATTATCAGCAATGACATTAGAAGCAAAATTTGAAAATCCAGTCAAAAGACAGAGATTAGTACAACAAATAAACAGACAAAACCCAGAAGCCATCTCTAATCTCCCTATTATTAACAGAAGAGCATATTGGACTTTAAAAGACAGAGTAAAAGCAAATTTGTGGGGAAAGATATCATGCAAAGATCATCAAAAGATGAGTAGACTGGCTATAATAATAAAGTAAACATATCTAATATAAATATTATTACTAAAAGCAAAGAATGGTATTTATAAATGCTAAAGGGTAAAAAAGGACATGAAGTTGAGGGGGAGATGAGTTGTGGGATCCCCAGGGAAATTGGACAAAGTTAGTGGGGATGGGCATGATCAAAATACACTGCATACACATGCAAAATTTTCTAAGAATAAATTAAAATATTTTAAAACCTCTTCTAGAAAATAGAAACAGTAACTCTTGCCAATTCACATTGTAAGTACAATACTATACTGACACAAAAATTAAAGACACAAGAACATTAAAGACTAATATATCCCTGTGTATACTGATACAAAAATGGTTTTTAAAAAATATCACTGAATTGAATCTAGGAACATATAAAAAAAAAAAAGGAGGGGAACTGTTAACATAACCAAGACTACTACTAGGAAGTCAAGATTTCATCAACATAAAGAATAAATCAGTGTAAGGTAAAAGACAATAAAAGACAAATACTACACATCCATCCTCAATATCTGCAATCTGTAACAAAATTCAGTGCTCTTTCATAACAAAAGCACAATGACAATTAGGAACAGAAAAGAACTCCTTCAGTGGGATTAAGGCATCTGAGAAAGACCTACATGATGCCATCTAATGGTCAAAATGAATGCCTCCTTGAAGATCAAGACAAAGACAAGGATACCTGTTTCTAAGGCTGCTTTCAACAGAGTACTGGAGGCAGTAGCCATACCAATTAGTCAAGAAAGAGAAATAAACTGCACATAAATCGGAAATAAAAAGTAAAAATATTTATACCGACAGACGACCTGGTTTAGCACATAAAACTATCCTAAGAAGGGAATTGGGGAGATGGCTCAGTCAGTAAAGTGTTTGCGGCACAGAGTTTGGATCCCAAGCGCTCACGTATAAACCTGGACGTAGCAGTGGTATGCATCTGTAATCTCAGCTAGGAAGGTAGAGATAGGAAGATCCTTGGAGTTCACTGGCCAGCTAGCCTAGCTGAAATGATGAGCTCTAGGTTCAGTGAGTGACTCTGCCTCAAAGAATTAAGCTGGAGAATGATATCAACCTCCGGGGTGTGTGTGTGTGTGTGTGTGTGTGTGTGTGTGTGTGTGTGAGAGAGAGAGAGAGAGAGAGAGAGAGAGAGAGAGAGAGAGGTGTGCATGCATGTCTTCTGTGTGTTGTGCACATGAGTTCAGGTACCCATGGAAGCTAGAAGAGGGCATCAGATTCTCTAGATTTAGAGTTACCAGCAGTTATGAGCTGCACAATGTGGGTGCTGTGAACCAAACTCAGCTTCTCTGCAAGAGCAGCCAGTGCTCTTAAGTGCTGAGCCATCCCTCCAGTCCCTCTGTACTGTTTTCTATGAGTGTTCTAATTTACACTCCCATCAACAGTGCATAACGTTTTCTTTTTTGGATAGGAGTCATCCTGGCTGGATTGACATTGAATCTCATTGTGATTTTGATTTACATTTCCCTAATGATTAGTTATGTTAATCTCTTCTTTGAGGAATGTCAGTTCAAGTCTTTGACTTATTTTAAAAATGGGGTTTTGTTATTAAATTGAGTTCCTTATATACTGGATGTTAACTATTTATGAGATAATAGTTTCAAATATATTCTCTAGGTGTCTCTTTTCCCTGATGATTATTTTCTTTGCAGTAGAAGCTTTTCAACTTGATGGAATCCCATTTGCCTAGGTTGCTTTTCTTTCTCATGCTTTTGAGGTTTCTTCTTTTTCATAAATCCATGTTTAGACCAATGTTAATGAGATTTGCCCCCTCAGTTTTTCTTCAGTAGTTATATAGTTTCAGGTCTAATGTCTGGGATCTGTATTGTGCTATTTTTGGTACAATGGCAGTTTGACTTCTAGCAAGTGTGTCAGCATGGCTGAATATTTGTATCCTTCCCCTTCACTCCTTATACAAAAGAGCTCAAATTAGCCTTATGTATAAGAATGAAAACAAAGCCAGGAGGTGGTGGCGCACGCCTGTAATCCCAGCACTGGGGAGGCAGAGCAGGCGGGTCTCTGTGAGTTCAAGGCCAGCCTGGGCTACAGAGTGAGTTCCAGGAAAGGTGCAAAGCTACACAGAGAAACCCTGTCTCAGGGGGAAAAAAAAAGAATGAAAACAATAAAGCTTTTTCAAAAAAATGGAAGCAACAGTTATGATTGTGAATTAAGCAGTGGATCAAGCAATGGTTTCTTACTTTTAAAAGGCACAAAGTATTTTTTGAGTATGTGTTGCATATTATCAATATCAAAGTGTTCATATTTCAAAAAATACCGCTGAGGAAAATGAAAAGAACTCAAAGAATGGGATAAAATATTTGGAGGTTGTTTTGTAAGGAAACCAATCTAGAATATACAGACACTGTATAAATAAAGCAGCTCAATAAGAAAAACCAATCTGATTAAAAATGGACATTGTGGTTGGGGATTTAGCTCAGTGGTAGAGCGCTTGCCTAGCAAGCACGAGGTCCTGGGTTCGATCCTCAGCTCAAAAACAACAACAACAACAACAAATGGACATGGGGTGCTAGAGAAATGCCTCAGTGGTTAGGAGCACTGGCTGCTCTTCCAGAGGACCCAGGTTCAATTTCAGGCACCCATGTGGTGACTCACAACTACCTGTTCCTCCAGTTCCAAAGGATCTGAACCCCTCTTCTGGCCTCTGAGGGTACTGCTTATGTGTGGTGTGTGGATATACATGCAAGCTAAACAACCATACATATAAAATAATAAATCTTTTAAAAAGAACATAGGACTTAAACATCTTCATATGTAAATATTTAATATCAAGATATTAAAATGATCATCAAGTATATGGAAATGGTTAGCCTGCAGGGAAACGCCAATGAAATCACAGTGAGATTCATTCCATAGTCTCCAAGACAGCTATAATCAGAAATAGAAAATAATAAATGTTGATGACGATGTGGAAAACTTGTAATTCTTGTGCATTGGTGATGGGAACAGAAAATAGGAGCATCATGATGGAAAACATTTTTTTTAGTTTCTCAAAATGTTTAAATACATAATTACAATAGAACCTTACAATTCCTATCCCTAGATATATACCTGAGACATAAGAACACATCTTCATAAAAACCACTTGTATAAAAATGCTTATAGCAGCATTATGCAAGACAGCCAATGAAGGGGAGCAACACACCCATCATCCAGTGAATGGCTGAACAAAATATAATATTTCTATACAAAGAAATAAAGTTCAGCAATGAAAAAGAAGGCCCTGACACACGGTACAGACGAACCTGGGAAACATTATGCCCTGTGAAATAAACCGACACAAAAGGCCACAGGATGTGTGGTACCACTTACATAAAACATCTGAACGGATAGAGACAAAAAGAAGAGAGCTCACAGAGGATGGGGGAGAGGAATGGGGCGTGATGCTAATGCTTATGGGAATCCTCTGGGAGGTGCTGGAATGGTTTGGGAATGACCCAGGGAGAGGGTGGCTGCACGGCTTTGTGAGTATACTAAAAACCACTGAAATGTGCCTCTCAAAGCGTGGGCTTGACGGTAGATACATTGTATTTTAAGAAAGCTATCATTAAAGAAAAATGTAAGTAGACACGGCCAATATCTTGACTTAGAGAAAAGTTGCAGTTGCAGTGGCCCAAACCGAACTAAATCTGAAGAGCAAAGACCCGGTTTCACTCTTAATCTGCTCTCCGACCTCGGGGGGGGGGGGGGGGGTGGGAAAAAGCAACGGAACCCCTTTACTTCTCAGTTTCTGCATGTGAGAAATGGGGGAATCTCTCCTCTGTAAAAGGTTTTATGGGTGGGGGTCCAAGAACACGGCGTTTGCGGCTTGCTATTCAAGGGCTTGTTAACTCTCGGGCTGAGATCCTGAGCTGTCCTCTGAAGTGGGAGTTCTTCTCCTCAGGTTCAGGCTGTTTAAGATGACCTCATCACTTTTTTAGATTCTGGTCCTCACTCCCGACTCTGGGTGCTTTGGGTAGTCGGTTTCCTTCCTTGTTTATAACAAACAACTGAACTAACCAGCTCAAAAAGAGAAAATTATTTCGGCTCACAGCTTTGGAGGTTACAGCCCATGTTGATCGGTCTCATTGCTTTTGGGACCATGAGGAGGCGGCACATCACGGTCACACATCAGAAAACTACTCGCCTCGTGGCTAAGACACCGAAGAGGGAGAAGTCAGACCTAGTGGCACGGACCTGTGATCCCCGCTACGTGGGAGTCCGAGGCAGGAGGCAAATTTGAGTAATGTAGTGAGACCTTGTCTCAAAGCTCAGGGAACTTGGCCGAAGAGTGGGGTGGGGGGAAAAAAGAAACATTAAGAGCAAGAAGAAGAGAGAAGAGTTGTGAAGTGTCACCTCCAGGGCAAGACACAACCAATGCAAACACAAATCACAGGCACTGGGACTGCCCAAGAATGAGCCCATTAACAGTCAGGTATAAATAGAGGAGGGGTTCAGGGGACCTTACCCCTCACTGCTGGACTGTTTGCTACAGATAGATTCAGGGAGAGGGGGAAACCATGACCTTTGGTTGTGTACACACTGGTGACCACACCAGGATCCAACGGATAGTTCTGATCCAATGGTGTCACAGGTGGCTCTAGTTAAATTCAGTGGGTCACAAGATAAGAGCAGAAGCCATGAACCTGGGAAAGGAGCTGCTAGGAATGAGGGAGTGCTGAGAGAGATAGGGAGGAGACAAGAGGGAAGAGAGCAATCAGAAGAGAACGTGTATGATACATGATGTCTATTATACAGAATATAACGTACATGTATGAAATTGTCAAGTAACAGAAATAATAAAAAGGCTTTAACATGATAGCAGAAGGGGGTGAGCAGACGCAATAGTTCAGTGGTAGAGAAATAAGGAACTAGATTGCCACTACTGTCTTCAATCACACCCATAATGACTTAACCTCCCATAGGCTCCTCTTCCTACAGAGTCTACCACCTCGTAAAGCACCAATGGGCCTTTATGGTACATTCCAGACCAAACTGCCACAGTGCTTACCACAATTATCTCAAACAGTAGATAGCCTCAAAATTAGGAAAAGAGCCCCAGTGCAGATCTGGGGTTACACATATAAATGAGATTCAATTGCACCCCCCAAGAGGTCAACTGGAGAAGGTGTGATAGGAAGGCAAATACCTATGTTTATAAGTTAGTGTATTTATCTATGGTGAGACCAGTGAGTGATCGTGAATACACATCTGCCTTTCACAACCTGTGCTCCCTGGAGGCACAAGGTGAGGGTCTGTTGGGTGAGGAACTTGGGCATGCTTCTAAAAGAGAGAAGATTGGAAAGGCAAGGGTGTAGCTCAGTGGTACAGTGCTTTCTTAGCATATATTAGGCCCTACGTTCAATTGCTAGTATGGAAAAAAAGTTGAACATGATTCTAAAATAATTTTTTAAGAATTCATGATATTGGATGTTTTAGTAGATAAACACACCACTGACAGATGACTGCTAACAGAAAGGGAACTTTAAAACCAACATATTTCAACAGCACGGGGTCACTCAGCTCACTCCCTTTCCTGGTAACCTCTTTATTCTGTCTTAAAAACACTAATAAAAACACGACGTAATTTGCTCCAACACTGTGTTCAAAGCAAGGCTCAAGAGGTTTATTTAGACCAGCTCATGTACTGCCTACATTATTTATGGGGCTAATGCTCCACAAGGGCAGCATTAGAGGGCTCACTTCTCTTAGGTCATCTGTTGCTCAGAATGGTTCCTGGAAACTCAGTTGTCTTTTCCTAAAACCCCAGGATGTCAGGAACGAAAATATACATTATGAAATACCTCCACCTCCCCAGCCCCGTTCAAAAGGAGTTTTCATGTAGCTTTCCATTCTTAATGTTGAAATATTTCCATTGATGATCCTTTGAGCAGGCAAATTGTAAAACCTTGGTATTTGGAATTGTTTGCTCATGTTTTCTTAAATTATATCCTCTTGTGGGTCCATAAAATTTGAAGTTATTACAAATAAATAAATGGGTTTTCTCTTCATGATGTAAACCATCTTTCATTGAGGTCACCAGGGGAAGTTTGGTTTGGATGGAAGCACAGCCTGCCAGGGGTGGGCAGCTACCTTCCCAAGGGGCCATTCAAGCAGGCAAAGCAAGCTCTGCTGATCTGTTGTCTTGTTTGAACTTCCAGTGAGACGCCCAAGTGTTTCAAATGCTCCCTCTTCCTAAAATGTTCCGCATGTGAGGACAAAGACTATTTTCTCAGAGCCAGGCGACAAGAAAGGGTATGTGGGGCATGCCCAAGCCACCAACATGAATCAAACTGGATTTTTAAGGGGCTATTCAGTGTTTCAGTATGCCCAAAGCAACCTTCCACACACAGTGTGGCAAACAAAGATTCAGGGTGGAAGAAAGCTGGGGTTAATGATTGATTAGGAGAGAGATTGGCTGTTTGTGACATGCCCTGCTGATGGTAATGCTTCTTGGGAAATGGTAAATCCATAGTTTTCTGGGTGCCTGCAGGCTGCCATACCTATACTGGAGATGTAAGCTGAGATTCTGAAACAGTACGTAATCCAGTCTCTGTGGGAAAATAAGTCCCATGGCATATGGAGCTTGGGTCAGGACAGCTGATGACTCACAGTTTGTGTTCCTTGGCTAGACAATGCCCATGTCTGAGTCCTTGGATTCAAGGCAGGATGTCCTCTATGAAGGATGTCTCTTTCTCAAGTCTCTGCCCAGAGAATACTTCTAATTCTCCTGCAATCATGTTAGTACAGAAATGTGTTTTTCAGAGTGTGGAAATAGGGCATTTGCTAGGACTTGGGGCATCGTTTGGAGCTAGGATTACAAAATATCTGCCACTGATTTTTTTTTTTCTTAGTTGTAATAAAAACACAGATCAACACCAGTTGTGGGTAAGGATGTGAGACAATAGGGATTCTTATCCATGGGTAATGTCTTGGGCTTTTGAATTTTATTTAAAAACCTCTTATGACATTTATCACTTGTATGTGTATGTGTTCATGTGCTTGTATGTGGTGTGTGTCTATGTGTGTTCATGGCACATGTGTGAAGATCAGAGGGCAATTTGTGAGAATTGGTTCCCTCCTTCTACAGGATGGGTCTTGGAGACCAAACTCAGGCTTGGCAGCAAGCACCTTACCCACTGAGCCATATCACCAGCCCTATGACTAATGTTACAGCTACTGTAACCTTTGAAGACAGCTTGCCTGCTGTGGATGATTGATTGATAAATAAAGGTGATTGGCCAGTAGCCAGACAGGAAGTATAGGCGGGACAAGGAGAGAGGAGAATTCTGGGAAGTAGAAGGCTGAGGCAGAGAGACACTGCCAACTGCCGCCATGACAAGTAAGATGTAAGGTACCAGTAAGCCACCAACCACGTGGCAACTTATAGATCAACAGAAATGGGTTAATTTAAGATATAAGAACAGGCCAGGCGGTGGTGGTGCACACCTTTAATCCCAGCACTCGGGAGGCAGATGCAGGCGGATTTCTGTGAGTTCGAGGCCAGCCTGGCTACAGACTGAGTTCCAGGACAGGCTCCAAAGCTACACAGAGAGAAACCCTGTCTCGAAAAACAAAACAAAAGATATAAGAACAGCTAGCTAGAACCCTGCCACAGCCATACAGTTTGTAAGCAATAAAAGTCTCTGTGTGTTTACTTGGTTGGGTCTGAGTGGCTGCGGGACTGGTGGGTGAGAGAGATTTGTCCTGACTGTGGGCCAGGCAGGAAAACTCTAGCTACAGCTTGTCTGTTTCCTCTGAATATAGTATTTTGTTGTTTTTTTTTTGTTGTTGTTGTTGTTGTTTGTTTTATTTTTTTATTTTTTTTTTTTACCAAATGAGTCAGCAATTGTGCTCCTTTAAAACTTACATACTAACAAAAATCTTTTTGTTTATGTCGATCACAGTTCTATTCAAAATGTCCAGAACAAGCCACCAAAATGCCCTTCAAACATGAATGGACAATGATGGTACATCGGATGATGAACTGTCATTCCGTTTTGCAAATAAATGGGCCACTAAGCTATATAATGACAAGGAGGAAGCTTAGATGTACATACACACTGAGTGGAATAAGACAATCCAAAAAGTCCACATACTGTATAATTTCAACTCTTCCATCTGACAAAGGTAAAATACAGAGTTAAAATAAAAGACATGGGCTGGAGAGATGGCTCAGAGGTTAGGAGCACCGACTGCTCTTCCAGAGGTCCTGAGTTCAATTCCCAGCAACCACATGGTGACTCACAACCATCTGTAATGAGATCTGGTGCCCTCTTCTGTATACATAATAAATAAAATAAATCTTTAAAAAAAAAAGAAAAGAAAAGAAAAGACATGACTGTCAGAGATTGAATCTAAGGGAAGAATAGATGAATCATAGGGGTTTGTGGCTGCACATTAGAAACTGCCTTCATAAGACATGGCAGATGAGAGGAATCTGGGTAACAAAAAAACAGACGTTGTTCCTGAAAGAGAAAGATTGAAGGACACTGGAGATCACAAGGGGGTGACAGGATGACTGAGAACAGGATGTATATATTATATATGACGTGACAGCAGAGGGGCTAGCTAGGTCTGGGGAAAGGGAGCTAGTGGGGAGGAGGGACAAGGAAGGGTTAATGTAAGTACAATATACTATGGCATACACGTAAGAAAATGTCATATTTAAACCCTTTCTTTTATATGCCAAAGAAGTGAATAACCAGAAAAGAAACTTTTGTATAGCCTGGGCTATTCACTTCCTCATTTGCTTCCTTGTAGTTGGAAGTTTCTCTGGTCCTGCCCGGCCCCTCAGCCCAGATGAATCTCTCCCACCCACATCTCACAGCTGCTTGGTCCCAAGTAAACACACAGAGGCTCATATTGTTTACAAACTGTATGGCCTGTGGCTCAGGCTCCTTGTTGGCTAGCTCTTATAACTGAACTCAACCCATTTCTATTAAACTATATGTTACCACGTAGCTGTGGTGTTAATGGTCTGCTGGCATCTTGTTGCTTCTTGGGCTGTTGGCTGGCATCCCTCTAGACTCTGCCTTTCTCTTTCCTGTCTCTTGCTGTGGATATCGTTCTGTGTAAATAAAATGCTGATTGGCCAGTGGCCAGGCAGGAAGTATAGGCGGGACAAGAGAGAAGAGAATTCTGGGAGGTGGAAGGCTGGGGCAAAGAGACGCTGCCAGCCACCGCCATGACAATGAAGATGTAAAGGTACAGGTAAGCCACGAACCAAGTGACAAAGTATAGATTAATAGTAATAGATTAATTTAAGATAGAAGAAGTAGATAACAAGAAGCCTGCCACGGCCATACAGTTTCTAAACAATGTAAGTTTCTGTGTGTTTACTTGGTTGGTTCTGAGTGTCTATAGGCCTGGCGGGTGAGAGAGATTTGTCCTGAATGTGGGCCAGGCAGGAAAACTCTAACTACAGTCTCTCTCCTTGGATTTCCCACCTGCCTCTAAGCTGCCTTGCCATAGGCCAAAACAGCTTATTTGTTAACCAATGGGAGCAACATATTCAAAGCATACAGAAGGACATCCCCCAGCATTCCCTTCTTCCTACTTAAGGACAGCACACTGACTATGCCTACCCTGCCTGCCTCACCCATGCTCCCATATCAGCACTCAAACATTCTATAGCTTCTCCTGTCTCAAAAAGCAAATGGGCTACCAACAACATCTTGAGACGAAGCCAAGCATTGCCTATGCCTTTTCCTTCCTCTATAGTTGCTGTGACATGCAAAGCTTTGGGATTGACCTGGATGGGATGATAGGAGTGTAGAAACAACAGACAGAAAAGCAAAGCTGGTGTTGGGTGGCTGTGTGTTCTGAGGAGGATGCACCAGCAGCAGCCTGGGAACTCTGCATGAATGAGGAGGAGCTGGTTATCTCATCTCAGAGGGGTCTCTGAGCAGAGCAGTCTCTGCCTCTGCCATCAGGGAAGAGGAAGCTGTGGTTGTTGCTCTCTATACACACTGTTGACATCCATACCCAGATCAGTGGAAGGCCTTGCTATTCCCATGAAGCACCTGAGTTTTTGATATGGTGGTGCTGTGTCCACAATGCACATTCATTCAGGACTTCATCTGTTCCCCACATAGAGCAAGACTCCTCTCAAGATTTGTGCATTCCAGGCCAGGCCTGGTGGCACACATCTTTAATGCCAGCACTCAGGAGTCGGAGGCAGGTGAGCCTCTGAGTTTGAGTCCAGCCTGGTCTACAGAAAGAGTTCCAGAACAGCCAGGTCTACACAGAGAAACCTTGTCTCATAAAAGAAGAAAAAATGTGTGTATTCCTCCTGCCATGAATTCCATTTCTTCTACTTGCCAAATTTTAAAAAGATTTTCCTTATTGAATAATTTCAATCATATGTAAAAATGGAACAGTGAGCCTCATAATCATATCACCCAGAATTAAGAATTATGAACAGGCTGGGTGTGGTGGTACACACCTTTAATCCCAGCACTCAGAAGACAGAGGCAGGCAGATCTCCATTAACTCAAGACCGTCTTGGTCTACATAGTAAATTCTAGGTCAGTTATAGCATGATAGTGAGACTCCATCTAAAAGAAAAGCAAAATAAAAATAAAACAGCAGAAAACCACCCAAACAAACAAAGAACTACTAGTGGGTGAGAGCTGCTTCACTTCTCTCCCTCTTGAGGAGTATTTTAAAGCAGGTTCCAGGCAAAAGGAATGCCAGCACTCAGGAGTCGGAGGCAGGTGAGCCTCTGAGTTTGAGTCCAGCCTGGTCTACAGAAAGAGTTCCAGAACAGCCAGGTCTACACAGAGAAACCTTGTCTCATAAAAGAAGAAAAAATGTGTGTATTCCTCCCCAGGTATTGCAGGCTACAGCTACAAAAATTAAGGGGTTTCTTAGGTAACTTTAATACGACATAAGTCTGACATAACAGTCTTCAATTGACTGAAACACATATTTCAATATGTATTGCAGAACAGTAATTCTTGTTCTTTCTTAAAGTCAACTTTCTATATATCTTATTGGATCATTCCCATAGACTCTCTTAAAAAAAAGATATATTTATTATATATAAAAAACCAGAAATTGAACTCAGGACCTATGGAAGAGCAACCAGTGCTCTTAACCACTGAGCCATCACTCCAGCCCCCCATATATTCTTGATTGATCTCCTTTTCCCACCCAATCAATGAGAACCTGTCATTATTATTATTATTATTATTATTATTATATTAATATTATTTTATATCTTGAAGAGAATGCATGAAAGAGGAATGGAAAGAATCATGCATTAACATAAATATAAAATATTTTCTTGTGAACCTCTCAGAGAAATTTATTAGTTCTCAGGTGCAATGACTGGTTTTAATGTTTAATTTTTACAAATGATCCATCTTAAGCTATGTCTAGAGACTCATAGTTAAATGAGAGAGTTGCTTAAGTCTGTGAAACACTGCTTTAACATTTCTCCATTTTTAAAAAGAAGCTGTATTATACATAGAACAAATAAAATAATCTGTATACACATAGACTTTATTTTAGAGTATTAATAATACTCTCTATATATGCATGAATATTTTATGACAAATCTCAGTAATGTGAAGAAAACACCAGTTGGTCAAATTCAATTCAATGTGCCATTTCTTGCAAGTGAAATTTCATAAGCAACATAGCCAGCTTTATATTTTAGACCTCTATTGATGATAGCATTTCTCTCACACTGACTTCTAGACTTTCCAAGCACATTCTTTATTATTTTTTTTAGTTTTGTTTTGCCTGCAGTGTATCTGTGAGGATGTTGGACTCCCTGGAACTGGAGTCCCAGACAGGTGTGAGCTACCATGTGGGTGCAGAGAATTGAACCTGGGTCCTCTGAAAGAGCAGCCAGTGCTCTTAACAGCTGGGCAATCTCTCCAGCCCATTATTCTTAACCTTTAGCATTGCATTATGCTCTTTATTTAGAAACCTTTCTTTAGAAAGAGAAGCAATCCTTATTCTTTCAGAAATATCCCTTATACACTAATATGGCAGTTATTTCATGGCCATGACAAAAAAAAATCTGTTTCTACTTATCTTCCCCTAGATACCTTCTGAAAACACAACCATTATTATTCATAATTCTTTATAATCAATAAATTATTGGCCTAGCACTTCATCACTAAGATTACATGCAAAGAGGCATAAAGAGTGTTAGTTATTTGGTTCACCCATCCCCCAGACTCCTAAAGACATGCCTACTAAAACTACAGAGCTGTGACGAGTACCATGGGGATTGCTCTGCAAAGAAGATGAGGGTCAAGACTCTGGAGAACCAGCAGGGAAAGAGCAGCTCCTGAGGCATGCTGGGTCTTCTATGCTGACATCTTCCACATGGGGAGGAAAGGGCCTTCCAAGGAGAGGGTGCATCACTTGGTGGCTCCCTCAGGCGATGATGAGCCCATAGTCTCCACAATTGCACTTCTGTTCTTTCCGACTCCCATAATGCACCTCTGCATACAGCTCCTCCTCTGTCGTTCACAAAAGTGATGCTCAGTTTTCCAAAGCTGTTGGGATACTTGTGAGCTCTTCCATCACATCAAAGAATTCCTTCCAATCCTCTGGCCTGCCAAACTGTGCCCAGTGTTGCTCAGCCATCTTCAGAGAGCATATAGGTTGTTGTAAAACCTGTGGTCTTGGATGATTCTCAGTTTCTGTCTCCTTGAAACGTGTCCACATCCATCACAATGGATATTTTCAGCCCTATTGTCCAACACGTAGCCAGAATGAAACTTAATTGCTGGAGAGGTCACAGCAAAGTAAACAGCCCACTTAAAAGCGTTGCCTGTCTACAGAGGGTCACATGGCTGGATCCTCATCTGCCAACCCTGCAGGATGGTGCACACTGCTCATTGGTTAGTATGCTGTTCTCATGGCTAACAGCGTATGTGTGGAAATACATAAAATATGAATGCACATTAACTACAGACAGCAGTTCTCAATGCTAATAGTCTCTTTGTTCATCCCTTTCGCTGATTGCTAATCACGTACTAAATATTTTCATAGAAAAAGTGGCTGAAGACACCCATCATGCAGCTCTGTGTTCAGCTCACTCTATCTGCCCTGAAGTAGTCAAGTGTGGCCAGCCAAGCAAGCGAGTTAGCTAGTGCCAGTGCTGGACATTCCTTTAGCTCATGCCCAATTGTCACCTTTGTAAGAATTTCTCAAATTTAACCCCACTGTAAACATAGCACCATCTGGCTACACTCACTCAGAGAGAAACTGTGATTCATGTGTGTTGGGGGGGATTTTTCTATACTCCAACGGTAAGACATGGCTAGCTTCTACCCCTCTACTGTCCCCCTTATCAGCACCCCGTGGCTTCAAGTGGGGGGAACTTTTCCTCTTGTGGAATGACATCTATCTCCTACCACAGAGGCCAAGAGACAAGGTCCTTTTCCTTCTCACAGCGGTAGTGGTCATAAGCATACTTGTCACAAGACTCGGCCAGATGTGTCCCTCAAGACTTGGAATCCAGCACAGCCAAAAGTCTCACTTTGCTGTCATCAGCTTGATCTAGCAGGGGCCTCGTTCTTAGACTCCACGCCTCCAATCTCTATAGATGTCTTGATTTCTTCCTCTCCCAAGCCTGGTTCCCCAGGATCCTTGTCCATAACTGAGCACCCTACGGCTACCAGCAAACTCCTTTACTTGCTCTATCAAGGATATCTGTCTACTGTTCATTCTATGGCCCTCAAACTGACCCACTAAGACAAGTAAGGAAAGCATAGTTCTAACTCTAGAAACATCTCTGCAGTCTGCAGCAGAGAACTCAGTAAGCCACTGGTTGTCTGGGCTGTAGCTGGATTAATGATCAGGAACATGTCACCTTCAGGGACTAAGCAATGGCTAGTGTTTAGACAGGAATCACTTGAAGAGTTTTCTTCCTATTTGACTGTTCTGCAGTGTTATTCATGTTAAAAATTAAATAAATCCAGAGTCTGTTTTGTTAGCATTGGTGATGTGGCCCTATTGAAAAAGTCACACTTGATTCCTGTCATATTTCAGCATGCCTGCCCTGGTGGCTGTGAGGTCCTGTCCTTCCCAGGACTGGCATGATGAGAAGCCTCTCACACTGTCTTTCAGTCACCCGTTGACATGAAAAGGCTCCTCTGCTCTGCTTATTGGAAATGAGGCCAAGTACGTAAGGATGGCAATACTGGGTTTTGAAACCTGTCAAGAGGAAGGAGTCTCATCCACCTGGAGTGCAGAGCAGGGTGTCATGTGTGAAAGGTGGGCAGGGAGGGCACCTTCATGAGTGGGCACAGCCAGTGCCTAGGCTTCCACATGGATGAAGATGTTCCCAAGTGACCTTCACACTTGCTGCTACATAGATACAAATGGCCTAAGGGCCTTGTTTGCGATGGCACCTGCTAAGGAAGGAGACAGACAGACAGACCAGAAGAACAAACTGTGACATCCTCAGGATCCATGTGATAGTAGTGTCTCTTTACCCCCAGGCTCTGTCTTGGCACAGCAGTAATGACATCAGCAAAAATGAGCAGCTCCCCAGTGTAGTGGGTAGCCATTCCAGCTTTGATCTGGAAAGCTGGCATTTTCCCAAGCCTTGTATATCAGTCGGTCTCCTAAGCCAGTCTCCTGCTGCTTTCCAGCATTGGTGATGTCTGGCTTCCACAGAAATACTGCACAGTGGTGGGCTTTGCTGGGGACAGTGCAGTTAAGTGCCCTAGATCAACCAAGCCTCAAAATCTATTCACATTATGGCACCAAAAGGAATATTCAGAACAGAAGGCCCACACAAGAGTGATAGAATGGTAACTGAAATGTGGCTGAAGAATAGCCCATCCATCCCGAAGGCAGTCGTTGGGTCTACAAAGTTCCATGTTGGTTCAAGAAGGAAAGAGGGCTGCTGCTCCCGTGAGTTGCCTTCAGCACACTTTCTTTCTAATTGTGTTTTTGAGATAATTTACACAACACAGAATCACTTCTCCCTCACTTTAGGCAGTGCTGATGATCAACTGTGCTAGATAAGTACTTTACCATTGATTACATACACCTAGCCCCAAATCCACTGCTCTAAAGTACATGACATGGTGGTTTTAGTGTAGTCAACCATCACTAGCCTGCAATGCCAGAATATGTCATCAGCAGTCACTGCCATCTCTTCCCAAACTTCTGTTTCTATGAATTTGTCCATTTAGAAATTTCAAATAAATGATATCTTACACAGTATTTTGAAGGATGATCTGTTGCATTGTACAGAGGCATGGCTCCTTTAAGAGGTCCTGCTGTGCAGCTGAGCACTTGAATGGTGTGGTATTAGAATGGGGGACTAGATAGAAATGGCTGCCACTGTATGAACTCAGCAAATTCCCAGAGTTAGTGTGTATAAGTGGGGTCCTGGGCGGTACCCATAGGCATGAGGCTAGGCTCTCATGGAACTGAGGGGGTAGAGCCAGCTACCAGCACCATGTGCTAAGTGGAGCCATGTTGCCACAATAGCCTAAGGCTTGGCTCATGCTGTCAGAGAACACTGCAGGAATTTAATAAAGCCAGGTCCGGACCAAAAACAAAAACAAAAATAAAACAAAACCTCTGAGCAGGTACAGAATGTGCTTAAATGCTGAAGAAAATGGGTAATGGGTATAGTCATAGAAATAAATAAATAAGTAGTTTAAAAATAATAAAGACTTTAAAGAAAGAATAAAGTATCATAAAAAGAATAAGTGACATAAGGATGGGAAATACACAGGGTTTCTAGATCCTGTATGGTGTTTTGTTGACTTTGAATTTTTTGAATGCTGGTGAGTGAAGGGCAAATACTTCAGAGAGACAATGGATCATAACAAAAAACCTGCTAAATTAAACCAGCCAATATATTTTAAGAATGTCTTAACTTTAGAATGGAAGTCAGAAAATGTACTGTATTAGGGGAGAGGTTATGCTTTTGTTTCCACAGGAAACACAAAAATCTATGAATTCCTTCAAAATTAATAAAGATCAAGTTTGACTGGGAAAGACCTCCTGAATATCTTGGCTGCAGACATGAAGGAAGAAACCAAGTCAAACCATAAGACAGTGATGTATATGCTGATCCCTCTACATGGGAATAGCTCTGAGACTGGATGAGACATGATAAATCTTGTTGGCTACAGAGTCCTCCTGACTTATATTTTACAAGCTATCTTTTCATATGGCATTGATGGATATTTTTTGTTATAGTTTGGTTATGCAGTCCAAATGGATTTATAAAGTTGACAGATGTCTTTTACCTGCTCAAACATAGAACAGAGAATCATGTTTAGCTGATTTGTGTACACTGTACTTTTCATACTTGTGTGGTGATATTTTATTTGTACTGAAATTTGGTGATACTTCATTTGTGCTTTAATAAAGTTTGCCTGGAGATCAGAGGAAATAGCAAGCCATTTTAAGTCAACATAGAAGTCAAGCAGTGGTAGCACACGCCCTTAATCTGACCACTTAGCAGGCAAGGTCTCTGTGTGTTCAAGGCCATACTAGGAACAGAGCCAAGAATGGTGACACACACCTTTAATCCCAGTACCTACCATAGAGACCTGGAGGTCTGTATAGATAGGGAGTGACAAGGAAGTGAGGTAGCTGGGCTAAGATAGCCAATGAGAGGGCAGAACAATGAGGCAATAAAGGCACAGGTATGACAGGAAGTAGCTCACATATGGAAGCTGTAGAGCTGGTGAGGTAAGGTTGGCTGGTACCTATTCCTATTTCTCTGATTTTTAATACTTTCAGTCCTATATTTGGCTCTGTGTTTTTTATTTAATAAGACCATTTTGAAATTCATCTACATACTTATGTTAATGCAGATATGATGTTATCTTTAAAAGTTTATATGTTTTCAGAAAAACAAAAAACAAAAGACCAGTCAGCATTGAAGACAAGTAGCCCAGGTGATTGATCCAACCTCTCAGAGTGCCCTTGTTGCAGTTTCCTAAAATCTGCATCCATCCAGGGCAACTTCAAAGCAGTTAGCTGAAAAGGTCCAGCCTCACAGACTACTCTAGCCAGGACTTCAGATAAGCCCTGCACTTTCCCATTACACAGGGACTGGACAGCAAATGATTCAGCTAGCTCTCCCAGGACTGGACCATTATCCCAATTTTCTCAGGATTCCCTAAAGATACCACGACCCCCAGACAGCAGGAAGTAATTTTAAGAACATGACACCCACATTCCCAAGAGGAAGGGTGGGTAGTTTCGGTCAATTGATGGGTTATGGGTGTTTATCATCCTTTAGGGATTGGTTGCAAGTTGTTATTGGGCACAGTCATAGAGGAAAGGATATTAAGTAAGCAAAGGATATTAGATTCAGGGATCTCCTTATGAAAAGAAAAAGAGAGGATATGGAAATGATAGGATAAAAAGATAGATATTGAATCTACTTTTAAACTAAAAAAAGCAACTACTAGTCTCAAATATTTATCATAAGTATGGATTTTTGTATATTGCTACAAATTTAAGATTATTTTTGTTATACTACATAAATATGTGTGTGTGTGTGTGTTTCTACTCTTGTTTAAGGTATTTTTGTAAATTGATACAAATTTAAGGTTATTTTTGTTATACTGTATGTATATTTCTACTCTTATTTAAGGTATTGTACCTATGCAGATCATTTAACAATGTAATGTAAAGTTCTAGTCTTTGAAAGTTATTAGTACAAACTATTTAGGATAATTAAGAAACACAGGTAAATAGTAAGTCATCTATAACAATCAAATTTGTGGCCATGTTAGGTATGTTTTCAAGGTCCAACATAGATATATTTTAGATAGTTAGATGGTCCTCAAATGCTTCAGAGACCTACCGAATATGGCATTTAAAATGTTTTAATAACACAAGGTTTCTCATGATAGTGAGACACATTTGCTCTTGGCAGCACCAATTTATTTCAAAAAAGGATGATGGGCATCAAAGAACCCCCATATGGAGTTTGCTTTCACTGTGGCAAAGCTAGCTATTGGGCAAGAAATTGCCTTTGCCTCAAGTGCTGACAGTATGCTATCCAAATTAGAAGAGCAGGATACAAAAGAAGGCAACTACCAAATTTTGCCAAGACAAGGTAAGACAGTCCTTCAAAATTTCTGCTTCACAGAAAAGTCTGTCAGATATTCTAGACCTATAGGCCAAAGATGGAAGCCCTAAGATTACAGAGGGACTGTGGTTGACTGTTCAGGCAGCCAGATGTCTCTGTCATTTCTATAGTTTTGGAAGTTGTTTGCTCTGCACTTCCTGATTACTTCTCAGGTCTCTGATAGGGTTGAAGATGAGATAGTTATAGTTATAGTTTTCCTTGTTACCATATTCAGAAAAGAAACTCACAAAAGAGATGTTAAGTGTATGAGAGACATAAAAGCTTACATTGTTTATCTATGAAAATGTTGTAAGGCCTAAAAAGGTATTTCTAGGTTGATAATACAATTTATGATAGAAAGTGAATTAGGTACAAAACTTTGGACTCACCAAGATAGGATAGATAATATTTTCTCCATATTTGCGAAATACAAATGGACTGAACATTCCAAATGTAATTCTTACTTGATAACTGTTCTTATTACACATAGTTTTACTTTGTTAAATAAAACCTTTCCTTTTTATTTAGACAATCCCTGATAATTGTTCCTATTGTATCTAGTTTTTCTATATTAGAGTTAAAATGTTTCCTTTTTATCTAGACAAATAGGGGGAGATGTTGTAAGATATTCATTTGCACTGACACTCTGAGACTAACAATAAAGTTTACCTTGAATTAGAAGGCAGAGACAGTGATTGGTTGACTGGAATTAACCACAGAGGTTTTGGGGTACCCAGGATACATATAGAGAGACACAGGAAGTAGTAGGTAGGGGCATAGAAAGATTCATGGGTCTTTTGGATGGGGGCCGGAGAGAGAGAGGTGGTCACTGGTCACTTCTCCACTGCTTCTCTGATCAGACAGGTTTTTATGCTGATATCTGACTCCTGAGTTTTATTTAATAATAGAAAAATATAAGTAAATGCTTCATTGAGCCATGTTTTATAATGTAGCCATACTTGTTTTATGTTTGAATAGCGTTCCATTTGTGAGAACAAAATGCCTTTTGCCCACCTGTCATTAATTGGTGGGCATTTCCCACTTTTCAGTTAGGAACAATGAAGCTCTGAGTACCAAAATTTGTGTGAAGACTCATCCTCTGTTCTCTGAGTACCTGGAAGTAAATTTTCAGGTCACAGATTTCACCACATCTTGCTATTCTGGTTCCATGTACCAAAGCTTGGAGCAAAATGGTCCCAGTGTTATTCTTACTACCAGGCTCATGAGGTGAGGTTCTGGGCCAGAGAGTACCCTGGGGAAGTCGTGGGGGGAAAAGAAATGTAGCTGGGACCACAGACTCTCTGGAGGGAGAAGGTAGATGTTGTGGTAAAGGATGCCAGGCCAGAGCTGTAGGGTCTCGGAGGCCTCCCCTCCAATGCCTGCTCTGTCAGCCTGTTTCCACAATGCATGAGCTTGGGTCCTATTTGCATTCCATCCAATATCGTCCTTCTTAGGAGCACCTATCCTGGTCAGGTACTCAAAGGAACACGTCCAAACAGTTTATAGGATTTATGTTCAAATTATTTTAAAAACTGTTGTATATGTATGAGTGTTCTGCCAGTGTGAATACCTAAACACCATGTATATGCAGTGCCCACAGAAGCCAGAAGAAGGCATTGAATCCCTTGGGACTGGAAGTACAGATAATTGTGAGCTGTCATTTGGGTACTGGGAACTCTGGAAGAGCAACCAGAGCTCTTAATTACTGAGCCATCTCTCCAGCCACTTGATAGGATTTTCCTTTTTTAGTACCACCTGGGAAAATATTTTTTTTAAATGCCTGGCTCGCATGTTCTGAGTGAGAGCCAGAGGACAGCCAGGCTGGGCTCCAACGAACAAGCTTCCTTGGCCCAGTCTCATACAATGTTCATGGGTTTTGTATAGTTGCAATCAAAATATTTGACAGAAACAGCTAAAGGCAAAGGGAGGATTTACTCTGACTCACAGTTTCAGAGAGTTTCAGCCTAGTAGAGGATGCATAGCTGAGGAGCCCTGTCCATGTCGGCAGTGTGAGTAGTGTGAAGTAGTGGCTCTCCATGAGCCAGAGAGTGGATGGAACCAGGGGGTATCCCCTTCAAATGCCCACTCCTGTGATCTACCTCCACCATCTAGACCCCTCTCCTAAAGGCAGCCTCCTGCAAAAACAGCAGCAACTGGGGAACAGATCTTAAATATGAGTACCCCATCCAGAAAGGCTAGATCCGGAAAACCTGACTAGGGTGATAAGGGAATGAAGAAAGAGCAGACATGTGTGGGAAAGCTGGGGTTGGGTGTGCAATGTGCATTCTAGGAGAGTGGCCCCATCCACAGCCCAGAACCTCAGGCTATAAATATCTGGAAGGGGGAAACTGTGAGTGCTGGGTTTTGCACACACTGCCAACATCTGCACTTTAGACCAGAGGAAGACTTTGTCACCCATCAGAGCCTGGGGGCCGAGGGGACACTTTGCAATTTTCCCATGGATCTGAGGCATTGGTTCTTGCATGGGTGTGGCTGTGCCAAGAAATACACATTCACTCAGGAATTCATCTGCTCTTTACACATTTACTCAGGGCTTCCACGGCTTCCCATACACGAACCCATGGTGGTGTGGGAGAGCGGAATTGCAGGTTCAAATAATGACTCAGGTTTTCTCTCAGAGATCAGAATGGAACTATGCATGCTGTCTTGGATCCTTTTATTGTTGCTATTTTAAAATACTCTGCAAAAAAACAACTTAAGGGACAAAGGGTCAGCTCACAGCTCCAAATTATAGTCATCGTGATGGAGAAGACACAGCTCAGAAACTTGAAAGAGCTGGTCACAGAGCATCCATAATCAGTAACAGAGAGCAATGCATACACACACACCAGTGCCCAGCTCACTTTCTTCACTCTTATACAGTCCAGGATCATCTGCCTAGGGAATGGTGCCACCCACAGTGGGCAGTTCTTCCTACATCAGTTCATAGAATCGAGATAATCCCACCAAGGCATGCTCACAGGTCTATCTACCAGGTGATTCTAGATTCTGCCAAGTTGGCAGGTAACTAACCATCATACGTGCTGTGAATTTTCTGTCTAGTCCCTCTGAAAACTGCCAGCCTGGGAAAACAACACAGCTTTCTTCCCAGTTTTTCTCTCTACTACCTCTTGGGCCATTTTGTGTTCCTCTCACAAAGACTATCCCATAGGAACTGTGACAACATCTCAAACGGATTCTCACTCTCAGTTCAGATGCTGAGGTCCCACCAGATGAGAAGGCCAAGTTTCTTCTGCTGTTGTTAAGATGTTGGCTCTAGAGTTACAAGTATTTTTAAAGCAATTTCCTAGCACTAGATATTGAGGTAGACACTTGGAGAAAGAAGTCTTGACCTGCACCTGGGACCTGTGTCCACCGGACCCAGATGGCCCATGCTGTAGCCAGGTCCAAAGCCTCTGTACCTTGCAGGAGGCCTCAGCCTAATTACCACATTCAAGGCCTTCTTTATACAGTAGGCACCCTGCTAAGAAATAAGATTGATAAGGTGCAGTTCTTACCTTCAAGAGACCTACAGTGTTGATAGAAATATGAGAAGAAAACCTGGGGCAGGGGTGGGGAGTGGTATGCAGACGTTCCTGGGGAAGAGCAGGAGCAGAAGCTGGCTTAGATTTATGCTTTACCAAGTGTATTGAGGCTTGAAAGCTGGCAAAGCACCATGGCTCTCCCTTCCACCTGGATCACCATGCAGGAGGGGGAAACAGAAGAACAATTCTCTGACTGAGTCCCTTAGGCGGTTTCTGAAGACCTTGGACTCAGAAGAGTCCCATCTGCAGCCATAAATGAGACCAGCAGCCCTAGATATTCCTCAGGCTGGAGTCACTCGCTTGAAAAACAAGAGGGAGGTCAGGGTTTCGCTCCAGAAAAGTTATTTTTGCATCTCTGAAATGTGCACATTTTATGATTATTTAAATCAACTGAATTGTTATAGTCTACGGCTAAGCTCATCTCTTCTCAGTAACTAACAGTAACACAATTAATACATTAACCCAGGAGGGTGCCAGTGGGCAGTGGAAGCAGCTAGAAGAGGCTGTCCCCTCCCAGGCCCTGGCCGGGGAGTACACAGGGGCCACCTCGGCACAAGCATTGCAGAGATTTCTTCCACCAGCCACTGGGATTCCAGCCAAGCTTTCAGATACTTGTCAAGTGAGCTGAAGAATTTCAGTCTTATGTCTGTGTCTGGAGACAGCACTGGTCAAATCGGCTGGCTGCCTGGGAGGTCGCAAGGGGACGCAGGGAAACCACGCACTCTTGACAATTGTGTCTTTAGAAAAATGTTCTGTGTCCTTCAAAGCAGCACAAACGTCTGTCTTCTGGCTGCCATGAGATGTATTCCCTTCTTTGCAGAGACTGATGGACTCCTTGCAGAGGCTGGGTGGCTATTGGATCATTATGGGGTGCTCACCCTTCCTGTCCCGAACTGCTGACTCACGACACTCCTGCCCTCCCCTTGGTAGGCACGGAGCCAAGGCAGTGCCCAAAGCAGCTCCCATTGCTTCAACTGTTAACTTGGATTTTTCCAAAATGTGTTTCTGGTTAGTTTAAAAAAGGATAAACAAGATTTAATAGCTGGCAATGAATCACATTTTTTTCCTCTCCAAACTCTATTTGGACCCACTCAAACGCCTGTCATTCCACTTCTGTACAAATAAATAAATCTCCTTTTCTTTTGTGCATTTTTCTCTGTCCTGCATTTCCTAAAATACAGTTTGTTTGACGGATGAGTTAAGCAGTCCTGAGGTTTGTTTTTGGCTCTGCAGGCCACTGAGTTGTTTTCTCATCATAATTCAATGGGACAAGGTTACCACCCTCTGGAACACTCACACCTCATTTAGAACCAGAAGCCCCTCCCCCAAAGAAGAAATACTAGCTAACATTCCCAGTTTAAGTGTCTGCCGTGGGTAGGAAGCTTCTTTGTGCTCACATCTCCCCCTCTGCCTACCTGTCTGTCTTGTAGCTGTGCAGGGCATCCTTGGAGCACAGATATTTGGATGTGAGGTCATAAGCAGATGGGAAGCAAAGCTAAAGCCACACCCAGAGCTGGGCCCACCATCCACGCAGGCAGAAGACACTTCACCAGAGGGCTTGCTAAACAGAGATTTCCCTTGCTTTGCTGAAACACAAAACATACCATTAGTTTTTAAAAGACAAGCATCTGGGAAATTGTCGAACTGAAATTAAATTAAACCTGTGTGTTTTCTAAAGTGACGGTCGTAGATTAAAAGTCATGTTTTCCGAGTAGACATGTCATCTGGTGTCAAGCCCTTGCTTAGACAGAGAAGTGACTTCTAGGAGAACCCCCTAGTATAATCAAGGATGAGACAGCAGAGACTCCAGGACTGTGATGTCCAGGCCAACCTGGGCTGTAGCATGAGATCCTGTTTTGTTTGCATGTTTGTTGAGGGCCTTCTTTGAAGATTCCCACATGAATGTAGATCCTCTGGGAGTCTGTTCAGTACATGCTTCTTGTGATCAGGACACTATTGGGTAAGAGAGAGGCCGGTCTTCTAAGATGGGTGGTGGGGTAGATCCCAGAAGTGGGCTCAGCTGGCATGGGAACAAAAAGATGAAGGAGCAGGCATCCAGCTGCCTGTTGCCTACCATCCCTCCCCTCCTCACCCTCATCACCCAGTGACATCACCTCATCTCTAGATTTCTATCCCCTGGGGACTTGAGGTATTATTATTATTATTATTATTATTATTATTATTATTATTATTATAGAATTATTTACATCTTTTTGTCACTTATGAAATAGTGTTAAAATAACCCATTTAAAGGCTGCAATCATCCTGAGAGCAGGAATGTCCCCAGCTTTGGCCTTCCCTATGTCTAAAGCAGAGCACATTAGTAACCAATAAATAACAAAAGAATATCAACATTAATCGATCATCATTTCTTCTCCCAATGTGCATTCATCAGTGGCACAAGATGAGTGCTTGGTTTTGGAAGCTAACATTAACGTGTTTTCTACTGTTTTATGAAATGCTGGAAGTGGCTGGTGGCATTTCATCACTGTGTCCACTGAGCCCTGGTGTCCAGAAACTCAAACTGGGAAGAGTTGGCTTAAGCCAATGCTTCTCAATTTTGCTCAAGCACTGGACTAATCTAGAGGACATAGTAGAACAGAGGGCCCCAACTCCAGAGGCCCATTTAGCAGGTTTGGATGACGCTGGTGCTGCTTGACCATACTTTAAGAAATATGTGGCCCAAAGGATAGGTAGAGATGATGAACGATGAGTCTGTGGTTCTGGAGGCTCTGCCACTGACTAAACCATGTGACTTTTACCCATCTCATCATAGCTCATGAAGATAAGGAAAGAGAATAGCTTCTTGTATCCCTGGAATGCTTCAAGGTATACACCCTGTGTCTTTTATGGGATCAGCCTTCTTCATGAAGATGTGAGATGAAACTGAGAAAGTAAAATGACTGTGGTTGTATTTTGGAGCATCAAAAGCACTGTTGAAGTATGTTGATTTACCATTCCACTCTTTTCTATGCTCTTTACAACCTAGTCATGTCCTAACATTGTATGAGAGTTTTTCTA
This sequence comes from Onychomys torridus, assembly GCF_903995425.1. NCBI lineage: Eukaryota > Metazoa > Chordata > Mammalia > Rodentia > Cricetidae > Onychomys > Onychomys torridus. The sequence goes on along the minus strand of NC_050457.1, from coordinate 22,140,036 downwards.
TTGGCACCTCCCTGGCTTGCATTTCTTAGTTAAGAAATTCCTGATTACAAACAAACAGCAAACAAACAAACAAACAAGCAAAAAAGGCCCTGGGTTAGGGAACATGAAAAATAGCAAACCAGTTTTCTGATCGGAAGATTGCATCCTGCAGGGTTTTCTGGGAATTCCACTGAGCAGATATAGTCCTGGCACCTGCTTAGCATCTATAGACATGTTGCTGGTCACTGATGTCATACCCACAAAGACTGCTTCCTGGGGATTAGCACTCATGTGGCCTGCCTGCTGGCAGTGCTGACTCCAACATTAATCAACTCAACATCTGGATCCAACCCAAGGCATCCATTGGATTGCCACAGAAGACTACTCTCAACTGTCAGCAAAGAGATCAGTCAGTGAACGGTGCCAGGGCTACACCACATTGCATGGAAGGGCAAGTGTGGTATTCATAAATAAGCTGAATAACTTGAGAGTGTGGGTGAACTTTCCTTAGTGGTCTGTCAACTCAAGCCTATACCATGGGGTATTTTGCCTGTAGCAGCAAAATTACTGTGGTAGAGAAGACCTGGGTAGATTGCAGCCATTTTTGAAAATTACAGTCTCCTTGAGTACAGGAACAGTAACAGCCATCTCAAAATCCTTTATCCCCTCAGTCTGCTGTGGCTCTGACTACTTCTCCCTCTCCTCCTCCTTCTTCTTCTTCTTCCTCTCCTCCTCCTCCTCTTCCCTCTCCTCCTTCTTCTTCTTTAATATGTGCATGAGTTTAAGAGAGTGAGTTCATGCACATGTGTGCATGTATGTGAGGGCACCCGTGTGTAAAGGCCAGAGGACAACCCACATTTGTCATCCTCAGATCTGCTGTCTACCTCTTTTAAGACAGGGTCCCTTACCAACCTAGAATTCATCAGTTTAGCCAACAAGCCCCAGAGATTCTTCTCTCTCTCCCTTCCTTACGCTGTGACTGTGAGTGTGCACTACATTTGCTTGTGGGTTCTAGGGACTGAACTTAGGTCTGTGCTCTTGCAAAGCACACATTTTACTGAGTAAGGCACCCCGCTCCCACCCTAGCCCTAAGGCTCCCCTCAGAGACACTGTAAAGGGCATCAGAACTTCTGTTCTGTCTCAGAGAAGGGTGGGTTTGATGATGGCTGGCAGACTATTCATCATCTTCATGACCGTAACATAGGACTGAGCACTGGGCACAGTGTCCATGACATCCATCTTTCCTTCAGCATTTCATGTGTCCTAATACGGAAAGCAAGGCCTGGGATGTTATCCAGGAGGGATGCTTGTTAGAAATTGCTGTGATGTGTTAAGGGAAGCAGGCAGTAAAGAATCAAAAATTCACCTCATCAAGGGGGGGGGGGGCTGGGAGAGGGGCGACATGGGACACACAACAATCTGCAGATAACGTTGTAAATCAACCAGGAGACAAAGGTCTGCTGGGCTTGTCACCCGCCATTTCACGGCATTGATTTCTCAAAGCCGAAAACCATAAGGAGCCCAAACCAGAGCGGAAGGGCGGCATGACCTCCCATGCTCACTGATTTAATTTTCCTCTCCGAACACACGCAGCCCCATAATTAGAACATTTACCAACCATAAATACAATTTAAACTCTGTACATGTGTGTCTCTGTGTGTGGAGAGGTTTTGAGCTGAGATACGGTTTCAATCAAAACAGTCCTTCCGCACTGATTAGAATGTGTAAGGAGGAAATCTGTTTTTACCACAATCTATCCCAAACTGGTGTTGGCAGCCACACTCTTGGCTAATAAATGTCAATAGCAAAGCTACACAGAGGTATAAATTAAAGGCCTTGCAATCTGGGGATTCGGGGCTTAGCTTGGAACAGTTTGCCCAGCCCATTTCTGGTCTGCCCAGCTGTGGAAGAACGCCACAGCCTTTGTTTAAATCACGGACTGATGGAGGGGGTGTGTTTAAGGGTGTTCTGCTCTCTCTCTGCTGAGTTCAAGCCCACTCCCCAGGGAAAGGGTTTTCAGAGGAAACTATGGAGTCAGAGGCAGTGCAAGTTTTGGGAAAGTCCTTATTTCCTGTCCCTTAAAACAGTAATGATAGCACTCTGAATCTATAGACACGTTAAGAATAGATTATTCAATTAATTAAAAACTTAATCTTTTGTCGGGCGGTGGTGGCGCACGCCTTTAATCACAGCACTCGGGAGGCAGAGCCAAGTGGATCTCTGTGAGTTCAAGGCCAGCCTGGGCTCCACAGCGAGATCTAGGACAGGCACCAAAAGTACACAGAAAAATCCCATCTTGGAAAACCAAAAAATAAAGGAAAAAGAAAAAGAAAAAACGTAATCTTTTAAACTCTGATTTTCTTTTTTTCCTTCCTCATTTTTATTTTATATGTGTGTATTAGTGTTTTGCCTGAATGTATGTAAGTGTAATCTGAGCATGCCTGGTGTTCAAGAAGGCCAGAGCAAGTGCCAGATCCCCTGGAAATGGAGTTATAGACTGTTGTGAGCCATCATACGGGTGCTAGGAATAGAACCTGGGTCTTCTGAAAAGGAAGAAAGTGCTCTTAACCATGGAGTCATCCCTCCAGCCCCATGTGTCCCACTTTTTATTTCCTTTCCATTTATGAAAACTAGGAGCCAAGAACTGTCTGTCGATTCCACCCTCTGTCTCTCCATCTAGACCACGGCAAGCCTTCCTGGAGTCAACGGTTCAGAAGGAAGAAGGAGCACAAAGAAGAACAGAGGTGATGACCAGTCATGAGTGAAGATGGAGGAGTGAGATGTGGTGTGGTCTACTCACTAGAAGGCCAGTGGGCCACGCCCCTTTCTCTGCCATAGACACATCCCAAAGAGATCTTCAAGACAATGTAGGCATGGACTGGTAAGAATCATAGAAAGACCTCAGAATGTCCATCATCTTCTTCAGGCTGGCTGTTGGGTGCATTGCAATGATAAATATTAAAAGCAATAACACTAAACACAAATCTGAAGCAAGGCATGGTAATGCACACTATAATCCCAGCACCCAGGAGGTTGAGTCAGGAAGATCTCAAGTTCAAGGCCAGTCAGTGCCCCATAGAAAGAACCTGTCCCAAAGAACAAACTAAAAGTAAATATGTGCTAAACTGTACATTTAACCATAACCACCACCACCAACAACAACAACACTACCACCTGACAGGAGGCATCATAGACCATCCATTTAACTATCACTACCACCACCACCACCACCACCACCACCACCACCACCACCACCACCACGACCACCACCACCACCAGGCAGACATCATGATCATTCCTAGTCTACAAATGAAGCATGGAGGTTTGGGACCTTCCCACAGTCACATAATGATGAAGGCAGACTCAGGTAGTCTGATACTTCAGTCAGATCCCACCCTCTGACTCTCCAGTTATGCTATTGAGCAGCACCCTGAATGCTTTGCAGGTACTCATCCATCTAACCCTACTGCAGTGTTGGGAAGCAGGTAATGTCATGGGTTTCTGATCCCTGAGATCCTGTAAGGGTCACTGGTAAGAAAACCCAGACAGGCAAGAAGGCCTCAGAGCCCCCTATGAACACCATTGCTTCACGTCACCCTTTTAACAGGCCTGACAAAAGTCAGATGAACCTCACTTGTGTCCCCGCAGCCTTTTCTTCTGCCTCATTACACTTGCTCTAACTCCAGGCCCTGAGTCAATGGCAAGAGACTAAGTTAAGTATTTGTCTGTGGCCCCTGCACTGTCAGAAGAGGTACAACATGGGACTGAGCTGCCCATCACTGTACAGGGTTGCTCATGTGTGAGCCACAGCTGGTGAAGACTGTGCATGGGTGCACACTCACACAAAGTCAAGGGGAGAAGAACCCTCTTGTGGGAAGAACACTTCAGACTCAAGAGAAGCAAACTGACCTGCCCAAGATTTCAGTCTCACCTGGGACTCAAAATCCATGTCTAGATAGCAACGCTACAACACAAAACACCAGCCTCTCTTCCAGGCCTTCACAAATAGCAATGTAAAAAGATCTCTCCCCTCTATTGTGGAACAAGAAGAGGGATGAGCTGAAATACATCGGCTCTTTGCTGGATTATTCACACAAGTCAGAGCCTCCACGTTATCTAGGGGACACTTCCCTCTTCCTTCATTGAGATTAGTCTCCTCAGTCCCCCCAACCTGCCTTTTGGGGAAGTTGGAGGCAGGGGGTCCTCCATAAGGGAAGTCATACCACATCATTCCTGGGTTTGCCGAGGACCCTCATTAGCTGACCTTCCAGCATGATGAAAGACGTCACTCTTCGGTTTCTATTCCCCAGGTAGCCAGGGAATGTTGTCCTAGGCTGCTTTTTAGAGGGTTTGTTTTTCTTGTTCCTGTAATGCCTGGCTACAAGGGGGTCATCATATTTCGGAAAGTTCTCTAAGCCATTTTCCATGCACCCACAGGTGACTATTAAAATGATGGGAATGTTTTATAAATACCCCAAATAAACAAATATATAAACACATAGTTTGTAAGTAAGGTAACGCTAACTTAGCTAAAATACAATTGAAAGTGAATCAGAATCTAAAATGAATTTTATGTCAGTAGAACTCAGTCTACAGAACATAGACATCCTGTAGATTTTAGAATTAAAACATTTCTATATGCTTTATCTGTATAAATGATAAATGGTAACTTTTATAGTTCACCTTTTTATCCAGCAGGAAGAAAAAGACAAAAAATTCAGCATATATATGCTGGAACTAGAATGTTCTATCTCCATTATGTATAATCATCATTTCATTGGAATCAGAGTACACATAATCATTTTCTCTTTCCAAAGGCTCAATCTGTGTTAGAGGAAAAGGCTAGATAGAATATGCCAAGACATTTTAAAAGCTGGATCCATCTCTCTGTCTTTCTCCCCTCTGCCTCATCCACTGCTTGCCAGAGATATGGCCTCTAAAGTTACAGGTCTCATTCACTGCCCATATGCCCAACCTGGACCCCCTGGTCATTCCTGAAAACATATAAAGGAAGTTTCCAGAAGGGAAAAACTAATGGCCAGATAGATGTTCTGTGTGCTGAGAAAATTTCAACCCACTAGTGAATAAACACATGGAAAAAATGCAAATTAAGTGATTAAGAATTCATTAGGGGAAGCCAGGGATGGTATTGCATGTCTATAATCCCAATACTTGGGAGGCTGAGATATGAGGATCTGAAGTTCAAGGCTAGTCTGGGCTACCTAATATGACTCTTGAAAAGTTATAAATTGAGAAGTTGATTTTAAAAAAATTGGGGGTTTCGTTAGTTTACCTTGTTTTTTTAATGAAAATTTGCTGAGTACACTGCCAGGGAGCAACATGCTCAGCTCTAACTGGAGTACTGTTCAAACACATGTGTTTTAAATGTGAGTCCTTAGCTTCAAGTATCTTGGGGGAAGCAGGATTTTTGACTCTCAGATGAGAAGGAGGAGAGATGGGTGGTGAATATAGACATGTCAATCCTTCTTACCTAGGCTACTCCAGGCCACCCCAACAGGGAGGCAGACTCTGGCCTTGGCCTATTCTCATAGCCTATGATATTTATGCTTGATTATCCTTAAAGACCTTGGGCAACACAGGAAGGTCTCCAGTCAATTGGACTTAAACGAGCTGGATTTGAGATGACAGAAGAAACGGGCCCTTTGAGCTGCCTACACAGTCCACATTATTGACGAATAGAGACCCTTTCCCAGAGCAGCATGCTATGAAAAGGTACTCAAAGGTCAAGCATGTGGACCTTTAGAACAGACAAGACTGTGAGTGTTTACAGGACACAGCATTCTCGCGCGCATGTTTTCATGAATCAAACCAGCAAATGTTTTCCAATTCGTTTGCAACTCTGCTAGGTGACTTGCAGTACAGAATTAAACTTTTTTTTTTTTTTAAACAGGAAGAATGATTTCCTTTCAAACACAGACCGGGTAGAGAAGTTCTCAAAGTCTATCAGAAATGCAATCGGTGCTCGGTGGCAGTTATCCCCCCAATCATGTACCAAATTTCAAGCACTCTGAAAATTACTCTCAGGCAATTAAGCCTGTTAGATTCATCCCGTGAAGGAAGCAGTCCTTTTCAGGTGCTGTCTGTCTAGAACAGCTGTTGTAACCCTAGCAGCGGTAAAAAGCCGTGTGACACCTTAGCTCACAATCCAGTTAATATATCTGCCAGAGATTACGTGTGTATTGTGCTGATACAAATAACAAGATGGGGAACTGAGTCAGTGGCCAGAAAATGGGGCTCCATAACCTCAGTGTACCTTGGGACAGTCAAGACGATACACAACCAGCTCGGGTGTTTGGTGTAGCCCACTGCAGGAGCAGAGGTGGGAAAAAGAAACAAAAGCTAATCTGGGTCCCCAGGCTTTTCAACCTCCTCTCTGGTTCCTCTCCCGCACGGCCTGAAAACCGTCTTTCAGACCTGTGCCTTTCTTCACGTGTCTATAAGGGTAAGCAACTTGAAACTCCTCATTTGTTCCCATAGTAATGGCATGGAGGTCCTGCCTCCTGCAACAAACACCCCTCGTCTTTTAAAACGTTTTCTCTCCAAACAAGTGGGAGAGTCCTGTGGGCCAGGACACACATCTTCATTGTTGGATATACAGCTCTAAGCAAATGACAGTTTCTCCACAAGCTGTGAGTGGATCTTGCATTGTATTTGAAATTTTAAACTAATATTTACAATATTACTATTATGTGCGCCCGATTCTGGGAAAGGGGTGCTCATGTGGAAGCCAGATGACATTGTGGAGTTCTCTCCTTCCACTTGGCTTACCTGGCTCGGCTGGGACTCAGGTCACCAGGCTCAAGCGGCAAGCATCTTTACACACTGAGCAAAAGATCAAGTTATCAGAAACAGCGGCTCATGTCTCCCAGGATCCAGAGACAATGAGCTGGCATAGAGGCATGGCTGTCAAAAGCTTCATTTCCATACTCTTTTGTGTTCCCGGTCCTTGAGGACCCCACCCCACCTCAGTATCTGCAGTGAGAGCAGCCTGCCTGCCACAAGCCAAGCTTGTCACCTCCCCCATCCCCTCATCCCCCATCCCCCACCCCTGGGGTAGATGAGGTAACACCCACATAATCAGCATTTGCACACTTGTCAGGGCCTGATTGTAAGCCTCTCAGCCAGGGTGTCCAAAGTGATTTGGGAGCAATTTCTCAGATTACACAACCAGAAGACCTCACAGGGGTGCAAGGAACCTCCTGTGCAGCCACTGCCCACCCTGAAACAAAGTACACCTCACCAGCATTTCTGTCAGACTGGCTCTTCACACATCTGTGACCTGGCCATTTTCTGTGCCCTCGGTCCTGGAGTAAGAGACGTGCCTCTTGGGAGAGTGACGAACTTCTGTATGGTCCTAGAGATCACAGGATGCTACCCGAACTACCTATGCCCCGGTCCATTCTTAGTTTCGAAATACGCCAGGTTAGCAATATGTGGGACCTGAGTTTTCTTGATCTGTCACTTGAGGAGCCAGGCCACAGCTCTAGGATCACTCGTGGTACTGGGACTAGAGGTTGGGGACACAGAGGCCAAGTCAGCAGGGCTAAAGGCCAGAGTGAGAGATAGCTGATCCGTGGAGACGTTGCCCCTGTGACCCAACCGCTCTCTGGCCATCGTCGAAGACCAATTGGTTTACAAATAGTTATGATAAACCTAAGGTCTTAATTTCCTTTATGGAACCGACGGTGGAACTGTGTAAATGTCTCCTGACAGACATAATGAAGGGTCATTAGCAGTACAAAGCCTGCCGGACCCGCAGCATTAGTTCAAGGGAATACCTCAGTGTCCACCGAAATTGCCGCGCATGTAAACCAATTTCCCCAGCAGAAGGGTAAACACAGACTCGTTTGAACCCCGAGATGAAAACAGATGGGATATCGCAAACAGTTTCCCAAAATACAACAGACTTCTGGGCTAATTACACGTGGTTAGCTCTGAATGGCAGAGGAAATAGTTTTCTTTGCTGCTAAATGTCACGAGAGTCACCTAAAGGCTCAGAAGGAGGCCGCTTTGTTTTTTTGAAAATTGCTAAAAATTAATCTGTGCTGGAGCCAGTTGTAAAACACGGAGCAGGCCCCTCGCCCCCAGCCTGTTGCGGACATGCGACAGACTCCAAAACCTAGGGTAACCCAGACGCAAGGATGCTCTGCATCCTAAGAAGCCGCCCCAGAGCCCCAGATGGCACCGAGAAGAGGTGCGCACCTGCGCATCACCGCGGCCCTGCGTGTGCGCATCTTCACTTTCGTGCTGTGCTCGGTGGCTGCACCCCAGAGGCTGCAGCTTGAAGACAGCAGGGGGTCTCGGTCGGGTCTCGGTCGAGCCTCGGGCTCGGGTACTGGGTGAGGAGGAAGCACCCGGCTGGGTCGCGGGTTCCTGGCTCCGGAAGGCGCGCAGGGACGATGCGGCAGGAGGCCGGGGCTCCAGTCCCTGGAGTAGCAGCGTGCAGGGTTCAGCGGTGTTTCGGTTGCCCTCTGACCTGACCCCGGGTCCACAAAGGCCTCCCGGCTGTGCTGCTATGGCCCAGCTTTCCAGTTGCTGCCAAATTAATGAGCCCACGTCAGGTTGGGTTTACAGCCCGGCCAGCCAAGCAGCGGAGTGGAAAAGGAGCCTGGGGCAGCTCTCGAGGCTCTTGCACGCGCGCGTGTAGAAGCGGCTACTGTCCTTTGTCCCCCGCTGGCCATGCCTAGGAACCCAGGAAAGCTGAGGATCTTGCGGGTCCACTCTCCACTGCCAACCTCTTGTCTCGGGAGGGAAAACTGCCTGGATCAGGCAAGCCTGTCCTGTGTGAGAAGTGCATCTGCCTTACTGTGGTAAATAACTCAGACCCCACTCCAACATCCCAGCAAGGCAGGGCGTGCTTGACAGCGTGTCTGGGCTGTGGGCTCCACGGACCTTCTGGGTCTTTTACTGCACGGTTCTTTGTCCTGGGCTCACCAGATTTGGGACTTAAGTTTGTGTTCCTGGGGCCACATTTCTTCTAACTACAAAAGCCCCGGGGTACTACCAATGACTGTGCGCCTGGCTGGAGCAGGGAACTCTGGAAAGAGGATACCCAGAGGAGACAGTTAAAATCTGCAGGGAGGGTTTGAAAGCCAAAGATAAGTTGAAATAGGATTTGATATGTGTTTTGAATAAAAGCGGACCTGCTGGCTCCAGCTTAGCCCTGACTCTCCTGGTGCAGACAACGGCTCTGCTTTCCTAGTGCTCTTTAAACTCCGGGAATTCTGTTCAAGAAAATAGGGCCGAACCTTCGGGTTGATAGTGCTTCAGGCGCTGGTGGATTATACCTTCCAGATTTTCAAACATACTGAAAGCAAACAGTTTTATTTTAAAAGACTGGAAAGATCAGAACAATTCGCTGAAAACAGTCACAAAAGCCCATCTTCCCGCAGCTTTGTTGGCCTGGCCGATGAGAACTCCAAACTTTAAGAACCAGGACGACTGGATATGACTGTTGACTGACTCCTGTGGCACCCTGTGTCATCCTTGCCCTTGCTCCAAGGACCTTCTAAAAGTGGAGGCCAGCTACTGACCTCTTCTAGTGGCAGGCACTGTCACCTTTCACTACCCCTACTCCTCAGTTTCCCGTGTCTAGATCCCACTGGCACACACACAACACCCATCACCTTTATAAACATGGCTGCCTTCTCTGAGCCTACACCGCCCTATGAAATCTTAATGTCCCTACAAGGCCAAGTTGTCTTTATGATTTCAAGTTGTCACACCTCAAAGGAGCTAATTATCTCCAAGTGTACACACAAGAAAACTATAGCACGTTATAATTATCTTTCTGGGTGTTATCTTCATCAAATTCCAAAGATAAACAACTTACAAAGAGGATATAAGTTTATTTGGGCTATGTTGTGCCCTGTAGCAGAGAGGTGTGAGCTTACAGTGAAGAAAATGCTTTCCTGATAACAGTTGGGAGGTAAAGAAAATCTGGTCCCATAATCCTTTTCAACATCTAAATACCTTGTTATGTGAGGGCCAGGATTCAAAGCCTGCACACTCTGTTCCTCTCTCAAGCTGATGTCAATGGTGAAAGCAGTCAGTTTGTAAAAAACACTTACCAATGTCCGGGTGCTTAGGTTCTATTCTATGGATTTGGGGTTTGCAGCTACAAGAGGCCTGTGAAGGAACTATATTATTTCCCATGTGCAATAAATATTGGCTCATACAACTAGGTGGAATAGGCCAGTTCTCTCTCTCTCTCTCTCTCTCTCTCTCTCTCTCTCCCCATAACAGTAGGTATTTAATGCCAATTCTATACTCAGAGGCTGTCAGATGATCTTGGACAGATAATAGGCACCAAGTTATGCTTAGGGCACATAAAGAAATATTCAAAACCATGCTTATCTCAGACACATACTTCATAATCACTTGTAGTTCATTTCATTCTTCATCTGTGTCATTCAGACCTGGTAGCCAACCCTTGAGATCGCTCCTAGGGGGGTCACTCTTTCTGGTAGCCCCACTTTTATGGTGTCCGCTGTGATGTATAGCTGAATTCTATAAATAATAGGCTATTATGCAAATAGCAATGTGTGACTCCTGAGATTAGGTCATAGAAGACCCAGGGGCTTCTGCTTGCTCTCTTTTGACTCACTCACTTGGGGAGAAGCCTGTCTTTGTGTCATACATACTGAAGAAGTCCCAGGGACAGTGCCCCAGGTGCCAAGAAACTGCAATCTCTTGACAGCATGTATAGAGTTGTCTTAGAAGAACACGCTCTGACCAGCACTTGAAGCCTAACCGGCTAGACCCCCTCCTGAATTTCTGTCCCATAGAAACTGTGTGATAATGACTGTTTATTGTTTTAAGTTTGGTGTTAGGGTGGACTGTTACAGAGCAGTATATAACCTAACAGACTCCGTAACTGAAGACGCCTCTCTTTAACCTCAGAGGCAAAAGTCACCTTGATTTATTTATCACTTTGTGGTTTTCAAAGAAGATCTATGGCCTCTTAGGCCCTAGGAACAGAACAGGGAATGTGCCGTTTCAGAAGCTAATTGTCCCCCAGCCCTGCCCGTACAAGGTCCTCCAGGAACAAAATTAATAGAAGAGCATTTAGTGTCTCTCTTACCAAGGGTGGCCCATGTCCCTGTCTCATCACTATCTCAACAGAAAGACCCTGGGAGTCAATACAGAATAAAAGCAAAATTTAAAAATTCCCCCAGCTAAAAAGCCTCCTGAGGTGTTATACAATACTCCCCTGCTCACAGCCTCCCTGCCTCTTCCACTTCTCACAACACACAGGAGTTTATGGCCTTGGATCTGGCCCAAAATTGTAGATAGCTATCAATCTTGAGAATGTTCATATATCCTGAACAGTGAAACTGTTCATGGTTACGGTGTTTATGGCTGGGGTTTAAATAGGAAGCTAATAAAGATAAAAATCTGTTGATAAGGTACTCGGACCTGTCAATGGAAAGTTTCCTGCCGCCTAACCACACTCTGGCTCCCTCCCTGGGCCCTGGGTCTACTTTCAGAAGACACCATTGGGAGGGAGTTCAAACTAACAGAATTAAAATTTGGTTTTCCTAGAGCTAATCCAGAGGCAACAAGTGATACTTTCAGACCATAATGAGTGAGTAGATGGGGGCAGGGGGAGCTATCTGCCTGCCTAAGTTCTTTGGGTCCTTTGGGCTCTCTGTTCATTTTGAAAGAGCAAGCAGAACCTCGGGGGCCAACACTGCTCCAGCAGGAGCCTCAGTTGTTGCCCTTGGCTTGAGGCAGGGGAACCCTCTCGGATGAAGCCTTCTGTTTGTTCCAGAGGCACAGCCTCTGCCTGGTCAGGCATCTGCTGGGAGGGTCTATGCAAACGCAGCCTGGTTTTGTTTCGTAGAAGCCATATGCCTTTGAGTCTAAAATGGGCTCTAGAGCGCACACACATCTGCAGTCGATGTTGCCACAGGTGTGGGATGTTGTGGTTTCTAACATCTTACACGTGTTCTCCAAACAGTACCTCGAGTGTCCTTTGGTTTCTGGCCTGAGTGGTTTCCTGCACTTCCAGGAGAAGGGTCTCCTGCAGAAAAGCTGCAAAGTATTGCTTTTAAAAATGACATATAAACACACACATGGAGAAAATGGGATTGGTGCTGAAAGTAGCTTGCCCCGAGTGTCTGGTGGGAAGGAGCGAGCACAAGGCAGATATCTGTGGAGCTTCCTGACATCCAGGTCCCAGCAGTTTCCCGGCAAAGCCCTCTCTTACCAACAAGGAATCACTCCAGATCCTGGGCCCCTGGACTCTGATGGACTGAGGAATAGAAGTCTGTCTGATTAGAAACAGCAAATAGAGAAGGGAAACACCTTTAAAATAAAGCACTGTGCTAGCACCTTGTGGCCCAAGAAGGGGACACTGGGAGCTTTTTATGTGACCCCTCTAAATAATAAATCTGGGTCTTAATCCTAGGAGCTAGAGATATTACTGGGACATGTCAAATTAATAAATGCCCAGGGCATGAAGCTCAAGATACCAGATAGCCAGGTGGTACAAATGGGGGCCAGTAAGACTGGTGACCTGAGATCCTTCGCTGGAATCCATGGAAAGGTTGGAGGAGAGAACCAACTCCACTGAGTTATTCTCTGACCTACACGCGCGCGCGCGCGCGCACGCGCACACACACACACACACACACACACACACACACACACACACGAGAGAGAGAGAGAGAGAGAGAGAGAGAGAGAGAGAGAGAGAGAGAAACAATCAAAATAAGAAAATCAATCTGAATAAGCCACATAGTTCCGTTGTCAATAGCTTCTAAGTGGTTATTAAATAGCCCATACACGTCCATACAACTGAAAGTATGTAAACTATCCGGATTGCAGAGTGGGACGGTGCTCAGTCCTGTGAATGTTAAAGTGGATCTGAGAGGATCTTTATTTTCACAGTGAGATATGATAGATAATATTTACAAGTATAAATTCAAGGAATAGCAGTAAAAGCATGAGATTTAGAAACATGTTTCTACATTAATACATTTTTCTTTTCTTTTCTTTTCTTTTCTTTTCTTTTCTTTTCTTTTCTTTTCTTTTCCAGAGCTAAGGACCAAACCTAGGGCCTTGCGCTTGCTATGCAAGCGCTCTACCACTGAGCTAAATCCCCAACCCCTCTACATTAATACATTTTTCATTGCTGTAACTAAATATCTAAAGCCACACAGTTTGGGCGAGGGGAAGGGGAGGTGGCAGGAAGAGGTTTTTACAGCCCACAGTTTGAGTCTAAACAGCATGGTAGTTGCTGGAGCAAGGGCCTTGCCGGTTTGTGCCACGTTATAGGGGGTGGCATCACGGCAGGAGAGAGAGATCACACAGTGACATGGGCTGATTCATTCTTTTACAACAACCTTCAGTCATGAATTACCCAAGTCCTACCAGAGCTATATCTATCTAGTCCTTCCTAGAGCGGTGCCCTCAATAACTACCTCACACTAGGTCCTACCTCATAACAGGTCCACGTCACCTCCCAACACTGCTACACTGAAGACCGGGCTCTTAACATCTAAATCACGTCCCATCCACAGCAGGCTGCAAATACCAAGATAACCATCTGGAAATTTGGGGTATATTCATCTTCAGGGGGTGGAAATGGAAGAGGCAAGGGTTCTGGCTTTTCTACAAGCTTTGTTCAACCCTCACTACACGGATGCACAGGTCATTTTGAGAAGAACAGAAACTACGAAAACCGTGACCTCATCACAGGGCCTCCTACATCCTTTTGTTTCAGTTCTTGCTTGACATGTGATCATCATGATTTTCTCATTCATCACAAAACTTCTTAGAAGGCCCCAAACTGAGGCTAACTCATTGGAAGGCAGAAAATTACAGTCCTCAGCCTCTTTTCAGGGTGACGAGGAAGTCCTCAAAACAAAAGCACTCACAAGTACAATTAGATTCTAGGGACTTTTGTTGGCTCTGGAGATTATGAAGGTGGCTATCCCAAAGAAAACCGTAAGTTCCACATATACTAAATTTCATTGAGCTTCAACTCTGCAACGAAGCAGGCTACTCCTGCTTAAACCGTTAGAGGATTATTCCTGCAAACCAGCCTCTGGCTTCTTCCATTGTCCTCAAGGCCACCACGTGATAACCTTTTCCATGATCCACTTCTGTCTCACATCAGAAGCTGACTATGCACCTTCTCGTTAAAAGGAATTTTCACGTATTTATTTTTAATCGGGGGATGAGATAATCAATACGTAATGCAAGCCAGTGATGCAGAAATAAACTTCACTTGGCTATTTAGCAGTTCACAGTCCAGACTCACCCTTGACGGTGACATGACATGGTCCTGTGCTTGCTCAACCTAATTTGCCAAGGCAAAACCTCGACCTCCCAGGCCCAGCTTCTTCCACGTGTTTACCTTCCTGAGACTCCCCCAACTGTGGACCCTGATGGGCAGCCAGAGCAGAGTGAAAGCACCTGGCTCCTTTGTCCACAAACACAGGGGAAATGAAAAGCAGAAACTTGGACTGGGATATTTCCAGGGAAACAGAACTAGCCCAGGGAAAACAAGGGCCTCCTTCTGCATGTCTGGGGAGAGATGCCAGTCTCTACTGAGCCTTCTCAGAAAGGACCACTGCGGGCACTGGAGGTACAGACCAGCTCTAGCCTCTGTCCCTATGTCCCCCTTGAAAATGAAATGTCACTCTACCAAGAGGAGTGAAATCCAGACGCAGGCCTCAGCTTCCAGGCCAAGGTCAAATTGTTCCTTTTCTTCTGCTCCTTCCTTCCTTCTTCCCTCCTTCTCCTCTCTCCTCTATGACAGGGTCTCTTAGGGTAGCCCAGGCTAGCCTGGAACTCATGATCCTCCGGCCTCCATCTCTTGAATGCTGGGATGATAGGTATGTGCTGCCATATCAGAAAACTTGCGTTAAATGCCAAAAGATGGGGAAGAATTTGGCTCAGCCCCTCTCTATGTGGGGATGGAACATGGGTTTTCTTTCCCCTCCTGGATCTGTCAAACAAAATTCATCAAGTTATATCATTAACCTACAAGATGAAGATTTGTACAACAAATAAACGGAGCCAGAAAAGTCTAAGGTGATAGCCTAAATATAGATTAATTCCTACTTCATTTAGAAAGTTTAATTGGCCCCTTCAAGTCTCCTGCCTTAGCTGGTCTTGTTCACTTGTCCGAGAGACAGTGTGAAGTTGCTTAATGCTGTGTCTAAAGGACTAACGTTTGACTTTAGAAATCCCTCCCAAGGTGGCTGTAAAAGTGAGCCAATTGTTGTTTACCCCTGCCCCCCCAGAACAGAGGCATTGGGGAACTCACTGGTGCTGAGGAGAGAGGCCTGTATGGGATATTCTGCTGACATGTAGTGTAATTGAATGTTAACATTTAACAGCTTCCAGGAAGAAGAAAAAAAAGTTTTATTGAGAGTTAACAGCAATGCTGTGGGTCTGTATTCTCAGAAATAAAAAAGAAATTAACACCAGCAGGAGGCTTCCCGGAAGTTTCTCAGCTGTGTCCTGCAGTAGCTGATGTTAACTTGCCCAGAAAACAGGGAACATGCTCAGCAGAAGACACAGTACAACGTCTCCAGTACCGAGGACTACACAAAGCATTCAGTTTTGCACAGGAAAAGCTTCTGCTCCCTAGCAGTTAGTGCTTAAACAGGGCCGTGTCACTTGAAGATGGCAGCTTTTACACAGATGGCCCTCCACTGGGGACCTTGAGAGGTTGGAGAGGACAAGAGTTTAGAGAGGAGTCTCCTGAAATGGTCGCCCACATCCTTCCCATGAGGTCTGCTTTGGTAGAATGCATCCATTGCATTCCAGACCTTATTCTAGGACTGTGTATCCAGCAATGATCAAACAGGCTTCTGTTCCGGCCCATGTCTACTCCACTGGCTTGGATGTGGATAATGTCAATATTGAAGTGTTGTGTTCAGGGGTTATAAGGTCAGGTGGCTCCAGGGGCCAGACTGGGACTCGAAAATCTCAAGATGTTAGGAAACCAGAAAGTGTCTCCAAATGCTTCCAAAAATATAGGAGTATTTTGCTTTGGTTTGGTTTGGTTCATTTGTTTGATTTGAGACAGGGTCTCAGGTAGCCACGCTAAGCTTAAATTCAAGTTTTAGCTGATGGTGACTTTGAACTTCTGATCCCCCTGACTCTGCTTCCAAGTGCTGCAATAATAGTCGAGAACTATTGTACTTGGTTTCTGTGGTGCTGAGGATCCAACACAAGGCTCCATGCATGCTAGGAAAGTGCTGTCAAGTAAACTATATCCATACCCACAAACACTGTTTTGTTTTCAGAACACTGACAGTCTAAACAAAACACCTCAGGGCTCCAAGAGCCTCCCATGGCTGCTGTTCAACTCCCAAATACCCTCAGATCAGAAAACCAAGGCCCTTAAAAAATGCAGGCTTTACCCAAGGTCACACAGGCAGGCAGAGGCAGAGCTAAAGCAAGAACTCAGCTGACTTGGACCTGGCCCGGGTCTTTCTAAATAGATGCCACTCCCTCTGGTCAGCAACCTGAGGCATCTCGGCAAGTTACTAGTGTTTGACATGATCTTGATAAACAGTCCTTTGATTCTCTGAGCAATTATTTATAAAGCTCTTTCATGTGCCAAACACTAAGGAAAGCTTAGGAGAGTATGGAAAAAGTCCGGCTTTGGAATGGGCTTTAGCCTCACAGAGCTTAGGAACAGACAGCTTAACAGACAGCAATCTGGAGACATAATTACTAGTAAACAAGACATTTCTCTGCCCACTTTGAGCACTTCTGAGGCAGTAGCTATAACTGTCCGGGTTCAGATACACATAGATGTTCAACTGAGACAAGAAATAAACTTAATGTCACACCACTGACGTCATGATCTTTAAAAGTAATATAGTCCAACAATCAGTATTTTTAAAGTTACTGTAAGGGCTTAGTAGTTAAGAGCACTTGCTAGTCACCCACAATTGCCTGTAACCCAAGTTTGAGGGGATCTAACCTTGTCTGCTGACACCCTCGGGCTTCTGCGTATATGCAGGCACACATATCCACATTTTCTAAAGTTAGCATGGTCATTGGGCATCTAAAAGACATGCAGCACATGCTCCGCAGAATGAGTCTCAGTGTTCGTGTGCTGTGCAGTCTCAGGCAGATGTAGAGACTTGACCTGCATTTGATTGCCCCCACAAAGTCTCCCCACTGTTATGGACAAGTGCCGCATCCCTCCACTTACTGCAAAATATTGGCGAAATGCCTGTGCGCCAGACAGAAGGCTGCTGGGGTAGAAATGTACATGCTATAGCATTCAAGGATCAGTGTCTATGAACTGAAGATAAGCTGCAAAGTCCCCAAGAAGTGTGGTGGAATCATTTGGGAAATAAATAATCGTGACTGTGTCTCCTGGGTTAGATATCGACTCCTCCCACCTGTCTTAGCTAGAAGGAAGATTGGTCACAGGGATGGTCTTTGAAGACTCAAGCTACGAGTGGCAGCTTAGTTGGTGGCCATCTCTATGATCGGTAGCTTGGCTAGAGGCCAGGGTCATGGGAAGAAGTTGACTGGACACTGATGATTAGGGGATAAAGGTAAAGGCATGCGAATATGCATTCCTGAATGGGCACGAAGGGTCCATGGGGATGCTCTTGGGAGGGTGGGTCAGGTGGGTTAGCTGGCCTACTCAGCTGTCCCCCTTCTATATCCACTTTCATCATTACCCAGTGAGCTCATGAACAATGTGACCATGGAGGCAAGGACGGGAAGTCCTGCATGGGCTCCATATTTAGACTTCCACTCATCAGGGCTGATCCAGCTAAAACCACCACTGAGTGCCTAATCTGCCCACAGCCCTTGAGCTCCTACACTGGCACAGCTCCCAGAGAGGTCAGCCAGCTACTTGCTGACAGGTTGATTACATTGGACTGTTTCTGTAACAGCGCTTTGTTCTCATTAGAATGGATGCTCACCCTTCTTGCCTTCCTTCTTATAATGTTTCTAAGTGACTATGTGTGCCTTAGAGAATGTCATATCCACTCTGTGCCATTCTACACAGCATTGTTTCTGATCAAAGAATTCATTCCGTAGCAAATATGGCTGCAGAAATGGGGGCCTTGTGCATGCCAGGCAAAAACACTCTACCAACTGAGTGAGCTATAAGCCCAGCCCTATGATTTGGCTTTCTGATTGAACCCTGTCTGGTAATGTGGCTTAACAAACTAAGGAGTTTATTTTCCTCACACAGTCTGGAGGTGAACACTCCAGGTAGCCAAAGCTATTTTGCTCCATGTGGATATTCATGGACCCAAGTTCCCTGCCTTCCTTTTTTGTAGCAGTATCCCTGGACACTGCCATTACCCACCTGGTCAAAGCTGAGTCTCCACACCTACATTTCAGCCACCTCAAAGAGGCAGGAGGGACATAGAGAGCAAGCCCAAATCTGAGCCCAGCCCCACGAGTGACATGCCATTTCACATTCTGGAGGTAAAAATCATCATGGTGCTTTACCCGATTCAAGGAAAGACTTGGAAATAAGTTCTCATGAGGTAGCCACCTCTTTGTTCCACCCAGGAATAAAGGCTCTTTGAATAACCAGCTACCTCTAGGATATGTGTTTATGTATGTATGTATGTATGTATGTATGTATGTATGTATGTATATATGTAGGTATGTATATATACTTAATATATAAAAATATTTACACTTATGTTGTCTTAGGGTTTTTTATTTCTGTGAAGAAACATCATGACCACGGCGACTCTTAGAAAGGAAAACATTTAATTGGGATGGCTCACTTACAGTTTTAGAGATTCAGTCTATTATCATCATGATGGGGAGCATGGCAGAGTATAAGCAGACATGGTGCTGGAGCTGAGAGTCCTCCATCTTGCAAGCAACAGGAAGTCAACTGACACACTGTGCGGTATCCTGAGCATAGAATACCTCAAAGTCCACCCCACAGTGACACACTTCCTCCAACAAGGCCACACCTCCTAACAGTGCCACTCCCTATGAGATTATGGGGGTCAGTTACATACATTCAAACTCCCACATGTATATAGGTAGACAGATTGGGTTTTGTTAATGTGTAAGTGTGTGTGCAGAAGTCTATAAATGCGCATCATGTGCATACAAATGCTTAAAGAGACAGAGAGCATTGGGTCCCCTGGAAATGGAATTACAGGTAGTTGTAAGCTACCTTGGGACTGAACCAGGTCCTCTATAAGAACAGCAAGTTCTCTTAGCCCCTACTCCTCTCTCAAGCTCTGAGACCAATTTTACTAGTATGCATATTATTTTACCTATACTAGTAAATCATATAGATTATGTAGCTGCATACAGCCATATATAACATTTTATTATAGAATATTCACAGAATTAAAGTTAGCCTATATATCATATCTATAAGTATACATATTACAGAGACATAATGCACATGCTATTACATACTGTAATACTGACACCAAGTCTGAAAAGTAACTCAAAAGAACTACTAAAAGTGAGCTGGGTTACTCTACACACCAGAGTCAGGAGCAGAGTCAGGAGCAGATTTGTGCTATGAAAAATTTAACTGAATGCTTCCAGATTGAAGATGCTCTGTGCCCATAAATAAATAAATAAACTTCTACAGTAACCACAAACCCAGGAACTTTCCCAATGAAAAATCATAATTGATCCTAAGCTGTTGCCTCCTGTATCCGGTTACTTTCTGCCTTCCCAACTGAATGCCTCGGTAGGGAGAAAGATTGCATTTGAGATTTGTGTGGTTTAAATAGCCTAGCACACATCCACCCAAGACTGATTCGAAGAGAGGAGATTTGGTTCAAATACTCCTTCTCAGCATGTCAGGAAATGTTTGCTCCAATTAAGTAATCTCATTTTAGAGTTAAGTCTGTGCCAAGAAAATAAACAATGTATCTTTCATGCACACATCCACTCTGTTTTATAAAAAGAACTTCTATTTTCTGGGAGGCTGCTCTTGGAATTTGTACATCTAATGAGATCGGAGCTGGAAAAATCCTGGCCTTTTTTAAGCATCTAGCAGCTTTGGGAACTATAGGGGAGCCACGAGCCACAGTCGACAGGAAGACTACATGAAGGACAGTAGGATGTTTCTACTCAGCCTTGAGCTATGCAAAATTGACTTGCAAGAGACTCTGTTACCCATCACAAACCAAACGCTGTTACACTTTCAACACGTACAAAGGGCTTGTACTTCCAAGATCAAGTAGGAAGATCCAAATTGCTGGCTGGCCGAGGGATGGCAGCGAAGAAGGGAGAAGGTTGGAGGACCCCACCTTGGAGGTCTCCAACCCACTCCCAGAGGCAGGGCTGGAGTCGGAGCTGTCCTGTGCTTCCTCTCACTGTCCCAGCACCCTCACTGTGCTCCAGCAACACCGAAGAGTCCCCTTCTGCAGACCCAGCAAAGCTGCTTCCCATAATGCTGCTTGCCTGTAACCTTGGGCATCTGAACACTTGGTTCCTTGCCGGTGGTGCTTTTAGGGGAGATTCAGGGAGTGTGTCCTGGACAAGGGAAATATGCCACTGGGGGCAGGCTTTGAGCATTCCCGTGTGCTCTCTCTCTGCTTTGGGCTTGGAGATCAAGATGTGAGCTCTCAGCTTCTCGCTCCAGTTTGCAGCCATGTCTTCCTATCACTCTGGACTCCGCCTCTCTGGAACTGTAAACCAAAATAAACTCAAAGTTGCTTTTGGTGATGGTGTTTTAACACATCAACAAAATAGCAACTTATACTCTCCTCTCTTCTGTTAGCCGCTACCTGAGCTGTCCACCCCCACTCTGTCCACCCCCAAGCCCTTTGCTGTCCCATAAACCTGGCTCCAGCACCCATCATCCCTTCCTTAAAGATCAGAGAGGTTTTGTTTGATTGATTGGTTTATCTTTTATTCCTTGCTGGTCTCTCCACTGGTGGGCTTCTCAGAGCCAGGTCTTTTACTGATGTTTTTTTTCTTACCTTCCTATTGCCTAACACAAATCTAGACATGGGTGTGTATGTGACATGTGTTTGTGAAAGGAACAAGCTAGTAAGATCCAAAGAAGGTGGTATATGGGAACTCACAGTTAGCCAACTTGAGGGTTCCTTCCTGCCGTGGTAAAATCTCACGGTTTTTTGGGGGGGAAGAACGAGTGAGAAACTGCTCACTCTCATTTCTCGCTGTCCCAGAAATCTGGATCTGGGTCAACTAAGTGTGCAGTTAGCTCTCAGCTGTCAAAAGAGTATATTGATCTTCCTTGATTGCTGGCAGAATATACCAGGAGCATAGGCTACTGGGAATGACAAACAGTCCTACACTCAGAGCCACAGTGGCATATTCCTTTCAGGGCACAAGTGTAAGATTCGTGGTGAGTAGCCACGCAGAAGGAATGTCCCCAGCCCTGCACAGGGTTTCATACCTCCAGACTAAGAGCTGGCTTCAGTCTGCCCAGCTTTATGAGCACAGTTTAGCTAAAAAGTTGGAAGAGAGCATAAGGTTTCAGCCATGACATAGACACTGCCCCATCATTCCTATAACTGCTCTGTGGCCTCTCCATCATGCAGTGACCAAGATGATGAGCAAAGAACACTGTGGTCAGAATCAGGAGGGCTTTAAGTCCTGGCCTTGCCACTGTCCCTGTGACCTTCTGTCTCCCCCTTCATCGGTTTGGGACTGTTTCATCCCTTTTAACAAGGAGTACAATACTCCCCATCATTCTACCTGATGCTTCTAGGCTTTGAACAAAACAATTCCCACAAAATCTTTTACGAAAATACAAGCACTGTACCAACGCATGGCTTTCCTCTCACAGCTCCCTTTCCAGCACCCCTATCTGTAGTTTTGCTGGACTTTTAACTGACCTCCAAGCACTCTGCGTAACCCTACACCTTATACACAGACCTTTCAACTCGATATCACCAGTGATGTACCCGGGCCATGGTGCCCCTGACATGGCCTAAAGAAGGGCAGTTCTCCTCTGCAACAGTCTTCTCCAAACCCAGAACTGCAGTTGAGCCATGAGAAAACACCAGACAACCCTAGATGGAGGAATCTTTTATAGCATGTCTGGTCCTCAAGACAGTCATCGGCATGGAAATAAACGAAGACAAAAACTGTGTCAGACCAGAGACTGAAGAGCCACGACAATGAAGACATTGCAGTTGTCTGAACTGGACCCAGAAACAGTGAGGGGACACACCTGGGAAAACTGGTGGCTCTGAGAAAGCTAGCAGAGGGCTGGAGAGATAGATCGGCAGTTTAGAGCACTGGCTGTTGTTCCAGAGGACTGGGGTTCAATTCCCAGCACCCACAAGGCAGCTCACAACTGTCTGTAACTCCAGTTGCTAGGGATCTTCTGCCCTCTTCTGGCATTCAGTAACACCAGGTATGTATGTGATACACAGACATACAGGCAAACAAAACACCCATACATACAAAATATCAAAATAAAAATCATTTAAAAAATGGAAAAGGGTTATAGAGTGTACTTTATAAACTGAGCCAACGCTAGCTTCTTTGTTTTGACAAATCCACCATCAAAGTGTCAGATGATGCCGGGCAGTGGTGGCCCATGCCTTTAATCCCAGCTTGGGAGGCAGAGACAGGCAGATCTCTGTGAGTTCAAGGCCAGCCTGGTCTACAGAGCGAGGTCCAGGAAAAGCGCAAAGCTACACAGAGAAACCCTGTCTTGAAAAACCAAAAGAAAAGAAAGAAAGGAAGTGTCAGATGTTCAGAGTGGAGGGTGGTCAAGCCAAACACAGTGATGGGCCTGTAATCCCAGTACGTGGGTAGCTGAGGCAGGAGGATCTGAAGTTCAAGGTGACCCTTCACCTCTGGTGAGTGAGACCTTATCTTTAAAAAAAAATCACAAACCACATTATGTTAGGGGATAGGTGGTGTCCTCTATAGCAGGTTTGTAAGGTGCTATTTATCTAAACTTGCTCCAATTTGTTTCCTTTTGAAATTTTTTTGTTTTTATTTATTGGAGATTTCATATTTTGATCATATTCTTTCTCCTCCCCTAACTCCTTCCCCAGGAGGAGTATAAAATAATAAAATTATATTCATTTTATTTAACTCCCTACTCACCCAACTTCATGTTCTTTCTCTCACTCTCAAAAAAAAAAAAAAAATCCTATAAAATTCCTGCTTCTCTTCCGGACTTCATCCAAACACATCCCTTGTGATGCCTGGGTGAGGCCTCAACCAGGTTCCAAGCTTTCTTTCTTCCAGCCTTTCCCAGCACTTGGCTTCCCCCTTCCCTGGGATATGCAGGTCAGTTATTCCCTCCCCTGCCACTCCACCCCCACCTGCAGATGTTAGCAACCCCGAGGTGAGAGGGTGTTTCTCAACCTCTAGGGTCTAGGAGAGTTCCTGGCACCTGGTAAAGATCTAGTAATGTTTCTGAATCAATAGATGGATAAATTGTAGCAGCCCTTGCTGTCAAGTATGGAATTGCTGCAGCACATTCAGTCTATCCAGGCTTAGCCAGAGAAGACATTTCCTCCAAAGAAAATTTATTCTGTGGGCTAAGGCAATGTCTGTTACTCAAAGTGATGCCATATATTTGAAAAGCACTTTTCATTCAAGACATCTAAAGCTATTTAGAAACCACAGTTTACTAATCCTCGCACACCATCCCCCTCACATAAAACCCTCTTGATATAACTTACCAAACCAAACTGCACATACCACAGGGGATTTGGGGAATACCTAATTAAAGATACAGTGCTCTGCTCACCTTATCCTGGGCTTACGGCCACTGAAATTAGTGAGCATTTGGACTCAGGGGGAAAAGAATCAAGGCATTTTTATAGCTGAGGATTGTAAGGGATTTGGGACATCAGTACTGTAAGCCTCGATGAGAAAAACAGATTGAAACCAGGAAAAAAATTAGATCCTGGGAAGCCAAGGAGGATGTCAAAGTTAGGAAAGAAAGTAGGAGAGACTGCCTAATCAAGGGTGAGAGAAGGCCAGCACAGGTATTATTGTCATTAATTGTTATTGTCTTAGCCTCGTATTCCCTAAAAAGCAGCGCTTGAGAGTGGGGATTTGCATGTGGGCAGGTGTGTTAGCTGCTTTTCCGATACTGTGATAAAGCATCATGTCCAAAGCAACTTATAGAAAACGGGGTTCATTTGGGCTTACAGTTCCAGAGGGATGTGAGTCCTTCATGGCTGGGAGGCGTGGAAGCGGGAGCCAGACACTGAGAGCTCACGTCTTTAAGTGAAGTCCTGAAGCTGGGAGAGCAAACTGAACAAGATGAGGGTTTTCACTTTCAGATCCCACCCCTATTGATGCTCCTCCTCCTGAACATCCCTGTCCTGGTTGGCTTGCTGCTGGTGGTCCCTTTATGGTTATTGGTAAGTTTGTTTTGTTTCATTTCGTTTGTCAGACTTGATAGAAGCTAGAGTTACCAGAGAAGAGGGAACTGCAATTAAGAAAATGTCTTAAATACCAGACTGTAGGCACTCATGTGGGGACATTTTCTTAATTAGTGATTGATGTGGGCGGGTCCAGGCCATTGTGGATGGTGTCACCCCTGAGCTAGTGATTCTGGGTTGTGTGAGGAAACAGAATGAGCAAGTATGGACAGTATTCCAGTAAGCAGCGTCCCTCTGTGGTCTCTGTTTCAGTTCATGCCTCTCTAGGTTCCTGACCTCCCCCTCAGTGATGAACTGCTTCCTGGAAGAGTAAGACAAAATGAGCTATTTTCTCCCCAAGTTGCCTTTGGTCATGGCCATTTTTGTCACAGCAATAGAATCCCTGAGATACTACCCAAACAGTACCGGCCAACTGTGGTCCAAGAGTTCAAATGCTGGAGACTGTGAGGGACTTCTCTCATTTAAATCATCAGAACCGGTTTTTCTCAGAAGTGAACCCATGTATCAGCATGGTGAACTGAGAAGCATGGCCTGCATGGTTGATGTTCTCACTGTGGTAAGAGTAAAAATTGGAATATAACCACTGAGACTGCACATGATTTATAACAAATCGCTGAGCTAGTGGGTGCAAATGTTAAGAGCTGATGAATGGTGGTTTTATATGCTGTGGTAGTTTGAATGAAAATGGCCCTCATATGCTCATAGGGAGTGGCATTATTAGGAGGTGTGGCCTTGTTGGAGGAAGTATGCCATGGGGTGCAGGCTTTGAAGTTTCAAATATTCAAGCCAGGCCCAGTGTCATTCTCTCATCCTGCTGCCTAAGGATCTGGATATAGAACTCTAAGCTACTTCTCATGCATCATGTCTGCCTGCATACTACCATGCTTCCTGCCATGAGGACCAAACCTCTAAACTGCAAGCTAGTTCCAATTAAATGTTTTCCTTTATAAGAGCTGCCATGGTCATGGTGTCTCTTCACAGCATAAGGCATATGATTTAAGGAAAATTTTTATTAACATGTATTAATGATACATATTTTGCTTTGAGGTATGATCTTGCTATGTTGCCTATAGGCTGGTCTGAAACTCCTGGGCTCAACTGATACTTCAGCTCAACCTCAGGAGTGGGTAAGCTCCCATACACATGGCTAAAAACTATTTTACAAGCGGCTTTCACAGGTCTGAACAGTATTTGACAATGAGTATTTGTCTAGTTAGCTCCTCCAAGTCACTGTATGCTGTCTAATTTCATTTTTAAAATTTGGGGTTTTGAAAACAGGATCTCACTGTGTAGCCCAGGCTTGCCTTCAACCCATGATTCTCCTACTTCAACCACCCATAGGCTGGGATTACAGGCATATACTATTATACCTACCAATTAAGAACTATTTCAAAGGTATATATTTATACATATATACTTTTGATATATATGTGCGTATATAGGGATAGATCAACTAGCTATGTCCAGAGGCAATGGTGTTTTGGTTGTTTTATTTTTGAGACAGGGTCTCACTGTATAGCCTTTGTTGGCCTGGGAACTTGCTATGTAGAGGTGTGCCTGCCTCTGCCTCTGCAGTTCTTGGATCAAAGGCATGTGCCACCATGCCTGGCACAACAATGTTTTTGTAACTAGCCTCATTACTTTCATTCTTAAGTCAACTGGAAGAACATGCAGCCCTCAAAAACACAGCAATATTGACTAGCTCTGTGTCAGTGCACAGTCCTCCTGGATTCTTCTCAAGCTGCTACTACCTTGACAAAGCTAAATGTTAATGGAACTGTTTCCTGGTGCTCCCTGCTCTCGAAGGCTGCTATTGTGTGTGTGGTTATGAAGACCCAGCCTCTCTAAGTGGCCCAGGATCAATAGCTCTGGCCCTCCTTGCTGTGGAACAATCCTTCTCTGCACTGTGAATATGTATTACTCTCATTGGTTAATAAAAAAGCTGACAGGCTGGTAGCTAGGCAGAAAGTTAGACGGGAAAGCCAAACTGAGAATGATGGGCAGAAGAAGGGCAGAGTCAAAAGAAATGCCCAGCCAGCCACCCAGCAAGTGGGACACGTAGAAAATGAGGTAACAAGCCATGAGCCACATGTCAAAGCATAAGTAGAAATATGGGTTAATTTAAGTGCAAGACTTAGCTAGTAACAAGTCTGAGC
This sequence comes from Onychomys torridus, assembly GCF_903995425.1. NCBI lineage: Eukaryota > Metazoa > Chordata > Mammalia > Rodentia > Cricetidae > Onychomys > Onychomys torridus. The sequence continues at coordinate 22,113,554 of NC_050457.1, read as the reverse complement.
TACCAGCCGAGCATTTATCATTCATATTCAGCCTCTGAGTAGGTTGTTTAGGACCAGGTAGTCAGGAGAGGAAAACTCCACCTACACCTCCTTCATCTCTGCCCTTGTGACCAATGTGTAGAACATTTGAAATAGGTCCTTGGGATGAACCCTCTGTCGTTTTCACAGCAGCCAAAACCAGAGCCAACTTAAAGACATAGTCCCAATATAAGTGCCTTGAAAAACCAGTGCCCCAGATCAAGGTCACCGTACCTCAGTGTTTGACACAATCTGACTTCGTCTTTGCAGCAGTCCTCTGCAGTGAGCATTTTCCCAGACTCCACATTCCATGGAAGAAATATGCTTGGAGGCTATGGCCCACTTTTGCTTCCAGCTGGCCAACTGACCATCACAGACTGCTTAGCCCTTGGTTTCTTCATCTATAAACTCTAAGTGAAGCTGGATGTGGTGGCACCTGTCTACAAACCCAGCACTTGGAAGGCTGAGGTGGGGGACCATAAGTTCAAGAAGAGGCTAACTACACAGCGATTCCAAAACAAAAACAACATGTGAAAGGTTAGTGTTCTTCAGCTCCGGCATGCTGTGATTTCAAACGCTGTCAAGATAAATGTTTCAGGAGACTCTCCATGTATTATTTCCACTCTCTACTTCTCTCTACTTGACCCTCACATGGCAAAGATCTGGCACCTCACCCTTCCACACCCACACCAGGTATGCAAGAAAACCCTGACTATCTCTTTTTCACAGAAGAGTGTGAGCCACGTTCTTCACACAGTGTCTCTTTTTGCCATTGAGATCCCTACCGCCTCCTCAAACAAGAATGCATGTGCAGGACATCAGAAAGATGGAGGGGGGGCACTTCTCAGTCTCCTTGAGTGTGGTAGTGTGTTTGTTTGTTTATTTCAGATACCCTTTTCTTTGTGAATCATCTAATAGCAACCTAGATATTCCCTTCTGGTTTACATAAAGGGAACAGCAAGTTAAAGATTTCTCATAAGGAGAAATGAGTCTGGGGAATTCCTTGGATTTTTCTGGTCCTTCAGAATTTCAGTTTGCTATGTATGCATAGAGTTGTAAACTTACTATAAATATATATATATATATTTTGTCTATCACCAGAGAGTTATGGAGAGTGTGTTGAGACAGAGGTTAAAAGCAGACATTCTATTCCCATCTTAAAGTTAAAAGCAACTACTGACTATGCCTTGCCTCATCTATAATCCACCAAAAATTTGAGTCCTGACAGTACTGTGCCTAAAGACACAGTGTACTGAGAATGCACCTCGGGATGAGTTGCTGAGTTTGGTTCCCTTTTGTTTCCATAGGCAGCCACATGATTCAGTTCTGGCATGTAGTATCACTGATACAGGGCTGGCCTTAGTTATCTTTCTGACTTTGCAAGAACATACACCATTATCAAAATTAACCCATTTTCACTGGAACAGCATTATAAATGGATGTTTCCTGTCCCAACCACCCAGTCTCAAATACCACTCAGAGGCTGAATACTACTTATAAATGCTCATCTTGTTAATAGCTAACACTTACACTTAAATTAACCCACATTACTATTGACACTTTGCCATATGGTTCATGGCTTCTTACCTCATTTTCTACACATCCTGCTTGCTCAGCAGCTGGCTGGCATCTCGTCTCCTGACTCTGCCCTCCTTCTTCCCATCATTCTCGGTTTGTCTTTCCTGCCCAACTTCTGCCCAGCTACCAGCCTATCAGCTTTTTATTAACCAATGAGAGTAATACATATTCATAGTCCATAAAAGGGTTGTTCCACAGCACAGAAGTGGACATGAATAGAATAGGAACATCAGGTGTCCATGACATTAGAAGAACCATCCAACTTGCTCCTGTACTTAAAGATTCTGACCACAGGATTCTTTGGGTGAGAAGATGATGGGCAAATACCAGCATGCCCAGACCTCAGGAACCAAGGAAACTTAGTATGGTTTTTAGACATGTTCTAAAAAAGAAAAATCAGTATGAGGTCTGCTTCAAATCCAGTTATGTCCAGAACTTTGTTCCAAATGCTTTATTTGGCTCATCTATGATGCTGTAAAAGCTTTTTTTTTTTTTTTTTTGCAGTGTGTGTGGGAAGGCATTTCTCCTTGTTTAGACCCTTTAAACTTGACCTCAGTTGCAGTTTTGACCTAGAGAAGCCAGAGTCATCTGTTCCTGGCTCTGCTTCATCAGCCAAGTCATTTACTGTCCCAGGATTTTACTTTTCTCATCTAAAAGAACAAAGATGATTCACAAAAAATAGACCATAGACCATATTTGCAGACCCAGGACCAAATATAATGATAAGTCCCGATTAAAAGAAAATATTGAGAATCTTAAGACAGCAACAGTAGGTTCCAGGTGTAGGGGTACTGAGTTCAGCGCCCTGCTCAGCAGCACGGGTCACAAGTACAGGCAGGGACAGCTGGAACTTCACACCTTGTCTGTCACCAACAGGCTTCCTTTTGCCCCCACACAACCAGTTCCAACACAAACAAAAGTAAAAGCAGAGACCACAGTTCCGCTTTCTGCGTGGAACTGCCCCCTTCCCCTGGTCCTTCGACCACAGACTGTGCCTTCGCCCTCCCTGGCTCGTAGTCTCTAAGATGGATGTTCTTCTTTCCTGTCTAAAACATCCAAATGACCTTTGCTTCAGGCCTTTGCTACATCGCCATATGTTAGATAATTGGGCCCTAAGGAATTACTTCCAGAGTGGTCCAAACACAAAAGAAAAACACACAACCAAGTCTTTCTCTAGAGCAGCGCAAACATTTCCTTAAACCTAAGTGTCTCAAGAGGAAAACCGACGGAATAAACCTTTCACCCGGAGAGTCCATTCCGAGACTCACTTGTGCTGAATCCTGTTTGCCTTTTCACATCCCTGATTTATCTACTGTTTGCCAATAAAAGCAGTCATGGGCTTTGATTTAGGTTTTTCCACAGTGGAAAAGTGGCCGAGAAAATGACTCAGTTGAGTGTTTTATTAGCATAAAAAAATGATGTGTGTGCAACGCTATGAGCTCACTGCCTTTTCTCTATTGTGTTCCATAGCTCTATGGCGCCCATCTAAGAGGCGGGAGACTGAAGTTCAAAACCAGAAAGTTGATGGCTTTCTAGAAATCAGGTTCTATGGAAAAAAAAAACAACAACAACAATCAAAACAGAACTTATTAGTTACACCTTAGCAATTACAAAGTGGTTCCCCTCAAAATAGGAGGTTCTCTTATTATGCCTGATAACGAATTTCATCCATGAATTTTTCTTCCAGTTCTAATTTTTTTTTTTTTTTTTTGGAGCTAAGGATCGAACCCAGGGCCTTGCACTTCCTAGGCAAGCGCTCTACCACTGAGCTAAATCCCCAAGCCCTATCCATTCAGGTCTAATTTTAATAGATAAACATCCTGTACAAAAACATCACTATCACTTCAAACCAGTGAAAAATCAGATTTATTCGTGAAACTATTTGAATTTTAATAGGAGGAAAGAGTAACTACAAATGTATTCACAACTAACAACACAATTGCAAAACAAATTTATGTTCAGTTATAAAAATCCAGAGTGTTCTGCTTATTATTAAAAATAAGTGTATTTACTTTTATAATATCATAAGTATTAAAATCCCACCTGACTGAAATATTGAAGAACATACATGTTTGGTTATATTCTGTGTATATATATATGAGAGTGGATCCCAGCATCTCATGAATGCTAAGCAGGCATTGCACCTTGAGCCCCT